>NC_132938.1:76635939-76938969 GCF_034638445.1 Ciconia boyciana | reverse complement strand
TCCAATAATGAGCCTAGAGTTACTAAGACTGGGAAAAGAAGAAGTAGTAAATACTGAAGAATTGTTAATTTGTGATACAGCTTTTCTAATTATCTGGAAAGAGAGCAGGGTATGTGACAGAAGTTTTGCTTCCTGAGTATGGGGGAGGCCGAGGGGGGGGTTACAAGAGAGAGGAAGCAACTTAGACCAGAAAATTTATCTCCTGGCCCCAGGCTCTATAAAACCGAAGACCTAGCTCCACAAAAGGCAGGGGGCATCTCCAGCAGGTTTTTGGTAGGACTCAGTAGCCAAACCTGAAATTCCAACCTTCAAAATGCAGACTTGACTGCTTAACAGTCCAATAAACCTCTGCAATCTAGATGTGCTTTGGTTTTAGAAGCTCAAGTTCTGATTTCGCCTTGCAAGTATTTGATACCTGTGTTCCTTAAATTATCCTGCCTGACTGAGTGTGCAAATATATAGATACATATACAGGTGCATCTACCACATTGGACTTCATATGAAATATAGCAACACTCATTGTTTCCTTTTAAAACATATCACTAAAAGAGGTGAGAGCAATACCTTACTAATACCTTTTACCCCATCGTGAAAGGTTCCCCGCTTCTACACTGTAGCTATGGGGTTCAGTGTAAGAAGTTGTACTTTAAGTAGGCCCTTGCAAGTAGTGAGCAGCTCTGCAGAGGTTCATGTTAAAGCGTGCACAGCAGGTGGAATTCAGATACCAAATGAAGCATTTTTCCTCTCTGATTTTTGAATGCTACATTCAACCAGAAGTAAATGACCCAAGAAAAATAGGCTGATATGGAATAGTGAGGCAATGGAAAGCCGCACCAGAGCAGAAGGAGGATGAGCTAAAAGGATTCAGCTGTGCTTCACTTTATAATAGCAACTACAGCTACCAACAGAATGAAAACAAACAACTTCCTAATGATAGCATCTTCTGGAACACCTGGATTAGATCTAGGCATTTCTTGTTCCATATTTAGGGGATAAAAGGAGCAAATTGAGCTTAGAACAGAGGACTGAAGCTGAGGACAAGCTTCTCTGTCCCAGGTACTGTCCTAATATTGAAGCAAAACTTCTATTCTCTCTTACTGACTCATGTCTTTAATGAAAGAGAGGTTATTATTTTAACTTCAGGACCTAAGAATGTCTTTCCATATGCCTACTAGAATAAGTACAAGGAAATATGGTCTGTGTTCTGTGCTTTGTTATGATTTCTGGTGGAGAGTTTCTGGTCTATACATTCAAAAATATGTAGTTTGGAGTAAGGGGGTTATCCACATGCCTGTATTAGCAATCTGGAAAAATTAAGAGCTCCAGAGATGGCAGAGACCACCACCTTGGGTGTAAAGCAGAAACTGTTCATGTGTTCTCTTAATCTGTTGCAGTCTTTAGCAGAACAGGCTTGCATTATCAGTGGTCCTATCACAGCTGAAGGCGTTGTTTCTTTCTTCTGTGTTTTAAGATGCACAGGTCCTTGAGATGTGGAATTTAAATCTCATTCGTATCCTCAGTATTTCATGTTGAAAAGCTTTAGGCACTTGCCTATTCTGTTGTTCTAGCATACTATGTTGAGGTAGCACCTTTTAGATCATCTGGTTTTCAAGGATCACAACCTGAGGCAAGTTGCTCACAGAGTATATATATGCTTATAGTATATAGGAGGCCTGGATGCTTAAGTGAAGGCTATGAATCTTTGTGGTAGCCAGACAGCTGTAAGTTTAGTAGAGTGACAGTTGTGACAGCCAAAATTACTCTGTACACCTAGATTCTGATGCTGCAACATCTGCCCTCTCTGCTTAGCTAGAAACCTTTTCCTCCCTGGGGAGAATATGATGAATTGTATGGCTTTAAACTGGTAAGAAACATTAAAGAATACAGGTCCTTTTTTGCCTTTTAAAAAAAATATATATATTTGGCCCTGAGGTTTCTTATATGTTTACTTTGGCCCTAATGTAAAGGAGGCAAATGAAATTCATTTCTGAGGGGAAATAATGTTACTTCTGCTTAGAAGAAAGGAAGTTACATACACTCCAAGAAGCTTTCTAGAAGCTAATTATCTCAGCAATAATAACTACAGTCCTAATGGACAGGTCTTGCTTCTGATCATTTAGGAGAAACCTTTAATAACACTGTTCTTTGAAGAATCTTTTGTATAATTTTATTATCACAGTTGGAATTGCCTACTGATTATTTTTAGCTGTCCTTTGAAGAGCTCCCATCTTTCTCCCGTGCCATTTCCTAGGGCTGGGGAATTGTGTTATGGAGTGAACATACAAGTTCTGACACTAGTTTAATAAATGATTACAGGTGCTGCAGGTACTTTTGCCAGCTGTTCTCTAAAGGTATCTCCTAAAAAAAAAAAAAAAAATCAGGGCTAATTCTAATTTCCTTGTACCGATCATCTAGTGGCATAAGTCCAGCAAAACCAGTTAATTAACTTCACTGATAGAGTCCAGAATAAAAATGGTAGTTTATTGCTTGCTTTTAATATTTCTGATAGGAAAGGTATGTTCTTGAATGAGATATAAAATGACTGATTATTGGAGTTACTGACCAAAATGCCTGTGTATGTTATTCTTATAAGTAACTTGCAAATTTAATGTTCAAAAACTGAAGGTAAATTTCTTTTAGCCTAATTAATACCTCTAGAATTTCTCTGTGAATAAAGCAAGACAGCAAGTATGGTATATTTAATAGTCCCTCTGTTATTGCTGGCATTTTCAGATAGTTATTTCCTAGAAAGTTCACGTCCTCTTCCTGGTAATGTCTGGTTTGCCCTAAGGTATTGGCTCTTTCAGTTATTAACATATAAGATCTGATTTCTAATCGTGGGCATGCCAGAACGCAGTGTTTGGCTGGGCAGGCGGATAGTTCTGTGTATAACCAGCCCTTTTCATGTATCAGTTAGCCTCTGAAATGGCAGTAATGGCAAAGGCACAGAAATAACTTCATGTGTACACCTCTGAAAACCATACCAGCACTCTGAAGAAGGAATAATTGTATTCATTCCAGGTTTTCTCATACCTGCCTGGAACTGGCTGAGCGAGCAGAAGTACTGAGTGGCACGGTGCTTCCCATAAGTGTCAGCCTGGGGTATAAGACCTGGGAATAAGGCATGTCGTTTTGCTCTTTAGCAGTCTACTGAGCTTCAAGTAAACACAGAGGAATAAATCACATATAAATCATTTGGAAATATCTAAATATTAAGATTTCAGCTCCTTCAGTTCTTGTCCCGTTTTTTTATTCTCCTTCTATATTTTGAAATACATACTTAACCATATACATTTCTAATTAATCTGGGCCGGTGATGGGAAACTTCTGGCTGGCACGGCAGCGTTGTCACACTGTGCTGCTGTACAGCAGTGGACACCATCCCCTCTGGTCCCCACCGCTCTTCCTCCACCTCGTCCTGGCCCTGCAGCTGGGGAGGATGAGCTGCCCCAGGGTCAGCTTCTTGGTGTGAAGCACACAAGCATTCGGTGACTGGCAGGAGCTCTGTTTCTGGTCATACAGGTAAAATCCATTACAGGAAGCTCTCTTAGCTGGAATCCTTCAAGAGGTGAGCAGGATCTGGCCTGACCCCTTGGTCCTGCCATGTCTGCATCGCTTAAATGCTGGCCCGGCAGCAGCAGGAAAGGGCAGGATAGCGGCAAGGTTAAAGGAGCATCTCCTCCTCCCTTCAGTCCAGGGTGGTTCTTGCCAAGTCATGGACGAGGGCACATCAGCAACAAACCAGGGAATGTCGTAATTACATAAGCTGAGGAAAATTATCATACTCAAGATCCGGATAGCCCCACCATTTGTTGTCTCTCATGGCAGCAATAGCATATACTTAAGCATATACTTTACTTTAGAAGGACTTCCTAGAACAGCTTCCTTCTCAAGTGAATATTCCTATAGATGTTGTAGACTTGTCATAGTATCTTCTGTTTATCTATAGCTGAAAAGAGGGTGTATTAAATTACTTGGTAGCAGCTAGGATAGATGGTTCCATTTTGTCTTTATTAAATCACATGCTGAGGAAAGTTTAAACCATTTGAGCAAAACAGTGAATCAAAGTTCAGAACTGCTGCAAACTCCGCTTATTTCAGCTGAGTTATATCACTTTCACCAGGGTTGAATTATTTGTGAAAGCAAACCCTTCAAGACTATTATTGTGGTAAAAGGAATGGAATCTTACAGTATTTAATATATGATATTGTATCTGTTTTTTTCTACTTCAAGTCCTGTTCCTTACAACAGTTTTCGGTTTAATTGGCTTCAAAGAAAAATTTGCCCACATTTAAGTTATCAAAACTTTAAGCAGAGCAGATAGGAGTAAAGCCAATTATTTATACTGTATTTTTAGTGGACCAAAATGCTGAGAATATAAAAGGCAAAAAGATTAACCCAAACTCTCTAACATTTTAAGGTCTCAAAAAAACAAGATTAGGACTTTGAAAAGCATCCAAGTAATAAATCCACAGAACCAAAACACACTATTTTAATAAGTTTATTACAAAGAAACACAAGAGCTGACAGGCACAGATGCTAAGCTAAGTTGAAAAAACTTTAGCAGCCTTTTGTGTTTGTGGACTTTTAAAAATAAAGCGGTCAGATGTAATAAGCTAATGGTGCAGTTTGAGTCTCTGATGCCAAAGCCCGGTGAGGTGCTGGGGGAAGGGTGGAAGTAAAGTGCTCCCAGCCTCCTGCCTGGTGTCTGCAAGCAATACGCAAAGCCTGTCATTTTTCCCATCTTTGAATAAAGCAAATGCTGGGACTATGGAGGCATAAATCTGTCTGACCTGAGCGTCCTGAATGACTTTGCAGAGGACCTAGGCTCAGGGGGCTCCTGGCAAGACCATGACAATCATCATCCCTGCACCCAAAGCGGGGCCAAGCTCCAGGTCCACGCGGCTGGGGCAGAGCCCCACGTGTGGGAGACTGTACAATGTCTATGGGGCAGGGGATGGAGCAGAGGCACCTGTGAGGGGCTGTACCGTCGCTGGCCCCGCTCGCCCTGCGGATGGACTGTGCCTCTCAATGGAACGTAACCACGGCTTTCAGACACAAATCTAGTCGTAGATGTAAACATCCTGAACTTTATTAAGATCTTTTTCAGCAGATGTGTTCCTGGGTTTTGTTCAAAATCATAGCTGCTGGCTTTTTGGGGCAGGGGGTGTAACTTTTATTCTTCTATAGCCTTGCAGATTTTGCTGAAAAACAGAGGAGATGATTCTAATTCTTCTGAATACCAATAGAGCTGTTTACAAATGTTGAATAAGCTATTCTTTTGCAAATCCACTGGAGACTTAATTTAGTCTGATGTGCTCACCAGGGAAAATAAATTCAGCTTTACTCTGAAATTTCTGGTTGCGTCTCAGGACTGACAGAAAGTAATGCTCTAGAAAGCAGCAATTTTGACATGGTAATGAATGGCAGATAGGAATAGTTTTGAGCATAGTGCTTACTCCCAAGGCACCACATTTGCAGTCACTTTTCAGAGTATAATTATGTTTTACATTTTTTTTTAATCAGGCCTGGATGTGGTGAATCTTTTGTTTTTCTGTTTCCCCTCAAGCCATAGATCTCTACATTCATTTCATGTAATGAAACAAAAGGAATCAGACCCCTTTCCATCTTTCTTGCAGCCTTTTATTGTACTTCTTGCTGCCTCTAAGAATCTGGCCACGAGACTCATAGGTAGATAAGAAGCTGTGTCCTTTGTGCTGTGGTTGCAACCAACAAATGACAAAGGATATTTCTTTTTATCTTTCTTGCTACTACTCCTCCTGTTTCTTCCTTTGTCATGTTCACATTTATTTTGGGAAGTAACTAGATGGAAGAGCTTAGAAATGAGGGACCTATTCAGAGCCAAGTGATGCATCACTGAACGTGGCATCACTTTTTCCTATGAATTTATATTTAGCCTCTGTACTTGAATATCCCACTTAAGTTATATGGGTAGCACAAACTGACAAAGGTGTTAACTGATTGATTGGCGCAGCAGAGTAACTTCTATTTCATCCACGTCCTCCACCAGCTCTACATTTTCCATGCAGCTGGGCTGCCAATTCTCACACCTAACGGGTGAGCCCTTCTATTTTGCCTTGCTTGAGCAAAATTCCATTGGTGTTTCCAAACTGATGCTTGCACCCAGGCATTTCCTAGCTTGCTGGGCAAGGTACTGGAAGGTGAAGGAGATCCCACACAGCACAGTCTCGCTTACCGGTTATGCTTGGAGGTGCTTCTCACAGCCTTTCCGGGCAGTCCCAGTGCTCCTTGACCATCATAGCCTTCTGACTGCCCTGTTTCATCTCCATTTAGTTCCTACAGTAGTTCTTATAGCAACAGCAATGGCAAAGAAATGTAGATTCCCTCTTCTGACATGTCTCCAACCTTAGTGGGATCTCCTGCACGGGTTATTTCCAGGCATTGCTGCCAGAAGAGTGTTTTGGGTAATGTTTTCATGATCAAAATTATTCAATGCAAATCCTGGAGGCATCTGGTATTACCTGCACCTGAGGTGCCTTAGAGCTGACAGACGAAAATATAAATCCAATACTATGATGGAGCTGAGGAAAAGAATGGCTCCAAAGGAAGAGGAGGATATTCTGTCTGCTCTTGTTCATTTTTGCAGTACTAAGTGGTACGGTCTGGAGTAGGCACGGCTCTTCACATGGGTGTAGGATATGGTCGCAGATTATTAAGTTAGAATCTCTGGGGTCTGTGTTTGCGAAATTAATTTTCCATCCCAGCAGCTCAGCCATCCTGGGGACGTGCCTGTGTATCCCATCACAGCTTTATGCCGCAGCGACAGTAGGGAAGGCACGCTTCAGGATCGCTGCCGCGCCGTCCGCTCAGCTTTTGCTCATTGATTTGGGGAGAAGAAATGGGGCTGATCAGTCGGAGGAAGCATGCAACAGGCCAGAGTGCTTGTAACTTTGTCTGCCTCAGTCGGACAGAGGAATCTGAGGTACAAAACTGTAGGGTGCAAAGACTTAAAAAAAGAGTTTGGCAAAGCCTGGAAAAGCTGGAGAAGCCAATACATGACTGCACTAGGCTGTAGCCTTAAGTGGTTTTCAAGTATTGATGGAATTAAGGGGGGGAAAACATGCTTACAGGTTTTCTTATAATATGACAAGCACAGAATAAGAATTCTGCTTCTTTTATCCCCAATTTTTGTCTTGTGTCCTGTGCACTGAGAGGTAACTTTTACCTAAAATTACCAGCTTAGCACATGGTCTTTTCCAAGCATGAACTCCTATAAAGACTATAACATCGTACAATTTATACATGCAAAAATAATTTCTAAAATGGATTTTCCAGGTGCAAATTCAATCATCTGTTTAGCCAGGTGTGAGAATCTATCAGCTGTGCACACAGGTGTCAATGCTTGAAAAATGATCCAGTTTACTCCGTAAAGAGTTTGCACAGGGGCCTGTGTCACTTAAGTCTGTCTTAGGCTGCATTTTGAGGATTTAAGTGGAATTTGAATAGTGCTTTCTGTGCTGAAGGCCCTCTGCATAGGGCAAATACTTCACAAAGTGTATGCACAGATGGGCAAATTTGGCGGCCCAGAAGTGAGGCTGGGCTGGAGGCCCAAATCGATAATCTTGCCCCAGATGTGTCTCCTCCTAAAATGTGTCTAGCTCTTGTCAGGCTCATTAGAGAGGAGTGGTTTTGGCTGGTTTGCCTTTTTTTGAGTGAAAACATAGCATTTCTCAGTGTATTATCAACGTTCCCAAACTCAAATATTTAATATCCTCTGCTATCTAACACCTGACTTGGCTTTGCATTAGAAACAATTGCTTGCAAAGTGTTTATCTATTGAGTGAGAATGATTAAAAGAAAATATAAAATTCTTCATATACTATTTTTGGGCAACAAAATGAGCTTGCTGCTATTTTAAATATTTCAGTATAATTTATATTAGCTATAATACCATCAATAAGGCTGCTTGAAAATTAAGTGTCATTCTTGGCTTGAGACATTGGGTGTGTTGTGGGACTGAATGCCATGTGCCAGAAAAAAAAAATTAAAACCAAACCCATGGTCAAGTAGCTAAATTTATGGAGAAAGCAAGCAACATGGACCTGAACAACACAGCTACTTTGGACAAACAGCAATGCCTCCACCTGGGGAAACCTTAAGTCCCCCTCAACCCTAAGAGCTGCTAAACCACGGTGGGGAGAACAGCAGCAAGCTGACAAAGCCGTAGCAGGCGGTGATGCCGTCATCCTCCAGCTGGGCAGAGCAGGGGGGTGCTGGAAAGCTCTGGGGAGTGGATGGGAACTTGCTGGTATTTATGCCCCCAAGTACTGAAGCATCGTGATCGTTTCCCCTCTAAGGGGAGGCTAAAATGCCCAGCTCAGTCTTTTACTGATTTCTTCAGTGAAAGTCTCTCCTCTACCCAGGTAGCTCTTGCCTCTACTTCTTCCTGTGCAAGCCAGTTTTCCTCCAACGTAGAGGACATCAAATACGCCGTGCCAGATGAGGCCCCTCTAAGGCATTAATGCTTCCTTATCTCTGTTGGAAATACCTCCTCTGTTACATCCCAGGAGAACATTTTGCCTTTTTCACAGCTGCATCACACTGATGGTTTCATGATCCTCCTGCGCTCCGCTAAGATGATGTGAATATTGTGGGATTTGGCAGTGCTTCCCAGCTTCTGGGTCCAAGTGCAGGTCCTGGACACGTCCCAGCTCTGTGCTGGGATGGGATCTGGATGTGCACTTGAGGCCTTTTCCTCCTACCTGTCCATACCCTAGTTTCCATGGAATTAAATGCAGAAATGCTGGCCAAAAGAGAGCCTCAGTACAGTACATTTTGGCCAGGTCTCCTGTCTAGGTAATCAGTGAATAGGATCTTGGAAAACACTGCAGCTTATATCAGTTGTTTAGACACAGCCATACATACCATATCTTTTTCTTTTTTTTCCTCAGGTGTTTAGAACAGACTCCATTCTTCTCAGCTGATCCTATTTGACATCTCCTTTTCTCTCTCACTACACCTGCATGACATAAGAATATTTTGTCATTGCTTTCTCTACATAGCAGCAAAATCCTATCTTTTCCCTCCATTTAATCTATTTATCTCCTGGGCCTCTCCTACTCTGATGATTGTGACCTTCTGTCTCTGAGACTTTCTGAAGAACCATCTGCTAAAATTATTCTTCAAACTTTCATGTAACCAGGTTGCTCCACATTTTGAATAAATCTACCAGCTCTTTCTTCACACATTATCAAATTTCAGCTACTTCTGTTGCTTAGTATGCAATCTAGACTGACATTGTATAGCTGACTGCCTGCCTTGTACAGTACGGTAGCCTCTTCATAATCCTCTGCAGGTGACAGACTGCTTGAAATAATTTCTAAATCCGGTCCATTCACTGATTCCCCTCTCTTAAAAAAGCATTGACAGAAAATCTTGCTTCTTCCATAGTATCTTCAAAAACAGAGGCAATGAGGACACTGGGAAGTACAGTGGCATTGCTAAATGTTCATGCTCTCATTGAGCAAATTGATCTGCTTTGAGCTCATCTATTTAGACACTTAAAGTGTCAAGTCTAAAATTAAGATATAAATCCTCCGAGAGAGAGATGTATTGCATCATATTTGGAAGTGAGATATGTTTGGTTTCCAAAGGATCATTCTAACAAACTTACCTAATCACTTATAAATGTCCACTGCTAATGACAGTTGTTTTCTTGCAGACTTATCCCATCAAGCCATAATTCTGTTGTTTTCAAACAATCTCAGAAACAATCTGGTTTTGTAGCTTTGCAGTTGTGTGTATTTTTTGCTGAGTTGATGAACCTCTGTAACTTTTTAGTATGCACAAAAGACCCATGACACTGAGATTTATGGCACAAGCCAATAAAAAAAATACGTCTGGTGGTATGCAAAATATTCAGAGGGGTTAGGAAAATAATAGCCTCCATCTATATGAGGCAAACTGGTATTAATAAGTTAAAACTCCCTCAAAGAAAGCTTTAATTTAAAAACTAGTATTGCATTTTACCTTTGGAAACAGTCTGAGAAATATTTTTCTCTTGTGTTCACATGTTTGCTATCACAAAGACTTGTGAAATACTACAGGAGAATTTTCAGGATGCTTCAGACGGGTGGAAATAAGACAGCATGTAAAATCTCCTACAAAAGCTCTGGATTCACAGCGTCACCAATCCACTCAGACACTCAAGAGTAATATAAGATCTGAGCTGTGCTGTCATGACATCACAGAGTTTTTCCATTCACTTGAACCCCTCAAGACACTTTACTTCTCTAAAACTTTCTCTAGTGTGAGTGAACATACAGATTACCAATACCCTGCAAAAAGGTCTTGTATCAAAGCCATGTGCTGAAGTCAATGGGAGTCATGTGGCTAACCTGTCCGTATAATGCACCTAAAGTCTGGGGCCAAATGGCTAACTGCTTAATATTATCTGTGCAGGTCTTTTAAAAGCATTTTTTAAAACAAAGCAAAAATATTTTGCCTGGAACGTAAGAACTTCACCACACTAGGCTTTTTCTTTCTCTCTTTCAATGATCCCGCCTGGATCAAGCAGGCAACACTAGAGGGGTCTCAAGCTCACACTGCTGGAAGGACTTAATTGCCCTAGGGGACAGAAAACAGAATCCAGCTACAAAGTTTTGGTCTCCATCCCAGATACTTAGTCTATTAAATGAGTCAGGAGGTTACAACTGAAAAGAAATAAGCCCCACAGCAGAAGTGTATTTTGCAATCTGCTCGCTTTGGAAAGGTGCTGACGCAGAGTCAGACTGCCAGCATCAGGAGATGTACTGATTGCCATTGAACCAGATGGGTAGGGGCAGGGGGGAAAGGAGGGGGGAAACAGGCATTTGCAGGCTTGTTGAAGAGGGCAACAGTCATGCTTTTCTTCACCTTTAGAAACTTGCTTCCCCCCAAAACCTTAGCACGCAGTTTCAGCAAGACGTGACTTGAGGCAGTAACACTTTCCTAATGACACAGGCTATTGAGTTTCTGTGTGATGTGGCTGAGGAGCGTGGGAGGTCTAGTAGCTGGGAGCAGAGGTCTAGGAGCCACTCAGTCACTTTGTCACTTAGGGCATGTTACTTGACCTTTCTGTATGGGCTTGAGCCATGTCAGATAAAGAAAGTGGCTTGACACCAGAATTTCATGCAATACGAGAAACCTAACCTGAAATAAACTTTCTTTAGTTCACTGAAGAGGTCATCTGTATAATCTTGAAATGTCACCTATGCCAGCTGGGTGAAAAACTGAGAAAATCATCAGTCCACCTTCCAAAGTCTGGCCTATCTCTACATTTGCATCGAAAAATAAGTGTTTATAAGACATAAGCAGTATTTGTGGGCATAGCGTAGGTAACTGAATTGTGACTCAGCACTTGTAATTGCTGTAATTCTTGGTAATTAAAATCTGGTGACCTATAACCATCTAAATCTAAAATTAGAAGCTGTTTCTGAAAGCACGGGCCTGTGTAGGTTTTTCAGATTAAATCAAACAGTTTGTGAAGTTGTAAAACGTACATAATCAAGAAGCGTTCTCCTTCCAGTTCATTCCGTCATTATTAGACTGCATCAACAGGTAGTAAAACTACTCTGAAACAAAGTATTGGAGCATTTGAATAATTCATAGGCATAAAAATATTGCAGTTCTTGTTTCTCTTTGCTTGCTTAGGTAGTAGACAAAATCATACAATCCTCAAATACCATTTCTGCTTGCAGTGCTTTCCCTCTGGTCTGACTGCAAGGGTGGATATTTACACACTGGAGCTTGTAGCTGGACCTGCTCACAGGAATCACACAGAAATTGTCTGAGGTCACTGAGTGCGTAGAAATAACTCTTGTAATTTCATGGACATCTTTGTGAAAAAGGGTAGGATATTAGGGTCTTTCACGTTGAATTACCAAGTGCTAATTCAGGAAAAAAAAAAAGACAAATAAAAAGGATTAAAGAATTTCCAAAGCAAAAAGGAGAATTCATTAAATCTTTGGATTGGGGAAATAAAGTCTGTTTCCTGAGGTCTATACCAGATAGACTGCCCACTTAAAACGTAATTTTCTCTTATTATTCACACAGAACGCATGCTCGGTGTTCACTGTGAGCAGCACAATTGTATGATTGATTTGATTAATGTACTTGCTGCACCCAAATCCCTTCAAATCAATCCCCCTTATACTCAAGCAAGTATAAAGAGCATACTATTTCGGTGTTTGAAACTGGTTCCATATGAATATGCTCATGTGCCAGCCTTACACCGTTAAGACTGATTTTAAACTTGCAGCGCTTCTCGATTGCGGTTGCAACTGGAGCAGAGGAGATCATGCAAAAATACCCATGTTGGTATAGTGCAAATAAAAGTCCTACATGTATGTTTTTTAAAAAACACATGAAAAGAAGGCAAAAGTTTTGTCTTAATTTTTAATTAATGGAAATTGAAAAAAAAGAGAAGTTTTTTCTCAGGTATTTACTCTAGGTCTTATTTGCTTATGTCAGTATAGCCTCCTATATGGCTGCTGCCCCTAGCTTGGTGACTGCGCTTAGTAAAACCTAAAGTTAATAATAGAGCCATCTAATCAGCACTGTGAGTTAAAGAACATGAGATGTTCATGCAACTTTGCTTTAAACATATGGCATTTTCCATGAGCTTGAATAGTCAGCAATTACTGTGCAACTGAAGAACAGAGGTACTGTATACCTTGCAGTTACATAAAGCACTGCCTGTTTTATTTTTCAGTAATGATCCCCATGCTTCTTTCTTGGGTTCAAACTCTTTGTAAAGATTGGAAAATTGTGTAGGTGATGTTTTCAAATTGCCTGAAGGCTCATAAAGAAAAAGTGCCTGGGGCATTTCTGCTCACAGCACATAGGTCACTAGAGAAGGTGTGTGTTGGGGAGTCAATGGTTTTCATACCTAAATATTTGTTCCTTAGGCCAAGAAGAGATCACAAGATCAGCTAGTACAGACTTGTAAAACACACTGTTATGCGTCTGTCAGGTATTCTGTGTCAAGACCAAAGACTTTGGTTAGTATGTATATTAGTGCTCAAAAGCATAAAACTTGACTCCGCAGGCAAAGACCCCACTGGGAGGATGACTGGATGGCTAGATGGATCCCCGGGAGGGTTTCCTCCCACCCTCGTGCTGTGGAGAAAGCTGAAAGCCAGAAATGTCTCCCCATCTCTGGCCGGTGGGAAAACTTCTGTCCCCAAATACATAGAGTCCTGAGAACGATGTACAAAACGTTCAGCAAACTGAGGGGATTTCTCTGTGCTGTCAGAGAGCCCTGTCTCCCGGGCTCAGCACCTTGTCTCCTGCTGCAGTCAGTCTCTGATGCTGGGGAAGGAAGAACAAAGCAGACTTATTCCTCAAGCAAAAATAATTCTGCTCAGCCTCGTAGAGAGCCTTCAGGAACAGGATTCAATTACAGTCATTGCACAAATGTGTAGCTGTTAAATGTGATAGCACATTGTAGCAAAGATATTTTTCAGAGGGAAAGTGAACGAAGGTGATAAATGGAAGGGTCTTGTCCCAGTCTTTACACGTACATAGGCTGAAGAAATTCTCCTGAAAACTGATCAAAGCATGCTTTAGCAAGTTATCTGATCTTATGTCAAAGCTCACCCATCTCCTCAGTAAGCGATTCTAATGTTTAACCTTCACAGCTTTGAAGGTGTCTATTTCAAGGTTGCGCTAGTCTAACTTTAGCTCCCAGCCACTGTAGGGCTTTAATAGAGAGGTCTTAACAGCCTTCACTGCCAAACCTCTTGTCCATGCATATTACATTGTCAAGGCATTTCTTGCCTTCCGTTCATTGCTTAGAGTAAGCTGGGCTCCTTTGGCCTCACCTCAAAAAAACTCTGTCCCAGTTCTGAAATCTCTCAGTTCTCACTGGTCCTGGCTACGTATTCCTGATGTGCAACACCAAACCTGAACACAAGGTTTTGCAAGATGCTCTAGCACTGGCATTCTCGTTAATATTCCTTTTAAAAATATATTTAAGGAAAGGAAGCCACATTTGCTGCAGCTTTGCACCAGGAGCTCATGTGGAGGTAATTATCCACGATGACCTGTAAATCCTCTTCTGAGTCATAGCTTCCCAAGACAGTCCACCATTCCGTAAGTACAATCTGTCTCCCCATTTCCCAAGTGTATTACATTGCATTCGGTTGATTCAGTGTGCTGGCTTTAATATGTGATGGTATAACCCAGTGAGCTAAACTGTTCCAAGTGGTAATCTGTACTCTTCTTTTGCTACCCCACTAATCTGTTTATCAGTTGCAAGCTTTACCAACAATCATTTTAGAACACTGTTCATCATCTTGTATAACATTTCTGAATAACAGACATCAATGATTAGGTTCTGACAAGCCTCTAAAAGAAATTAGTACCTTTATTGAGTCTGTTGTGGTATCTTCTGATGGGTACATTTTACTACCAATGATATCCAAGGTACATTAAGGACCCAGGTGTCATGGACCCAGCCAGCAACTAAGCCCCACCCAGCCGCTCGCTCGCTCCCCCCTGGTGGGATGGGGGAGAGAATCAGAAGAGCAAAAGTGAGAAAACTTGTGGGTTGAAATAAAGACAGTTTAATAGGTACAGCAAAAGCCGCACACGCAAGCAAAGCAAGGAATTCATTCACTGCTTCTCACAGGCAGGCAGGTGTTCAGCCATCTCCAGGAAAGCAGGGCTCCATCATGTGTAATGGTGACTTGGGAAGACAAACGCCATCGCTCCGAATGTCCCCCCCTTCCTTCTTCTTCTTCCCCCAGCTTTATATGCTGAGCATGATGCCATATGGTATGGAATGTCCCTTTGGTCAGTTGGGGTCAGCTGTCCTGGCTGTGTCCCCTCCCAGCTTCTCCTGCACCTGGCAGAGCATGGGAAGCCGAAAAGTCCTTGACCAGTGCAGCAACAACTAAACCATCTCTGTGTTATCAACGCTGTTTTCAGCACAAATCCAAAACACAGTCCCATACCAGCCACTATAAAGAAAATTAACTCTGTCTCAGCTGAAACCAGGACACCAGGTTTCTGCAGAAAGACTATGGGTGAAACACCTAGGTGAAACAGGGTGTAACTGGGTGAAACCTGGGTGAAACGTCCAATTAGGAGCTCGCAATTAACAGGAGGGAGGGGAAGAAGACTATATTTGTGTATATTCATATTCATGCGCCTTCTTTGGATGAAGTTCCTTTTGCCTATTGATGACTCAAAGCTGAATCAAAGGTAGGAAAAGTGGATGTGCTAAGAGCATTAGTCACTTTGTCTTTTCTACACGTACAGAGAGGGACTGACCTTTAGACTTCTAGTTTACCACCACCTTAGGCAGCTCTCTTTGTGAATGCCAAGCAGTGGTGCAGCTGACTGTATAGGTATGCTTCCCCACCTCTTAAAGTGGATGACTATCAGGATAATTTAATTTTCTGCCTTGCATACTCAGTCAAGGGCTTTCAAGTGTACAAAACTGTTTCAAACGTAGCAAAACAAATTTAGTTTATCACCTTCCATGGTCAAAGTCTGAAGTTCTGCTGTGCAGGTATTTTTCAGTTTTCCTTTTAAAAACCTGTGATGAGTTTACTTTCTGTAGCCTTCTGCAATAGAAAGAATGAGAGGAATTTGATGTTATTTTAATCCTTTCCTTACTCAGGTAATGGAATGTAAAGTATGAAAAAAAAAATCTGCTTCCCAGAATACTGAATAAGATTTCTAGGAATGGATTAAACAGAAGAGTTAAATATTTTGTAGCCTTTAACTTAATCAGTTGCAATTGGGTCACTGTGATAACGTGCACCAAGATCTGAGTATCCGCAGGGTTTAAGGCCAAAATGTCATGTACCACCTCACTGCTTGCTTCCTTTCCTCATTGTGGCCAAGCGAAAATTAAAATTACTTTTATACCAATTGTTTCAGCCTTTGTTGCTGTGATTTGCCCAGGGGTGCTTGCCGTCCTTTTGCTGCCTGGTGCTGTGCGTGGCAGGAGGCAGTCTCAGCAGTGTCCCAGCTGGGCGCGTGGGTGGTGTATTGACTGATGGAGCAGTATGTGCAATACAGCCTGCGGGGTCGGAAAAGCAACGGAGAGGGCTCAGGAGGCTCTGCGAGCAAGTGAGGAATCAGCTGGGGCAGGAACCCCTGGTCATTTGGAAAAAGAAGGGTGCAGGGCATCATCTGGGGTGGCCACCGTCCCATCGGCTCCAACCCTGGGACCCCAGTGCTGCCCCGGCACCAACTGGAATCCCAGCCCAGGATTAGCAGCACGGCTGGAGCCTGGAGAGTGCCTCGGGACAGCAAGGGAAAGCAGGAATAGTGTTTCTACTTGCAGCATTAAATTCAACACTTGGAAGATTCAGTGCTGTTAGCTGACAGAAAATAGTAGATGCCGGAAAATACTTCTGCAGCCAGACAAAGTGTCTAAACGCATATTTGTCTCCAAACTGGTGATGAATGTAGCTTAAATGAGGGAAACTTTTGGGACTGTAACCTTTTTGAGCTTACTGTAAAAACGTCCAGTTTGCTGGGCTTTCTAATGATTTTAATACATTATGACTATTAAAATTGTAACTTACGTGAAGAGTATAAGGTTGTTTCTGGTCTAGTGGGCTTACTTTCTGTTCCATGGACTTTATAAATAACAATTAAAAAAAGGCTTTTTTTCCTTCAGTGCTCATTCGAAGTGGAAGTAGAACTTATCAGCAACTCTAAATCACCTGGAAAAGTATGGCTAATTGTCTGTTTCATGTGTTTCCTGGAAACCATGCAACTATCATACATCAGTTGAAAATAGCTCCTTAAAAGCACAATGTATGCAGTGACATTTGTTGGACGCAATAGCTTAATAGTGAAGAGATGTGCAGGAAAATCCCCTTGAAAGTACTTCGGTATCCAAGCAGAACGGATGACTAACAGTTGTCAGGTGACCATTTGGCTAAGGGTTAACTTTCTGCCTTAGTTATCTCACTCCAAAAGCTCCTTCCTAGGTTCAGGCACTTCCCAGAGACTCAAGGAAGGAGGCACAGAAAGGCACATGATGAGGAAAAAAACAGGAAAAGGGCAAAAATAGAGCAGTGAAATATTGTATCTGTGGTCCTTATGTGAGTCATATGTCAAGCCAGATAGTATATACAAAAGTCTTCCACCCCAGCCCAGTGCCTCGGTCAGCCGGGCAAAGCTGCCTGCCTGCCTGCCCACCGCTTCTACGAAGAGGTTCGCTTTCATTTCTCTCAGTGCGGTAACTACTGAGGCTGCAATAACAAAAGGATTACATGGGTATGTGATTGGATATTGGAAAAGGGTCTTTGCAACCAAGCAGAGAAGGATGTACTTAATTTGTTTAAAAACAAAAGCTTATATTCTGAGGGAATCTACTGCACAATCTGTGTGAAGCCCTAATTCCCCAAATCCATCTGTGCTTCCACCAGGATAGAGAATTACTGACCGTAGCAATGCCCCAGATGGCAGATGAGGATGCAGAAAAGGATTGCTTATTTTATTTACTCTAGCTACCTGGGGGAGGGGCTAAGCCCACCATCTGAGATTGAGGACACAGAGAATATTCTATGACAATTAAACCCAGTTAAAATATCTTTCACAAGAAATCATGACAGAATGATGCTTCTAATATCTTTTTCTCTGGATGTGCCTGGTGTGGAGCAAGTTTGTGTGTAAAGCTGAAGGAATGAGTCCTGCCTTACAAATGGAAGAAAATGAATTAACAAATTTTGCAGCTGGGGGAGGGTGGGGGGAAAGTCCGTTTCTTTCATGATGTTTATCTGGGAGCTAAGGGTTTCCATGAAGTCTAATTCTCGGAGTCTAATTTAAGTGCCTAGACTTTCTGTATAGTTATTGAAGAGACAAAGACTTCTGCATATGGACTTGGAGTCCTCTGAGGAGGACTTTTTGATTGAATAGGGAACATCAGTTCCCAGTAAGGGTTCACAGGAGATATGAAAAGCTAGAGAGTGTGAATATCCTGCAAGGTCTTGCAAGGTCTTCCATTCCAGTTTTAGAAAAAAGAGCTAGAAGTCCGGTACACCTGAGATTAAGGGTCTGCTTTACTAAAACAAACACAAAGCTTATTTCATCTGCCAGCATTATATGGAATATCATATCTGCGACTGTGTGTAATGAAACACTATGGTACATCTAGAAAGTAATCTTTCCACATATGAACCTGCTTTCCTATGATTTTAACCATTTTATTTTCCGGTAATTGGAAAACTGTATGAATCACTGTTGTGAATTTCACAGTTTTGCCATTGACAAGACAGATATAAAGCTGTTTCATCAGGCTAAAAATTATTTGCTGGTCACTGGCAATGCGTTTGGAAAATAACGTAAAGCAAATGCTTTTTTCTATTTTTTGTAAATTGTTTTGGTGGTAGAAGGGAAAACGATTTCTATGATGTGGGTCATAATTTGTGATCTTCATGAAAGTGAGTTTTGAGTAAGAAGAAGATGCGGACACACCATGTCTTCTAAAGTAAAAAAAGCGACACAAAGACTAGAAATTAAAAAATTTTTAAAAGAAAGGAAAAAAAAAAAAGGAAGAGTGTAAGATAAAATCTGTTGTAAAGCTGTACTTCCCATTTGATAGCCTCTGAAATGAACCCATGGTATTTTCACAATATAGTTTAAAATGAGACAGGCTGTGTTTAGATTACAGCATACATCAACATATTAAAAAGGTACTTACAAAAACTACTGGGAATGAATAGGGGAGTACTCATTTATCCATCAGACAAAACCAAAGCATGATAGAAATCTTAGCAATAAAGTCATTAAAATATCTGTCATTTTATGAGGGGGAATATCAGTGATAGGATGAAGAATTTCAATGATATTGAATCTCATTGCCGTGTTGTTTTTTGTTTTGTTTTTTTTTTAAATAGCATATGCAATCTTCATCTTACTGTGATTTTGCATAATAAATTTGCTCTAGAACCATGTACTTTAGGGGTGAGTGACATCTGGTAGAAACCAGCACCCTGTATTAAGATTGATTTTGACCAGTCAAAACAAGGCAGATTGGACTATGTAAATCTCTTTAATGATTACAAGTTCAGCTGATGCAGGATGGATGCCAAATGTTAGTATTGTGCTCAATTAATACTTTAGTGTAGTATTTGCCTGATGGATCCCACAAAAAAGACATATGAAGCAAACAAAACTGATGCACTTTGGCCTCCCTTTACTTTCGCGGAAAATGGTTACTTTTGCTGGAAAGGTTTTATCTTTGTTTACTCTCTTAGCAGAAAACAGACTTTTTTAGCTGAAGCTTTCCTTGCTTATTGAAAACAACTGTGACGAGTTTAAGCAGAAAGTCAAAGTTTAACTCCCTCATGCTGTTTCATACCTCTTTGTCTGCAGTCATAGCTATATGATCAACAGCACTTTAGTTGGGCTCGACAGCCCCCAGAAGAGCAGCCACAATGGAAATCATAGAAGGTCTTTTGAGACCCCTGTTGAGAGGGAGCTGCTTGGAAAGTTAGAGGCTTGCATGCGTTTTTTGTGTGTGCGTTGCTTTCATATATGGATTATGGAGGAGAAAGAGGCTGTAAGGTCTCCACAAACAAGGAGATAACATACGTGCAGGCATCACATCAGAACTTTTGGTAGGACCCCTTGAGACTGGGAAATGCATCCAGAGCGCTGCACATGCAGAAATGTCCCTAGGCTGGGAGAGATTCAATGGTTCAAGAAAAAAAACATTTCAAACGAAACAATGAGTACATTTTAGGCAGCTAAACGGTGTTTAAACCTTGCTTGCGTAATGCAGTGTGCTCTCTTTCATTGGCGATAACAGGGCATGTTTTTAGTCTAGTGCCATAAATGCCATATGTCAGGAGAACATGGCATATAGCCATTCAAAGGAAGTATTGCTGGGAATAGTAGGATGAAACTAAGCAACAGGATATGTAGGCTAACAGAAGGAAAAAATAATAAATCTGTTTTGTTAAGTGAACTGTGAGTAATCTGCTGAGGAATATATTGGCAATTTTATCCCTTGAGTCACTAGAGCTATATAAAGCTCTTGAATGTGTTTATGGGGAAGCATCACCATGCTGGCATGAAAGTGACTTGCCAGTAATTTTCTGGTTGTAGTCTTTCTTCAGGTCAGAAAGACTGGTTCAGTTCTAAAATTGGAAACGTAGTTTCATATTTTTTCTTTTTACTGGCGTATTTAGCTTAGTTTTGATATTAGTCTCTGAAGTAGCTTCTGGTATGAAGTGGGCTGTGTTGGAGAGAGCTTGCGTCCAGGAGCCCTGCGCAGGTTGTGGCCGTTGGGAGATGGTGCACAGGTTTGGCTGCTTGCATGAGATCTGTCGCCTCGCTTATTGAAACGATGGGGCTTCATTTCTCCCACAAGAAAACCATGCCACGATCTGGTCTACAGAATGTGCTTTGCACTGCCTCTGAGATGACCAGAGAATATGTTCAGAAAGTGATTTCCTTTTGCCGAGTGATGGGGCGGAGAGGGGCCAGGTCTTTGTGGGGAGAGAAAGGGAGGGAGAGCTCTCCTGCGAGGGTGGCCAGCAGGCACAGGGACAGGTCAGCAGTTGCTCTTGTGTAATGGTCATGCTTCCAGCCGTGCCGATAACCCCCGTCCCTGAAACATTGTGCTTTTGACCCAAATAACCCTTTTAAACCCAACTCAGCAATGACAAAGAATCGAATGACACAACCTGTAATAGCATACTGGCTGGTCAAAAGCAGCATCAGTTTTGATCCTGAACTACTTGTTAAGGCAACTTTGGGATTGCACTCAAAAAGTTTGTAAGAAAACATTAACTGTTAGGACATAAAGGGGCTGGGCATATATCTTTCTGGGCAAAGAAATCGGGAAGAAAACAAGCAATGGTGGGTCCTGGGGATCAGTGTTTAAACAACTTCATTCTGAGAGACACCAAATGCAAAGTGAAGGTACAATTAATTACAAGTATGTGACTTGTAAACAATCCTTGAAGGAGAACACACAGGGAAAATATTTGCCTGTATGAGCATATTTGATGATTTGATATTTCATCTCCTGACCACTACTGAAAACTGAGCTGTCAGCACTGACTGTTAAGCGTTGTTCCTGGGTGCTAATGAGCGGACCAGAGCCAAACGTTTTATACTTCAGTTTAGGAATATATTTTCCCACATGAATTATTTTATGTTCGTCTAAAATTATTCATTTCATTTTTAAAAAGTAGCACAGTTTCTTCCAAAATCCCCATGAGAGTGCAGAAGAAGGCATGATATAGATTATCAAAGGTTTCTGAAATCAAATATCCTCTTTAGCCATGGGTACAAGAAACCTTGCAACAGGCACTTATGAAATCATAAACCGGGATGACAAATGTATTATTTAGCATTTAGAGGTTCTATTTCTCCACAAAATAGGAGGACATATAGCTCTTTTTAGGTTTAGGGGGTTTTTAATTATTAGTCTTACCTAAAACAATATAGATATTCTTATCGTGCACATCAATGTCTAATATGAGTGAGATAAACACATCCGTCTTTTCTGTACTCATGACTCCTCTATTTAATTGTGCATTTTTTTATTGTTGAATGATAGCCCAGGAAAGCTTCAACTACAGGAAAAGGTCTTTCCAAGTAGTTTATTTTCACTGGTATTTAGTCATTACTGAAATCACCCATTAGGAGTTCTTCAGGAATTGTTTTCTTGTCTTGGGAGGAAAGGGAGGGATAAAATGGTCTGTGGCTCGCTGAACCCATCCTGTTCTTCTGCAGTGTATGCAGGGAGATTGCAGGTAGAAGGGATTGTGAGGGGTACGAGGAGTATGGGAACATTACGAATAGTACTATTGCTACTCCCCAAAAGTTAAACAAAGGAGTCATCTCGCTGAAAACCTGCAGTCACCTAAAGAGGAACAAAGGGAAAGGCTATAATTGCACAACTGAGCTATGCTGATAAAGCTACCTTTCAAAAACAGGCCTGGATATTTTTTTTCCCCACCAGTGAAATCTCTGGAAAGCCCTAAATAATTGACTGTTCAGGAGCCAGCAACTGAAATAGAAGTTGGAAGTGCTGTTTGCACAGGTGGCTAGCCTACTGGGAGACTAAATGCTTACCCTCTCGCCCATATCAATTATTCTGAGACTCTGTCTGTTTAATGTCTGCCAGTTTTGATAACAACAAAATCCTTTTAGAAAACTGCTGATGCAACATTTATCATGCTATCTTTATGGGACTGAATTTTTCTCTTTTTTTCTTGTTTTCCTTTTTGTAAGGATATAGTGAGCAAAGGTACCGGAGGACCTGCCAGGACAGTAAAGTAACAAGCCAATTAAACAACTACCCCAAATTTCCAGGAGTCTAAAAGTAAACAAAGTGAGAGACCCTGTGGGGATCTAGATTGGTTTACTTTAGAAGTGTGGTATGGGCTTCTGTGCAAACAATGAAATTCAACCATTCATCCTTGCCAAGGGACTTACCTGTCTTTTGAAAAAGCCTGACTTATATGAAACTTTGCCGTCTGCTCCAGACACTGCAGCAAGTCTCATACCACACACAAAGATTTGCTTGAAATGAAAGCTGCAACTTTTATTAGCTCGTCCCTGTGCAAAGCAATGACCGGGATAAATCCTGTGGGATTTCCCCAAGTAAGCAGATGCTGAGACCAGAGCAGTCCTTAAAAGGAGGCAATGCCTCATCTTTCCACAGACATCCATCCAAGCTACAAGTGGAAAGTCCTCTTTGGAGCAGATTGAGACTTTTGGTGGCATTGCACATCTTCTGCACTGCATCGTTCTCTTCAAGCCTCAACTTAAGTCAAATGTTTGTGAGAAAAGCAGATCTACTTAAGAAAGAAAAACAAAATCAACAATAAATTGCTAGCTCTCCTATCTAAGGATGAAAGCCAGAAAAAAACCCCCAAACTCTAATTAGTGACCTCAGTGCCAAAAATGTACAGATTTTTGGTCCTGATTCCTGGTTGCAAAACACTTGGATTGCAAATTCTGTGTAATTCAGAGCAGCAATAGGGAATCAAGCAAATGCCACCCACCAAGTGTTTGGACTCAGCAGCAGCTCTGTTCCTCTTGTTACCTCAGTTAACCTAGACCTGCTCCCTACCCAAACTGTTTGTTTAACCTAAAGAATAATAACGATCCAGTGCCGCCAATTTGTCATGTGGGAAAAGTTATTCAGTCCCCTTTAAAGAGCTTGTGGGCCAAAGTATAGGAGAAAGTGTGAAAGCTAGCAGTGAGAAACAGGAAAGCCCCAGTAAAGGAGAAATAGTGGCAGAAAACTGCTATAAAAGTCTATGAACATCTCAAAGGAGAAACCTAAGTTGCCATTTTAAGGCATGCAAGTCTCACCAGTCTTCTTAGCCCTGCTAGACGAGGGCATTTTGTATAAGGAGTCACACGCACCGGGACATGGGGTGGTGATTAACATTGCCTGCCTCTGGATGCACCTCTGGCACTGCGTCATGGGTGAGGGACCTCAGAATTAGGGCTGCCACAGGAGACCGCGTTGCTTATCGGGGCTCCTTTACATTGAAGCTTGTACTGTTGTCATTGCAGTGCACTGGTTTCTCTTGGTTATTACCCTGACCCCAAATGCCTGTTTGCTTGGCTATGTAGGGTTGGAACTACTCTGTTATGGAATAGAGAAAATGTATAGGCAGAGGGAATAGGTGGAAAACATGGGTGAGGAGCAGAGAAGCCCTACGTAATGAAAAGAGGACTTAAAAATCATTTGAGGGTGGTTACTTTCCTTATACAATGAAGCTGAAGCAGTGATGCTGGAAATTTCTGAGGCTGTTGATGTGAACCCAGCATATAGAGACGACAAGAATGCAGAGAATAATTCTTTACTTTTATTAACCCAAAACCATACTCTTCAAATATAGTCAAAGCGGAAAAATCTGGGGACTGTGGTTAATGTATTGGCAGATTTTCTTCCCCATTAATCGAAAACTTAGAAGAGACTACCCTCTACAAATACATAGCTCTTAGACGTTCACAGTAATTTCATGGACAGTTATTCTTTGCTCTTTGTTCAGATTCAATGTTAATAAGAATTTGATGAGACTGTTGCAAGATATAGAGTACTACCAACATCATAAAATTCACACATACTAATGGCTAAAGAGGGGAACCCAGCCTCCGCTGATGCTAACTCTG
The DNA here is from genome assembly GCF_034638445.1 of Ciconia boyciana. Classification (NCBI taxonomy): domain Eukaryota; kingdom Metazoa; phylum Chordata; class Aves; order Ciconiiformes; family Ciconiidae; genus Ciconia; species Ciconia boyciana. Next base: position 76,914,831 of record NC_132938.1, on the reverse strand, counting down.
CATCCTGCCCAAGTATGTGGTCTTTGCTTTTAGACAGAAAGTATGAAGGAGCTCAAATGGTAATGTTTTCCCTGTAATAGTTTGTTTTCAAGCCAACTCCCTTTTCACAAGGACCCATCCTTAACAGGCTGTCATCAGGCTCATGCAAGGTAGTACTGAGAGCCCACCTACCTCAGCGACTAATCTTTTTCTTTTGGACAGGGCTGAGTGTGTGGTTTCCAGGTCAGACAAAGTGTATCCCCCAAGGAGAATGATTCGACTTATGGATTTCCTGTACTTTCCTATTGTCTAGCAGTGTCTGGGAGCTAATGTCGGTACTGTGCCTAGTTATCATCAATCCACAAATTACATTGCTTAAAGGCCAAACAGTCCTCTCGGAGAGTGTTGTTTGGTTCAAATTTCTGAAGAAAACATTCTCACTCATTCGTGATCGTCTGGGTAGAGATTACTTTTCTCTGTGTAGATCACATTATAAAGTTCACCCTGTAATCAAATGAAATGAGAATAACGTTCTCCAACGTTTGTCTGGGTTAGTGGGTTTTATGCAGTCGGCAGGGACTCAGTGGCAACTGATCATTTCTCATCATTATCGTCCAATTGCTCTGCGAAAGAAAAGCACATTCAGCAAGTAGGCAAAATGACCAAGAGCTGAACAAGGAGCACCCATTTTCCTTTCAAAGTTCACTCTTGTGATAGGTTAATGGTGTAAACTGGCATTTTCAAAGCCTTTGAGATGTTTTATGGAGAAAATTGACCCTGCTGTCTCGGAGGCCTGAGACAAAGAGCCAAAAGGAGAATCTTATTTCCAGTTACGCTTGTAGACACAGATGCTTAAATACAAACTGGAAGAAACATGCATGGCCACAGACAATCTAAGATAATGCTGTAAAGTAACAATTAATTTCTTGATGTCAAAACTGGATGTATACAGAAACATTGCCAATGCCTGTTGTGTGCTTCATGTGTGTGGCCCTGGAGAATGAAACAGAGAAAGAACAGAGTCCTCCATGTCTGTCTATCTATAAGTTATAAACATGCGTATACAGTACAAAATACTGAAAAAAAATTTGCTGCATGTATACATGTAATATGCAGTATGTCAGCGTTTGTAACAGAGGTATTGTGATAACGATGTCTGCATGACAAATTGCAGGGTCATTGGATAAACTGAGCCCTCCTGTGTTAAAGGGCGCTCACTTTTGACCTCTTCACCTACAAAATGTTTTTGTGCTAGGACACTTCCTGGGGCACTCAAACCAATGAGTCTCTGTCTAACAACAGCTGCCTTTGAAAAATAACCAGAACATATGTATTGCCCCCTCTCACACAAGTTCTTTATTTAAGATAAATATATTGCTCCAAATTGGAGTCTGCTGCAATAGTTGGCGCTGGTTTATTACAGGTTTTAGATCCAGCAAGCCATTACTTTCAGTGCTAGGAATTTGTTATATCCTGATCTGGTTCTCGTTTCACATAGTTTGGGTCTCTCCATGATCTTCCTTGCTATCTCAATCATCATGTAAAGGTCCGTACAGCGGTGCTCTTAATTGCCAGGGTACTATCTGGAAAGGAGGAGGCATTTATGTCAGCGGTACATGTTTTTCTATTTCTGAAGTCTGTTCATAAGCCTTTGTGGTACAGGACTTCACAAAAGAGGCATGGAGAACAAGAGCCTATAAAACATATTTTGAGTTCTCTAAAGAACATCCAAAATATGGCTTCTGTAAAATAAGTGACGTATACAGAATGCAGAGCGATCTCATTTGGTATCCAGTTTTACTGGCAGTTGTTTAGGTCAGCTTGTACGATTTCCTTGTGGATGTCTACTCTTCAGAGTAACTTCACTGTTTCTGCCAATAAGTCTTTCTAGGCTGTTCTCACAGTCTATGGTGTGTGAAGTACCCACTTAGAGCAGTATGGTTTTGAGGTTATGCTCTCTAGAATAAAGAGTGAAACAGAAGCTTTCATTGGAAAGCTTTTAGAAAATCCAGCTATTGAAAAGTATGGGGTTCAGGTGATGGGCACAGTAAAAATTCTAATTTACCCATGAGCTCCACAGACCCACAAAATGCACTGCAAGGAATACAAAACCTTGAGCTGATTTGTGTTTTCATCGGTCATGTCCTTATACTCTCCCCCATTACTTCCTATTGTCAGAGTCACGCATCTCCAATGCTGTAATAACTAACAGTTCTAATGGCAAGGATGAAGGGATTGAAGAAGGTGTATTTGTTCCTGCCAAAACTGTCTGGTGATCATTATCCTAATTGTTTCTTAATTAGATTTGATGAGCTGTAGAAGTTGCGTTTGAATTTTCACCTCTGAAAGGACTATCAGGAAACTGTCTACCCTGTTAGTCTTGCAAAAATAAGCACTTATCATGTACTTTTTTTTTTTAACACTTTTGAAGTCTGACTATTCTTTCCTTATATTTCTTCCAGTTTTGGGTCATGTATTACACATTCTCTAAATAGTGAATTACTGGGACCTGATCTTCCATGGATTAAAGCATAACACATTTACATTCAGCTTTTAAATCTTGGTATCAAAGACAGTTTTTACTTGCAACATGGTTTAATGTAAGAGGTGTCAGACTGGAATGGATAACCAGTGCTCCATCCACCTTTCCACATTTTTTAATGGTAAGAAATGAGCTCCTTTCATGTCTCCTCACACAGCTTAGTGTCAGCTCTTTAAAAGCCTGTCACAAAGATGAAGGTTTGATTTTGTAATTCACAGAAGTACCTTTTTTAATGAAATTGCTCAACATGCCCTGCACAGAAGCAGCAGTTACAGACACTGGTAAGGAAATGTCAGTGAAATTTGTGATAATTGTGACTAAAATCCAAGGCCAGTCAAACTGCCTCTGAAAATAAATACCATGCAACATTTTATAATGTCCTTTATATTTTAGGCATTCTTCATCTCATGAAGATTCTGCTAGGCCTATTGGAAATTACCTGGGGCAGGCAGGAGAACCCAAAAAGCCTTTTCTACAGCCAGAATCTCCACTCTTCCACAACTAAGCTATATGGAGAGGCATTTTCTCTTACTGATGTGCACGTCTCGCATAGCCAAGGCCCTTCCCGCTGTTCTCTAGCCCTTACAAAGCGGCAAAGGCTTCATGGTGTAGGTATTGGAGCAACAAATCTTTGAAGATCTTTTCTTGTATAGCACGTTGACTCTGCCTAACTGTGGTTGCTTGTAGCATCAGGAAAGTAACTAAGGACTGATTTTCAAAATGAGATATGTCATGGCAGATTTGAAACGTTATCTTTCATCCTGACAGAAATACACAAACAGTGACTGTCATTTTTCTTCAGCATCCATTATGTGCTTGGTTAACCTTGTTTTCATAGACATGGAGAAAATTAAGCAGCTGCCTACTCATTTATGCATCCCCTAATTGCACATGCAGCTGAAGCAGCTGTTGCCCAAAATTAAAAAACGGGGTTCCTAGAGCATTTCTAGAAGCATTTCTAATGAGTAGTTCTGATGCTGATCACATAACTAGCATGAAGACAGAAGTGTGACCATGACACTTGTGCAAACACATTTGGCTCGGCTGCCTTTTAATTAGCGACTGGAAGCACGGCTTGCCAAGTTCTGAGGTCTGCCTGTGAAGAGGCAGTTTTATTAAGGTCAGTATCCAGTCGTGTGTGCTGCTAAGCACTTGCTGCTTCTTGATTACCTACTGAAAGCTTGCAAGTCTGCACGTTTTCTCCATCCGCATCTAGTTGAACAAAAATGTCTTGTCAGGCAGCTGAGGAAAAAGAAAGCAGTGTGAGGAAGGCACCGCGACAGAGTTTCTCATCTCTGCTGTCCTTCCATGAAAATGGTACCTTTTAACTTGGCGGGAGTCACAGCTAGTCTTCCGCAATGTTATGTCAGCTAAAGCCCTTTTGACATTTCAGCAAATAAAAATGATTTAGTGCTATTTCCTTATACTTTATAGGAACTTAGAATATCAACTATACCCTGTATAGAGCTTGCTTTCTAATGTACATAAAACACAGAAAACAACTGGAATTATACATAAAATTGAGCGTATAGGGTAAACTCGTTCCTACATGCACATGCGCTATTTATAGCTTCTAGATTAATTTTCTGGTAGAAAGTTTAAGGAAAGCATGCGCAACATCCCCAAATTGCTTATACTACAGCACTGTCTTTAGAAAAGAGTTTGAGGAAGAAAAGGGGTCTGCTCTTCAACTTTTATTCTTTAAGAATGTCATAGCCGGTTGACAAATGAGCAGTGAAATGAAAAGACATTGAATCAGACATTTTCTGAAGCCTTACTTTTTACAGTTCTTTTGACATGTCTTCTTGAGAGACTTTGAAGGACTTTGGAGTTGTCACAGTGATTTGTGGATGCCAAAAAAGTCAGAAAACCTTAGGGATAAAATCTTAGAACAAATGTTTTTATTTCTGCACTGTGGTATGGTCAATGCAGAATAATTAATGTTTTGAGGCTCCTGAAGAACAAAGTATGCATTATGGGCCATACTCATAGAGTAGCTTTCTTTTACTCTGTTTCACAGTGTCTATGAATAACTCACCCAGCTGAAACGATAAAGCAAACTAGACTGCTGGGAAACACAGTGTAGCCAGGCTGTTGATACAAGCAATTAGTGAAGAAAACTATGTAAAATACATTTTTGCTCTGAACTGAAGGAAATTGTACAAGAATTTGAGTCTGGAAACATCTGAATATGTCTTCATTTATTGCTTTGCTTGCAGGCCTGGGGGCATGAATTCCAAACACAATGGGAAAAGTTCTGAAGTTTCTGTAACGAAAAGCTTCCAAAAAGTGCATTGGAAACCAAACTAAATGCAATAGCTTCAGAGAAACAAGAGTTGGCAGCATCTAAGAGACCAAATGTCTCTTAGAAGGTATTTTGCAAGCATCTAGAATAGTTGGTCAGATAAAGAAGTTCAGGGGAATAGAAATGCATCCTCAAAGAGAACTTGCAAAAGTATGGAAAATTTAAGGACTGTTGAGGGCTAAATTGCTAGAGATGATGGCTGATGTTTAGTTTGCAAAACTAAACAGATTGGAGGAAGCAGTAAGCAATTGGGAAGGAGGAAAAAAGGAAGAACTGTTAAGTCACTGCTCACAAACCACTGGGACCAGAACTCCCAGCCTGGCAGCTTCCAGCTCTAATTTCCAGCTTGTTGGCCTTTTCTTTTTGCAATGTTTCTATTATTGTGATTTATAAATAGAAACCAGCCAGACCCAAGTGTTCTGAACAAAGGTTTCATAATCTTAACACTTTGTCTTTGTATGTTACTTTTACAGAGGGAGGGACTAGCAGAAGAAACTCTTTTAAAAAGTGAGGTGTATTTTGAATTCTATTTTCTAGCCTGTCTTCCTTCCCTGTTTGGCCAAGGAAGAGTCCTTTCTTCACCCACTAACATGTCACAAAAAACCCTCAAATCCATAAAATCTTAGGATTGCTATGGAGAGAGTAGAGCTGGTGCATTTCGGAGCTGAAGGTGTTACATCCAGGCTACAATATGCATTTTGTTCTGTCGGCACCAACTACATCACATGCAATGGCTCCGCTTGCCTTAGAAAAGACTGCAAACCCAGCATGAGTGCACCAGATGTAGCGCTGATCTAGCACCTGCAAAACAGTCCTGCACTGAAGGCTGCTTTCACAGGTCTGTGCATGGGATGGCTTTACCTTACCATCCATCTCCTGGCAGCATTGCTGGCGCGTGATGCGCAAAGCTCCGGTGCCTCTCGGAGAACGAAGGGGAAGGTGGTGCAGGAAGTGACAAAGGAAGGGGAAATGGAAACCTTGAAAACCGTGCAAGCTTGGTATAATTTTGAAGGGCTGAGTGTTGAGCAGCCACGCTATTTATAGGATCTTGCCTTCTTAAGTTTACCAGGAATTTATAACAGAAAAAGAAAAAAAACTGCTATAGGAGACACTTTGTCAGAAAGACTCCATCCTTTTATGAAAAACGTTTTTGTATAAGCATATTCTATTAAACTGCCCATAATCTGACCGTGATCTTAGAATAAAATATTTTCCCTTTTCTCCCCTTGTGAATATATTTTCAAGCTTCCCCCCCTTTAAGGAACAAATGAGTTCATGAACTTCATCGATAAACAAGATTGCTCCTATCTGGACTTTTGTTTTCATTTCAAGAGTTTTGCTGAGACATCTGTGGTTGAATCTTCATGATTTTAGACATATACTATTCAAACTATTCCTTTTTCCCAGCTCCTAGTATGGCAAAGCCTTTCCTACTCAGTAATGCTCGTAAACATTTGCATAAAGTGAATTGTGTACTTGAATTGGGGCCTCCAACATATCCTGTTTGATACACTAGACTTCATAAAAACAAAGACAGATGCAATTTGTGCCCATCTGGAAATGAAGTGCTTCTCTGCTTCACTCACATAAGGAGAGCATAAGATCTGGGTACTGCCTGCTTTTGAACCAGCCATGACAGAGGAGGAATTCTTTTATAATGCAATTAAGTAGTAAGTGTGAGAAAACCATATCTACAAAATATAAATAGCTTCTGAACAAGCCAAAGCATTTTTGGCTCCCATGCTAATCAGAAACCTGGCAGGGCTCTTTTCTACTCAGTATTCCTCTTAGCATTTCTATTTGCTCTTCCTCTCTCAACAAATGTGAAATGCTGCAAGGTGTGAAACATGAAAGAGTGAGGGCAAATGGCTATTCAGTCCCGTATTCTGTCTCCAGCAATGCTTATGCTGGGAGCACAAGAAGACTGTAAGAAGGGAGAGTGGATGGAGTCATAGTTTGTTGATATGAAATGCATACATAGTTTCTGAAAATTCTCTGCCTGTACTGTCCACGCTCCATCAAAGCTAAAAGTGTGAAGGGTGACTGAGTTGATTTCAATTTTGCTTGGTTGATTAACAAGCAAGCAAGAAATGGCTGCGAAAGGGAAAGGACCTACAGAGTTGCCTTTTTTTTTCCTAGCAAACATGGGTGCAGAAGCACTTAGGCTAGGTCAATGTACTTTCCATTAAACTCTCATCAGTTAAAGTGTAAACACTTCTTAGGGTAAGAACTACAATCCATGACTTTGGTCTCCCTATTGAGTGTGCTACAAGGCCATGTTAACTCTTACTCCCTTTTCTAGCTCTGCAAAGCTGTCTGTCTTGTGATGAAAAACGGGTCAATAGGAAGGTGAAGAAACCCCCACTTTGGCAGCAGCCAATTTCTTTGTGTTAGGGAAAGCATCTGGAGGTCTGATATGAGTTTGAACAGCATCAGGCAGAGGATCTTCAACATGCTGTGCAGTTGCTACAGCCTTTGCCTTGAAACGTACCCACCTTCATGCAAAACTATCATCTTATCCATTGCTGAGTGGATGGATGGTCAAATAGGCTGTGAATCTTCGACAGAAATTAATTTAATATATTGAGCACCTCCCTGCAGTCCAAAGATACCAGTATTAGGGGACGCTGCTATTTGAGACATCTTCTTGCTCATCTGTTCCTTTTCAGCCAGCTGCGAGGGCTGGTTCCTGCACATACCATGTGAAGTACCACCTTCCCCATCTTCTCATTGGTGAGTCACCAGTGCCAAACTCCAGGTTATCCAGCCCTTTCCAGGGAATAGGGATCTAAAAATACAGGAAAGGCAAACTCTACATGACGTTGCTAAGGTTGCATCATAAAAAGTCTGTGTTGGGGTGGGCAGTTGAACCTAGCTTTCTGGAAATCAGGTTATACCGCTGGGCCATCCTGCCTTTATACACACGTACATAAAGGATGATCTTAAACAAGAAAACAATTTAGCTTATACCAAACGGGAAAAAAAGAATCTCAAATTGTATTTCCTGTACACTGTGTAACAATAAACTTCATGAGGAAATATTGAATTCCCTTCATTAAGGATTAATTATGTAAACGTGATATATCACAAAGATTTAGTGAAGACAGTAGTGCTTTATAAAGAAGAACTGAATCATTTAGGTCAGGTTTTTTACTATTATTTTCTAAAGGAGAAAAACAATAGCAAGGTGGCAAGTCAGAAAGCCTAGGGGAATCATTCACATTCAAGGTGTTAGTATTAAAAGGTGCGAGAGGAAGCAGATGTGCAGAAAAACAAAATAAAACTGCAGGCAGGAAGGAGTATCTCAGGCTATGGCTGTTCCTACTGTACTAGTTAATGACAACTCCACAAGAAATTATTGATTTAATTGCAGCTCACAGGCAACGTGTTAGCTTATCTTTTATAAATAATGTATTAGAAGCGTATGTAGGAAATAAAGGCTTTTGCATGGTTCAACATGTAATGAGGAGGAGGATAGCTTTGATATTAAAAAAATTCAGTCTGCATATGGCATGCTGGCCACTGTACAACATAATATGGAATGTATTATCCCGATATTATTTTGGCCTGGCATTCACAAAGCAAGAAACTGGAAGACCTGAGAAAAATTTTGTTTGGTGAGCCTATCACACCACACGTGTGGTGTGTATAAGCCCCACCTTGTGTATAAGCACAAGGAAAGGGCTTATACAATTTTATGAGAACTTTGCTCAGTATGAATACATAATACTGCTTTGGCTATGCCCTTCTAGATGAAGAAATGGGGTTTGGTAGGTCAGTGTTAGGCCCTAGGCTGCACGTTAAGCACGTGCTACGGAGTGACCCAAAGTCCTTCTTCCCAGCTGTTCAGAGAAGAGCACAATGCTGTGTGGCAACGTATTTCGTGACACAAGGTATGCACCTGGGACTGGGAGCACAAGGAGTGACTCCGGGTGCCACTGCTCCCCTCAAGTGAATGTGGACCCCAGCACTTGCCCCTCTCATCCCGGATCTGTGCCCAGCTTTAGGAGTGCAGAGGCTTGCCCTGTGCTTGAAAGGCCAACAGCTAGTGTTGAATTAGGACTACCCTAATTAATTTCCCTGCCTGTGTCTAAGCATTATAGCAAATATGGCAGATTCTAAATCGAGATATACTGAATTTATTATCAAACCTGAAAAAATACGTCGAGTGAGATTTCAGGTCATTCCCAAGCTTATATTAATCAGCTATTTTTCCTGAAATAGGACAAAATCCTTGACCTTTATGCTGAAGACTGAAGGTCAAACCCAGGTTTGTAAGGCAGCTAGTTATTTTAGAGGCCACGTCCATCTTCAGATGACAAAAAAAATATAGTTTTGGTTTGCAAGGATATTATAGGAAATCTAACCCCAAGATTTTCCATAGTTTCTGCTCCTCTCACTGACCTGATCCAAAAAAGGGGGAAGGCAGAACAGTAAAAAAAGTAAGTCTGGTGCTATTAAATGGTCTCCTGAATGCAAAAGATGCCTTTAGGAACATTAAAGAAAAATTATGTACAGCTCCTGTGCATCAGGGCTCAAATTTTTCCAAAAACTTTATTGTTCAACCGGATGTGTCGGAAACTAAACTGGGTGCAATTTAATGCCAAGAAACTGATGGTAAAGAGCATCTAGCACTATATATCACTGAGAAATCATTCTGGAGGGGATAAAGATATGCAACAATAGGAAAAAGAAAAAAAGAAAGTTTCCCTATAAAATGGGCTTTAGAAGCACTTTTCTGTTATTTCTTTAAAAAATGCATCTTAGTAAAAGTTTATGAGCTCTCAGGATGAATAGAGGAGAAAAAGGGGCATATTAGATAGCTTCTGATACCATGCAGTATGTCACATCAGTAGCATACTGTTGGGCCTCTACCTGAGACGGCACTCCTGACAGGTAAAAGTATTTCTCTACAGGTTTTTGTCAATTAGGGAAGTCCCATATTGATGCATGTATCGGATTTTTTTTCTCCCATGTGCAGACAGACTTTAGAGCATGGTTAAGAGATTTCCGTGTCAGGATTATTCTGACATTTGCTCCACATGAGATGGAAAAGGGCCAAGCTGGAAAAGCTGGAGGGAAGAAATGTCCTTCCAGGCGGGAGGCGTTTGGGGCGTTACAGAGGCTTCCCTCCTGGTGTTTCGCTTTGTTCCCTTAACATAGGAAGGAGGGGGGACAGCTCAGACCCACTCGTCCTATTTGTCACTCTAATTAAATATTTGTTGCCTGGGTACAGAGCGACTCAAATAGTCCCTTGGGTGTTTTTTGTGTGTGTGCTGGGCTGGGTGGGGGAGCTGGCTGCTCTCCTGCCCTCCTACACATTCCACAACCTCTGGACATGTAAGATGTTTATATAATTCTATACGTGCAATCTGGAATCAATTTTGGCACCAACAAACCAGATTTTAGTTTGTCGGCAGCCTCGTACTAATATATGTGTGTGTGTAAATTTAGAAATATAAATATATATTGGCAAGCTATGAAGCTGTCTGAGGTGATTGCAAAGTTAGTTCTGACTATGTATGGAGATGCTGAATTGCTCTCTTGCTGTCCTCTTGCTCTGACTACAGACTGTATGTACGTAACGGTATCAGTCTTTTTTGTCTTCTCTAATATTCCTCCGCTCTTCAGGGTTCATTGTTACCCCCACAATACACCAGCCTAAGATACCAATGGCAGCGCATGGGCCAGTGCCACACCGGTTTGGAGAGAAGGGATGAATGCAGTGGAGAAAAGCATAGTTAGTGCGTAGTTCTGCCTTTAATTTTCCCACCATGCCCCAGCTTGCTCTGTCTGAATTTACCAAAGTATCTTCTAGATATCAGACTGAAAATTTCAATTGCACAGGCTTTCTCTGGAGACATCTGTTAATTGTAATCCTGGCTAGGTCTAAAAAGCTACAAGCTTTTACTTTAGTTTTCTAGTAGTGGGTCACTGGTCCCTTATTTGAAAGACACAAATCAGAAAAGGTTTAGGAATCGGTCAGACAGGGCCAACATCCACAGCTATACTGAACACAGGGTTACAAAAGAAGACAACTTCATAAACTGCAGTTCACGTTTTGTTTGGCAGTCAGAAACACGACTTTTTCTATTGTTAATTAAGTCAATGTCATTACCTATGCTTCCTGATTTTCTCTTAGGTCCTTTCATGCTGAACAAGCCCCACATACATTCTCAGGAACAAAGAATAAATATATAGTGTGTAGAAAGGCAGTGGAGAGCTGTAACTGAACAGTATACTTCATAGACCACAATGTCATACTGGAGATAATTACCATTTTGGCTAACTACATCAGGACAAAATCCTTTTCTGGGTTTGTTTTTTGTTGTTGTTGTTGTTGTTGTTTTTAATTATGTTTATTTAGAAGAGAAAGGATCCTAAATGCTATTTCCATTGCCAAAAGTTAGACATTATAATGCACAAATAAGCACCTAGACAGACAGCTTAATTTTGTAAGGTTTTCAAAAATCAGACAGTAAACTATCTCCTCGGAATAGGTGACTAATTAAGAACCGAATTAGGATCGCTATGTTGTTGTTTATAACTTAGTCTTACAGATCCCTCCTGAAAACCAAAGTGAGCTACAAAGAACGAAGTTCCCGAGCTCCAGAAACCAAGCCAGCTGACGCTCGCTGTTGATGTTGTAATATACAGTTCAGCTGGTGGTAATGAGTGGGGTGATATATATTTCTGCCTTTGCTTAAACGGACTAAATGAATTAGGGTTTAAACTGTATATTTGCTCTAGAATTTCATCTAATTCCACTCTCATCACAGCACAACATTTAAACATAAAATAAAATAGTAAACTCAATCTTTCCAAGACTATAGCTTGTTGACATTGAACCTCACAGAGTTCCTATGCTGTCTGCTTGGGCCGACATGGCGCTATTAGATCAACAATACCAGCTGTTTTTTTAATTCTCTTGGGAGCCAAAATTTAAATAAAGCTAAATATTAGGTCTGTGCTTAGATCTATTCTATAAATATTGTCATTAATTTAGGAGACATTTGCTTTGGGGTTTTTTTACATTTAATTTTTATTGTTGATCTTTACAATCTTGTGTTTGTCGTTGGTTTTTAAGGTACTCATAATAAGTGTTTTGTTTATCATACTTTTGTAGTGCAGTTTTTCTATCATGATTAGATGTTTCTAATAGGCTTTGGGGTTTGTTTGCTTTGCCTCTGTAGTAACTTTAATTACAGGTCCATATACTTTATGTCGCTGAGTATGTCAGGAAGAGCAGGAGGCTGAGACTCGGTAGGATTTGGAATCGCTTGCCTCCTTCTGGGTGTCTTAGTGATGGCTTTTGACCAAGAAAAAAAGTCACTTACCTCTGTGATCTGAAATGTTACCAGCTCTCAAGCAGGCAGCAAAGTTACCAGGAACTGAATGCAGTCTCTATTTTTTCTGTGTGTGAAGCTCCTTTCTGCTGCTTCATACCAGGGTGGGAGAAACTGTGGCTATTACAGGCTTTGCCCTGGTGAAACCCCCCCACTATAGTGGTCCTCTACTTACCAAATCCATATGTATGTCTGAACAACAGTGAGTTGCTCGCGATTATGCTGAGAGCTGATACAGGCTGATCATCCGTGTCAGGGAGCACAGGGTGAGCGTACAGCTAAAATGATCAGTGACGAGTACCTAGACACCACTTTAAGTCACTTTAAGTGGCAAAATTGGGCTTCTATATGCCATTTTGACATCAAGAGAGTAACATAAGAGTTTTTAAAACAGAATAAATTAAACGTTGTTTTATACCTTGTATGATTAATCTGTGGGACATATCAAGGTATCTCACCAAGGTATCACTGAGGTGAGAGCTTTGCAGGGTTTGCAACAGGAGCCCATGACCAGTCCGGCAGGGCAGTGCCATGTAAGTGGTGTCCAAAATGTTAACTTACCCAGAGGCTGGGAAACTCACAGAAACACAGCATTTGGATCTCACCATCGGAGTACCATTATAGGATAGCTTCATTTTGGTGCCTATCTGTGCCTGTATAACACACACTCATCTCATGTACAGATTGCCTTCTGTTTTATCTTCAGTTTTCTTTCTCGTGGTTCACTATCGATGTTCTGGGGCAGAGCCAACACCACTCTTCACCTATATGAAATTGCTTGGATAACCATGGTATGTTTTCTCTCAGCAGCAGGCATAGTAGTTCAGTATGAGGACACGTGAGGGAAGAAACAAAGCATGAATACATAAGCGTAATGGTTGTTTGATAACGGTAACTGGGTTTTATGCATGAAGATGCCACAGGCTTAATTAGCATTTACAGACAGTGGATGAGACATTTTCATAATGCAGCTGATAAAGTGGCTAGCATTATTTGTCCTTTAACACAGAGCTCACATATTGTATACGGATTTGCCATGCACGCTCGCTGTATTTCTTTCGCAGCATCGTATCAGGCCACCCAGGTCCCAGAGAAACCATAGCAGTGCCTTCCTGCCATTGTGCGCCAGGAAGGGACGGCTGAGCGACACGTCCCGGGGCCTGCAATTTCCCTCCTTCGGCTCTGGGATGCGTTATTTTTAAACAGCCAGAGTAACAGGAACAGAAAGTTGCTCTTTGGCAGCATAGGAACAACAGCTGAGCTACAGGGCCAGCTGGCCCCAGCATCCCCACCGCGGCATCCCCACCGCAGCATCCCCGAGCTTGTGGGTCACGGTGGGCTGGTACCAACATCTGCTTCAGTTATTGATGGAGGAGAGGGATATTGTCAGCATCACCCGGCCCGTCGCCTGTTTGTGTTCAGTGTTTGCCAGCAGACAGCTTTTGGTGGAAAAGGAACAGAGACAGGTCAGGTGCACACCTCCTCACCTTGCCATCCTGATATGCTCACCCACAGCCTGTACAGCGGCAGCGCTTACAGGGAATACAAATTAAGGTGCATACTTGTGTAGGTCTAAAACTAAATACTTTTTTTATGCTTACAGCATTGTGTGAATGCTATTAAATATAATACAATGTACTTATTTTACTGAAAGTGGAAAATGAAGCCCACCTTTATGACAGAGAGCTCTTCAAGAGTGAACACCTGAGGCCAGTTGCATTCTGTGTGAATCAGTGTAAAAAATCAGAAGCAAAATCAATTATTCAGTCCTTGCATCTCTTCACATGTCCTCTGGTCCAACTTCACATGCCACAGTGAACTGCTATCCCCCAAAGCTCAAATCCTGTCTGTCTGTGCTGTTTCCTGGAAGATTAAGCTATCATTGGGGTGGAAGGTTATAATTTGCAGGACTTCACCAGAGATAACTGGGTTTTGTTTGTTTCTGCATAGAATGGGAACACAGATAAGATTTAACAGCAGAAAACAGTATAATTTTCAAAGCATTAAGGAGAACAAAAGACAGTAGCTTGAGAAGAGATGGTGATATACTAGACCTGATTCTCCCACCATTTATACCAGTGTAAATCCACAGGAATTTTACTCGTATTGATTCTCTGTGAAATGCAGAGAGGCCCACCATCCGTAAAAAAACTATGAAACGGTGGGGGAAAAAAAATGTCAGGACATGAAAGGGCACAAAAAAAAAAAAAAAGAAGGAAAGGATTTTGTATAGAAGAAAAAAGTTAAGAAATAAAAACTGTGTGTTGGATGATTTGAAATATCAAATACCTCAGTTTATATGCATTGATTAAAAGGAGAAGTACACTCAGCGTGCCCCAAATACCTGTCAGACTCATCTGGGAATTAGTGATGTGCTTCAACACATAAAGCAAATATGGAAAGAACTTGATTTCAGACTTTTGCAGCAAATTAGAAAAATAAAGGGTCTTCTGCTAGTGATTTGACTGGCTGCCAAATAGTTCTTGAATGTATGCAGCATTTCACAATCCAATTAGAGAAACGGGATTATCAAGTTCATTTTTGCTTATGTTATTAAAAATAGAAGAATTGAAAATAAATGGGTGTTTTATTACATTATGTAAAATCATGGATAAAATAACTGGAGGAGATTCTGAATACATTGTATTACAGAAAAACATAATTGCCCACTGATCCTCAGTGTCAGGCAACATTTCTTCATGTTCATATGTTTTGGGCCCATTTTTCATGAGTGTTTAAAGTATAAAAAGGGATGGAATAGTAACAGAACTGTTTTAACCAGATTTCTCCCCAGAGGTATGTGTTAGAAGGAAATTTTACCACCCCTCTCCATGCAGAGCATGGTGAAAGCCCCTCAGCCAGACATGGTGGGTCTCTGGGCAGGAGCTGCACGTTCCTGCCTCGGAGAAGTGCCTACAACATTGTGGACTCTATGGAAAACAAATGTTGAATCATTATTTTGTTACTCAGTCAGGCTGTTTGGGGTAAAGGCATTTCATGTCCCGAATCTTTTGTTTTTCAAATTCTTTCAGTCACAGCCTATTGTATGTCCCATTGGTAGAAAGAAGTTCCAAAGTGCTTTGGCAAAGATTCCTAGAAACACTGTTTTCAGATTTTAAAAATCTCATCTAGGAACACCATTGTCTCGCTGAGCTGCCTAGAGCGAGTTTTTGAGGCTCCAGCATTATACATTCTTGTTTTTGTGATGCTTAAGTTTTGGAAAAAGAAGCAGAAAATATCTGTCTAATGAACAGCATCCAAGATTTAAAGACTTCTCAGATTAGTCATTGCAATTAAATCCTTAGCCTGAAAAATCCATTCTAAGCCTCTGAGCAGTATCAGCAACAACAGGAAAAGGCTTTTCCTCTGTTTACCTCCAGCACTTTTAACTTGGAAAAGGCTTTTACTGATGAAGCTGAAGTGGGATTTAACACTGCCGGCCAAAGCAAAAAGGGTGTCATGAAGGTAGGCTGATAAATCAGACGATTTATCCCAGCTGAGGATCTGGCTCCTAATACATTGTTAGTTTAATAGAGACATATTAAAACACTAAAAGACAGTGAATCAACAATCTTCACAGCAAACCAAGTAGTTTTGGCTACAGAAAGTTCAATCTCCGTAAGAAGTT
Source organism: Ciconia boyciana (assembly GCF_034638445.1). NCBI lineage: Eukaryota > Metazoa > Chordata > Aves > Ciconiiformes > Ciconiidae > Ciconia > Ciconia boyciana. The sequence continues at coordinate 76,899,031 of NC_132938.1, read as the reverse complement.
CTCTTTTTTCAAACATTTGGACATCAGCTCTGTCTGCTATGTCTTTTTGAGTTTCCTCTTTCTAATTCTGAGCAAATTATTGCACTGAGCTGCTTCCAGGTGTCAGAGCCAGCGTCGTGTAGCAGCTGTAGTCGGGACACACCAGAGGCAAGCCCTGCCCCGCAGTACTGCCCCAGCTGATGCAGCCAGGGAAGAAGCAGGCTGCTGTCAAGAGGATGCTCTTCTCTGCCTGTTTGCACAAAAAATCTCGAGTTCCTCAAAAGTGCAATGCTTCCCTCCCTCTTACCCCGCCACAAAATAGTATCATTTAACCTAATAAGTGCCTTTTCCTATAGAAATTGCCTTCTTTCTATTGCAGGAGTAATCTGCAAGTCAATGGGGAGAGAAGAAGGGAGTCTGTCAGGCAGTAAACGCTGGCAGCATGAGCAGAGAGCTGCCCGGGGTACCTCAGTGCCCCGTTGTTGCTGTCTCAAGGCTGTCTTTGAACTGATGGTTATACCTTTTCCTTAGTATGATTTTTCCTGGCTTAACCAAGGGGAAAAAAAAAAAAAGAGTCTCCAATGCTTTTTAATGCTAGGTAATACAGGTATGTAGGTCTTGGGAGAAAAAGTGCTTAATTAGTATTTGGAAGTAGCAGAAATTTACTACAGATGTATTGGGAAAGTAAGGCTATATGCTCATAATCAGAGTTCTGTTAGTAGTGCATTTTATTCGATCTACGGTGGGGTTTTTTTCTCTCTTTATTTCCACTTTTTTTGGCTTATACATGATGGGGTTCTGCTTTTGAAATGGAAATAAATAGCTGTGGGTGAAATTAATGATACTTTTGTGGGGAAAAAAAAAAAGAAGGTAATTTTAGGACAAAAATCATCGGTGTCCCCTTTTGCTCTATTATTTTCAGCAGCTGATCAGTTTTGATGAAAATATATGATGGATAGGATAAACTCACTGGCAGCCAAAACCGGAGGAAGTCAACAATGAACGCATTTGTTGGGGAGAGTCATCTGTCCTGTAGGTCTTTAGCCAGTGACAATATATTTTAAATTTGTGTTACATCAGATCTGGTAAAATTGTCGAGCTATTCTGCTGAGTGTATTGAAGTGGATTCATGAACGCTGCATGCGGAGATGTTTCTTCATGTTAACCAGAGAGAAGCATTACATTTACTATTGCTTTAACTCCAATCCATGTGTCCTGACCCACAGAAAGTAAAGTTAAATATGGCCTGTATTTAAAACAGCAAAACTATGTGTATGTGTGTATTTTTATGCATATATTATAAAGGAAAAATGTAGGGATTATGAATGCTAAACCCAGGTATTGTAGTGGTTTATGGAGCTACAGTATTACATACATGTAAGAGAGCCTGTGTGGGAATTATTTTTATATCTGTTTCTGAAGTCAACTAAAATAATTTTAGTAGTAATGACAGTGGATTTTCTCACAAAATCTGACTTGCCATCCCCCTGAGATATTTCTGTTACCAAAGGACACATGAGCCTATACAGCATCTCCTGCTCACTCATGTTTCATCTTTTTTTTTTTCCCTTTTTTTTTTTTTTTCCTCCAAAAAGTAATTTATTCTGAATTAATGTGAGCTATGAGTTTTAGCTATGGATAATGAATGAAGTGGAGGGGGGAAGGAACCAAGTGTTGCTTTTCTGTCATTTCTTCACATATTTAAATTTTTAAAGAAAATAAAAACATTGTCTTGTCAGGTACAGCTATAGAAGAGAAGAGTCAATATCAGATTCTCTGGAAAACAGAAAGATTTCTAACGGATTTCCTTGCAGTTTGCTACTTTACTGAACAAAAGATACATTAAATATGAAACAATCTAAAAAAAAAAAAAAGAGAGAAGAGAAATGTAGTTAAGCATTATCCAATATTTTTTTAGTTTTCATCTATAAACAGAGGACAGATGATACTCAGACTTAACTGTGACTAATGAAAGTAGAAGCACCGTCCCTTTGTCTCACCTAAACAAAACTGTTTGTGGAGCATGGTGAGCCAGGTTACTGAGTTCTCCTGACGCTATTTAATTTAAATTAAAGTATTATTGGCAGAAGAATACCACAGGAAGAGCTGTTTAGAAAAATCTGCCCCGTGTAATGCAAGACTTGCTGATATATGTTACTCTTCAACTAATGAAAAAGTTAGTAAAAGCTGACGAAGATCACTGGTTTTCCAACCCAGCCCTAAACCCTACACCCGCGCGGGCCAGCAACGATGGAGAGACCAGCCATCCCCACAGAATCCCTTGACCCACATTATCAAACAGGGCTGTAATATCTAAATAAACCTGCATTTGAATGCCTGCCAGGTATATTAGAGACCATCTATATGGTTTTATCGGTTCAGCCTTAGGGTTGCACGTGCCAGACAGGAATGAAGCAGACTGCGAGCGCTCACACAGTGAGCAGTCGGGGAGGTGTGATGGCTGCCGCAGCCCTCCGGAGGACACTCAGTGCATTCAATATGCTACAGAACCAGGGGATTAATCTTGGGATTTATTGGTTTTGCAGTGACGAGTGAATGCAGTAGGGAAATGATGAGCGGAAAAAAACAGAGCAGTTAAAGTCATAGGACTGCAAATATATGAAATATGGCCACAACTGTCCAGCCTGCACCTTTCCCCAAATAAATAAAACTGAGTTCCAAGTAAGAGATGGGAGCCAAGAAGTTGTGGAGAGGGTAAAAAAAAAAGCAAGCCTCCCTTCCATTTGGGCACAGGATTTATATCCATAATCTCTGAGGAAACCAAATAAAAGAAGGATGCATTTTTCATCTCTCTCCCACCCTGTGAACTGTAATTGTGGTAGAGGTTCCTACCCACTTTCACGTGGGAACGGAGAGTGAGTTCCACCAAAGAGTGAGGAGCCTTGTCTTCAGTATTCCCCGGAGATGAGAAAAGATGGAACCAGTAAAGCCCCACCAGGTTTCTTTATTTCTGTTGGAATGTGGGAACTGGAGCTGTTAGGTATTGTGAAATCTCAGCTCCTTCTACCCAATGAACTTAGAAGAATTTATTGCAAGAAGAGATGATATTGAGGTTCAGTTTTATTTGTATTCAAAGATCTGGTTTTGAACTTGGCAGAACAAATTTTTGCAGGGTTTGGCTGTTCTTGCAGGACCTAATCCAAAGCCCATTGAAGTCAGGACGAATCTCTCCCTAGACTCCAGTGAATTTTGGGTCAGACCCCTACAGTAACATTGATTCTGATGGTTGCAGAGGTTGAGATTTTATGACTGTAATCTACATAAAATATGCCTGGCTTTCATTTTAGATATTTCCCTCTTTCTTTTGCATAGAGTTCAAGAAATAATAATTTTTTTTCTGGGAAAATATTTGCTTATTGCTATATGAAATTATGAAATATATCATAATTATTGTTATATGAAGTTACAGGGAATTCCACAAAAGACCGGATTCAAAGTTCTGTCCATTTCTCTCATTTAATTTCCTCATGTCTTTTTTTATGTTTATTACATTTTTACATTATAAGACATGCAGATTTTAATTCCTTTTCCAGATGAAGATTGTATCCCAAAATGGAAAATAACATGAACAGAGACTACAACAGACTTCATCCAGGTTGGAGTCCTAATTCTGCATATAATTCTGGATATAGTTTTATTGACATTAACATTGGTGCATGTAACACTCAATACATGGCTATCTTGCTATCACTGAATATAACTTAGGGTCTGTCGAGCCATTTTGAGGCCATTTTAGAGTCTACACTGAATCAGAAAAGACCATGGCAAAGACCACAAGCAGGTGGTCCTTCCTTCAGAGGAAAAGTAGTCCCCTTCTGCAACACTAACAGGTTTCTTCTGCCCCATAGTAATTGCTGGGTATGGACACATTTGTTTTCAAGGAGTTCTGTGAGGCAAAGCATGAGCAGAACTCAATTATGGCAAACCAAGCAACAGCTCAACAAGCCTAACTTCTTCCTCTAAGAAGCTGGCCCACGTAATCGGCCTCCCAAGCTATTTTCTGTACCCGAATGCATCATTTTTGACACAGATGGGCAGCGGTGTGCAAAGCCCTCAGAAAGCTGCAGGTTTTGAGGCTTGAGACGTTTATAATTTAAGGCTCCCCACATTTGATTCTGTGTTAGAAGTAATCATTTCTATTTCCATGCTTTCATTTCTATCACCTCTCCTGCTCTTGTCCTCATAGTCAGTATGTTCATCCTTCCTTAGCAAGATCTTTAATATGTCATATTCTCTCTATATAAAACTCAAATGTTCTTTTTCTCCTCTCGTTTTTTAAATTCAGTAAGTTATAATGCAAAGTAACAGACCAAATAACACTTTACTGTTTAGTTTAATATTATAACAACTTACATCTCAACTTTTAAAAATTCTTATTTAACCTGATCTCAAAAAAATGGCGTTTTGTCTGATTAGTCTTTTTTTCTTCTTCTTTTGTATTTTTTTTTTTTAATTCCTGTATTTGACAGTTAATTATCAAGCTAGAACTCTACTACAAGATTTATTCCTTTTCTATTGGGATACAAACATCAAACATTTTTTGCATTTTGGTTTTAAATGTGCTTAAGCCACGTTCAAATCCCTGTGCCGTCTACTCAGGTGACTCCAGTAAGCAGTGCCTTTCAAGGTCTGCAAATTGAAAACTGGAATCATTAAACAGGGAATTTTGAGGGAGCAAGAGCACATGTTCTTTAGTGCTATAGTCTCAAAATCTGCACAACACAAATAATAGGTAGAAATATTCCTTATCTGGAAATTGTACTTTTCAGACAACATGGTATGACAAATTTATGTAGGCAGAATTGCCATGTTCCTAATATTTTTGGTAACAAATGTGGGGTGATTTTATACCCAGTACTTAATCCCCACGGTTACTTTCAGATGGAAGAGAAACAGAGAATTAGTGTTGTGGAGCTCAAGGAGTGATGGATGGTGCCGTTATAAATTCAAATCACCCAGCCCTCGATTTATTCAGGAATTTTCAAGAGTATGGCAATATATATTTCTAATTTCCACTGAGGATGAATTTGGTGAAAGGAAAGAGAAATTATTTGCTAAAATATAAGCTGGAATCAGGTACTGGATGCCAATATTAACACTCTTAAAGAAGAGTTGTTTCCTGAATTAGACTACAGTGCAAGCAGGACTTTCGGCAGTGAATTGCCAGAGCTGCTGACAGACGTCCCCCCTTACAGGAGGGCTGGTGTGTTTGATTAAAAGACGGTGATGAGAGCTTTCACTGCCAGTCCTGCCAGAACCCCTGCCCTCCCCACAGCCTCCCCCTCGCCTCTCCCGGTGTCGGGCGCAGCCTCCCGGCAGAGGAGACAGAAACTTCCACAGGCAGGCAAAGAGGTTGCGGATATTCCTCTATCCCTTCTGTTTCCTCATAGGTTTAGGGAAAAGAAATTATGAATTACAGCTGCAATAATATGAAAAATGACAGTCACTTTGACAGTGTGGGGGGAAGGTGTTCAATTAGCTCAGAGCTTTAAATTTCACGCGAGGAAAAAAGGCAGCTGAGTTATAGAAGGTATGCACAGCTGAATATCAACCATTATTTTCAGCCCCGAATATAATAATCTGAGTGTGAATAGCACTTTTCATCTGAGAAGCTGAAGTGGCTTGCAGATATTAACAAATTACCTCCCTCACTGATACAGCCAGGAACCATTATTATTGCATTTGGGATTTGGGGAAGATTGAGATACCAAGAAATTAGTTTGTTCAAGATGGCAGGGGGAACCAATGGCAGAGCGGAATGAAAGCTGAGAGGACTGCGTGTGCATTGCTGAAGCCTTGCTGCTTCTCTGAAAAGCGTTTTCAGAGAAAAGGCATTCTTTCCTATTCTTTCACAGCATGTCTTTGATTAAATAAAAAAAATACATTCTCACATGTCAGACTGTAATAAGGGTCATGTGAGGTATAGGATGACCCTTGCTGGCCAGCAGACGAGGGCTTTTTTTCTATGTATGACCCGGACTGTGCATTATAGTCATTTACAACTTTGTAAAGTGAGTATAAAATGAGCATAAGGCACTGTGACCATAGCATTTTCACTTATTACTCAATGAGGTAGAAGGCAAGGTCAAGCTCTTTTAGAATTGCAGTCGTTCTTTAGAAATTGTTTTATTTTTTATTGCTGCTGTGAGGTATACCAATAAAGCCAACCTAAGCACATAGGAATTTCAACTCTGTATCTACCCTAAAATCTTTAAATTTGCTTTAAACTCTCACTCATAAGGAACATAAAGCCTACACCGTGGTGAACTTTCTAGATGGTTGTAGGGTACTATTATGCTTCTCTCACACCTGGTCAGCTGAGAGCCCTGTGATTGATCTCTCAGTATAAAGTAAAGAAAATAGCCTGTGCCAGGACTGGGCTCAACCTGCCTTGGTTTGGAGAAGTTTTGGGAGACAGACTAGAAAAACAGAAAGCCGGGGAGGGAACAGCCTGTTGCCATCAGTGTTTAAACTGCAGAGGTTATGGCTAACCTCTTTGCCAGAGCCTCAGGTCCACAGCTTGATGTTTCTTTTAAAAATTTCTAAACAGACAAGGGAAGTGCATTGGTTTAAATTTCTGGCTCACCTATAGTTTCTTATAGCATCCATGAGCAAATGTGAACTACCATGTAGGTATATACATACGTATATGTGTGTATGTAGGCGTGTATATACATATGAGCACAGACATGTGTGTATAAGTATTTTCTACAGTCTTCCAAGTCCAAACTTAGTGTCTGTTGGCTCTGCCTGCACCAAGATTTAACGAACAATAGGTCTGTGCTTTGCAAGAATGTTGCCTTCATAAAAGTTATGTGTTAAATGAAATTTAGCTCGTTAATTTTATTTCCATTTACAGTGCAGAGAAGGGTGGTGGCAAGCAGTGTTCTCTTGATGGAAAAATCCAAATAGGTTGGGAAAATACGCATTTCCAAACTTTGAGAATCTGTTTACAGACTGTGGGGAATATAAAATAATAACATATATTTATTGAAAGGGTCTTGATGGAGTCTTTTTGAAAACCTATGCCTGAAATAGTCTGCATTTAAGAACCAGAGCACTTTGTGATTTGCTTCCTTGGGACGGAGCCTATCATACCTCCCAACAGCAACCTATTTTTGCAGGGAAAGAAATGTTAAATGCTATGACTGCTAGACTGGGAACTTAGTTCAGCTAACATCAGGTTTACGACCTAGAATGGAGGTAAATGGCCAAACCCGATCAACACCCCATTAATCTAAGGATGATCAAGTAACATTGTATTTGGCAAAGCCACAAATAACCATGTAATAACTTTGTAATTCTATGGTAATTTCTTACACATGGTTATTGATGCCCTGTAAAATAGTGTGTTACCAATAATCCCATATTACCTCTCTGCTCTTAAATATAAGGTCACTGACAGACCATGACTGTTTAATGTACTTTCAGTCTCAAACAGAAATCTTATACAATGGTTATAAAAATGAACCTTAGTGGGTGACCCTCTTTGCTCTTCTTTAATTTTTTTTTCCTCAGAACACATCACATATACATCAGTGGGACTCTCGATAGTTTGTGGGGTATTAGACTTAATTTATATTTAGCCCTTCCTTTCCACTTTTCACCTACCTACAATTAGGGTTTCTAACAAAGATTTGGATTGCATAGGCTGTACCCACTTTCAAGGGTAGAGACTGAGGACCTAGTTAGTGAAGCAAGTGACTCCTGTACCAGGATTCAAACCACCTCAAAAACAATCAAATACCACAGTACTGTGCCGTGCAGCTTCGGCTTATTTTGAGTGTCAGTCACTGGTGAGTTGATAACAAAAACTGGATGCTCCCATTCTAACCTCCTATTGTAAAGACACCCAGGAACCAGCTGAGTGCCAGAAAGACCTGTCAGAACAGGGGACGCAGGCACAGAGACTTGCCTATGAGATAAACTAGTGTGCTGCTAGGTTTGTGTCTCTCAGCCCTGGACCTTATTGGACTTAAAAGAACTGTAATTTTTAATATAAACCTTTCTATTCTACCTGTGTGCAGAGAAACCTGTATTTAACAGTAAGTAACTATAACTTACTACTTTTCTATGGAAGAATTTTCAGGTCTTTCTATGTAGTGGATCTCAGTCATACTCTATATTTTCTTCCTTCATTCTTGTTAGAAGAGATTCAAAGAAGACATGACTTCTAACTTTAATCCTTGATCTTAAATACTCTTAAAATTACAAAACATTTGGAACTGAATTTACTCTGTATTTCAGGGCTAACCGTCTTGTCTTGGTAAACCAGACATTGGAAAATATATATCTGGAGTCAAATTTGATTTTGGCAATTTATATGTAGCTCTAATTAGGCATATCAAATGAATTAGGAATATGGCACAGAAAGCTCAGTCTTGCACTATTAAAATGGATGTGGAGTTTTGCCATTGACTGCAAGGAGAGCAAGATCAGGCATACGGTCAAGAAACACGCTCCATTCCCACAGCCGAGGCAGGTCTGACAAAGTGCTGGGCACCTCAGAGCAACTACCACTGCTCAGCATCCCCTAGGTTTCGACCTTTAACAAATCCAGTCTGAGGCAAGGAAATGCTTGCACACTTTAAAATCTTGTTTTCTTCTTTCACTTAAGTATGGTTCTGAGACTGTGATAGTTATTCTTACGTCTGTAATTCATCAGGGCTCGTATGTTTTGTACAGCAGGGCAGAAAATTTTAATTGTAGTTATTATCATTCCTACACAGAGGAGATGTGTAACCGGGGTTTTATAATGCTCTCCAAGAAGCTGTTGAGGACAAGACGGGGTCAACCTTTTTAGAAAAACAAACAACAAAAAAAGTGCTACAAGATGGAAGATGAATCCCAAGAATAGTAACCTTCCTCTACACAGAAATGAAAGTGCTTAGTCCCGCCAACAGGATCCTCATGTAAATACCGCGAGCTGTCCCCGCACTGCAGCCCCACGGAGCGGAGTGCTTAACGATTCGCTTGCAAGGGGGACTTGTTTGCAGGATCGGGCCCCCAGCAACTTCATATTCTCTTTGGCCTGGGTGGAATTAGCATATGACTAGGCTTCCTTTCACCAACTGTGATTGTCAGGTAAACAGGCTGAGGGGAAAATAGAGCCATCTGTGCCTAGAAATAGCAGAGAGTTCCCCTGGCCTATAAACCTGCTGGAAGCCACATATACTGGGCTGCGCTGGGTGCTAATAAGAGCAATGTCTCAGTCTCTGGCTTGACACGATGTTCTTCAAAATACACTTCTGAATTTAATTAGTTTTTAGAAGTCTGTTTATGTATTCTGTATACAGCTGTGGAGCACAAGGAATCATGTGGTTTCTGTGACCTTTTGTTGCTCTTGCAGTGTTTTCTCTAATGCTGCTTTTCAGCCATTCCTTTCACCCCACCATGTTATCACGTGCATTGTTCACATCCCTTAAAGACACAGTTTGGGATGAAAACATTATTTACATGTTTTACAAGATCTTCTGTATCTTCTGTACCAATAAGAAAACCATAAAACTACTTTCCAGTGCTGCTGACTGGGACATAGCCAGTGTTCTCCGTGGCATGGAAATCCCTGTTGGCCCTCAGAGCTGTTGGCAGCATTCATTCTTTACACAGACCCTTATTAATAACAGCTTTTGACCTGGGCATTGGTAGACCAGAGGACATCACACACCTGTAGACACTGCTCCTAAAATACCCTACTGCAGTCACTGGATGAGGAGGTCCCTTCAACCCAGTGCCAGGCCAGTCTGTCTGTACCTTGTTGTTTGGAGCTGCGTGCTTAGAGCTTGCTGTGTCTGCTGATCCCTTGCAGAGTGAGAGGGAGGCACTTTTCTCAGCTTAGGCTAAGTGCATGAATGGCTGCTGCCAGTAGGTGCCTACCTGGCCATCCCTGGCAAGAGGAGCTCCAAATCTGACATACTGGGGAGGGAAGCCTAAGAAAGCCAAGTTAAAAGTCCCCCCTGAATCCACCAAACTCTCTCTAATAGTGGCCAGCAGCATTTGCTTATGGAAAAGGTGTTAGAAATGGCACAAATCTACTACCACACTCCCCAGGGATACCTCTGCTCTCAGGCCAACCTGGATTGTGAGGCTCCACTCGCTGGCAGCAGTGCCCAGAAAATACTGCAAACACTTTTGCTTAAGGGATTGATTGATTTTACTTAGGTATTTTGATTCTTTTTATGTTGGCTCAAAGATACAACTAGGTAGTCCAGGTTCCTTTTCACTGCACTTGAGTACCCAGACCTGAATGCTGGTGAATCGTTACTGTCAATGGCTGTATCCATAGCCATGGTATATGGGGCACAGCAGAACACTTCAAGAGGATGAGCATTTCAGTTTTGTGATAAACCAATACATGTTTCAGTTCCTTAAGAATACTTTGGGAAAGGCTTTGTGGTTCTTTGGTGCTCTAAATCCTGTAATTTTACTTAACAGCGTCTCCTTGCTGCGATGGCCAGGACCAGCTTTAATCCTTCAAATTATTCTCTCACTTCAGTATTTTTTCATCTCCAGGCAAGAAATAGATATGGTATCAATACAGTATCATGCAATTTCTCACCAACCAATAATTGCTATCTAACACAAGATTAATCAGTAATTTCTCTAGCAACTCTTATATTTGAAGGAAAAAAGAAAAAAAAAAAGCAGAACTTATGAATAAATTCAGATGTTAGAGATGCAGAAATGGTGACCATTGCCCTCCCTCCTAAGCCCTGTGCCAGGAAGCCCAGGGGAGAGGTTAGTGGTTCAGGTGGAAGTCTGAGGCTTAGGGCTCAGAATAGAGTCACTGAGGTCATTCTCCTGGGCAGAGACCAGAATACTGGAAGTGTACTTGGTGAGCTCTTGGCCTAAAAGAAATTGGAGTGACAGAATGGACGTTAAAATTTCTATACAACTACTTTGCTCATATTTCAATTTCCTCTGTTCAGTACTTACCTGACATTGAACACATTTTACTCTGACCATTTAGGGAAAAACACCATTTCATTGCTTAAAAAAAGCGTAAGAGGCTTCAGGCAGAACACTGTCACCAGATAAGAAGGTCAAGAATCAAATAAAGCTTTCTTTCAAGTGATCAACCATATTCCAGAAATAAAACCCTTATTAGAAAGAAACTGTGCTAAAAGCAGACTCTTTCAGACCTTGACTTTCACGTGTGTATATTACAAACTCTAAGTACCCTTCTTGTTATTCAGATGTTGACTGTCTAGTTGGTGGTGACCCTGTGGTCCTTGTTCTTCATTTCTATTTGGGCTACAAAGCAGCCTTTACTGGTAGTCATTTAATTTTCAGGAATGTCCTAATGTTAGAGGTACCATATAAAGCCAGATATAATTGTGCCCTGGGTTCAGAGGACATTCACAGGCTGTGTCAGAGAAGCGAAGATGGCACTTTTCTTCAGCTACTGTGCTCACCTTCACCCACTGGTAATTGGAGCCATGGTAGAAATCAAGGGTGAACCTCGAGGTTGCTCAAATCTGTATTTGATCCGCAATGTACACCAACGAGGAGCACATGAAAGCAGGTATAAATTCTGGTCTCTTGTAAGCATAGATTCTGCCTCGTTTTGTATAAAAGTATTATATAAAAACAATGTTCTTGTGAAGTTAAATCATGATCTTTCAGTGCATGAAGATGTGATTTCTCTAACTTTTTAAAAATTGTTCCTTATTTACTGAGTCAAGAAGAGTATTTTAAACTCACATTTACTTACAATTTCTATTAAGGGATTGGATAAAGAGAGATTCTGTATGGCTCAAGATTACACGTCAAGCTTTTGAACATGCAAAGAAGATGCCGTATTAAAAATCTACTTTTCACGCTAATTATCAGGCTTATAGAGTCATTTGGATTTACTAAGTCCATTTGCATGTCTGATAGTCAGTAGGATTATTTACTGGTACGATTACTACTGGCAGCAGCACTCACTGTTTTTTCTGCAGCTTCCACCCCTCTACCATGATAATACCTGGTCCTGTCACTGAAAACCAGCTTTCTCCCAAACAGAATAATAGCTGCTCACCTCTCATAAAATGCATAATATGTATTCTGTTTAGTGATTAGCTGAAAATTGTAAAATATGCATTTTAAAAATTGTGTTTAATGAGGAGAGGAAATAACCGTAAATGTGGTGTTTATGTTTGTAAGCCACCTTATACTCTGAGGGGTATACCTGCTCATAAGGATGTAGGAAAGTTTCTTAGCCCCATAGGATTTAAAATTAGCTTCCAGACACTTGCAAGCAGTGAAGTGCTAATTTAAAGCCTTTTGATGTGGCACAATTCACTTCAATATGCGGAGGCAAGTGCAGAAAGAGAAAGCGCCAGCCCCCTTGGAAGGGACGGCGTTCCAGCACCAACAACGCCTTCATTGTTCTCCTGCCTGGAGAGACTGGAAGCAGCGGTGACCCCAAAGCAGTCCCTTTGGAAAAGGAAAACTGCTTTGCAATAATAATTATTCCTTGAGTTCAAAAGACTAAGCCTTCCCCGAAAGAAATAAAATGATTACAAATTCACACAACAGCTGGTTGAAGTTGAATGAAGATGTCAATTACGCAGATAAGGAAGAAAGAAATGGTGCCTTAAAATGCTTCAAAGGAATGGCTACGTATAAATGTGTTTGGGTTTTGTAAAAATAGATCTACAGTGCTATGATCGGCCCAATTAATGTTTCTCTTTTGTATGCCATTCCTTCTTTAAATGCTTTCAGTTACTTGAATAACCACAGATTTATCTGGATGAATAAACCTTCCTGTTACCTTTTCAAAGTGTCTGAAAGCTTGATCTAAACCATTACTCGATTGTCTCTATCTTTCTCAGCCAAATCAGTTGTTGTTCACAGATTGATCAGTGTGCTGTGCTTACTTTATGAACAGCAAGAATAGGCTCATCCACTCTCTTCCCTGAGGAGAAGGGACAACTCATTTATTCTGTTATAGAATAGACCTCCCCTCCTGTAGTTAAAGGGATGGTCCATGCTCCACTTTGTGGGGACAAAACTTGGCTGAAAAACTCAGGATACAACTGAAACTTGAAATAAAGGATAGCTTTCTGACTTCAATAAAAAAAAAATAAAGCAAAAGGCTATTGGTTTTTTTCCCCTTATAAGACTTTGTGATCCTTTGATCAATGACTACCATGAATTTGTGAAGGGTATATTTCCAGTACGAATTAAAATTGGTCTTGTGTTTCTTACCACTGCTCGCACCTCTGAGTGTGGCAAAGTTACTGTGCAGAATCCAATGAATCATCAATGCTTATGCACTCAGGATAAAGCTCTGCATGAGAAAAGGGAAAAGTAACTTTTGAGGCTATTTAGACAAAGTGTTCCACCTATTAATGCTCTTTCCTTTATCTGGGTGGGCTTTGTCTGTGTCACAGAATGGGGTTAATGGCAGGCTCCGCCTAAGACCATGCAGTCACTCAAGGGTGAGCAATTTTGCATTAGGAAATTTCCAAGTGTAAAGCTCAGGGAAACGTGAATGGTATATGATATCCAAAAGAAACCGTGTTTTCAGTTCCACTACAAAGATGACTTTTTTGTGGAAGAGCACTGGCTTTGTGCGGTCTCACATCTTCCAGCTCAGGTAAAGAGAAGGGCTGCGCATTGAATAAATATATGGACTAACTGCAGGATTCTCTGCAGCCCTGACTTCTCAAATCAGAAACCAACCTGCAAATCGCGCACTCTGTTACCAGCTGGCAAAGGGGAAATGATCCTGTCGGCTAATGCAATGCAGTTGTTATTTTGTATCCTGTACATATTTTATTGACTCAGACATTTGCTTTTAAAAGTGTGTTGCTGGTAAATGTTTAAGTGCCTTTTAGACTATTTTTCCTCTTTTTGGCTACTACACTTCTTCATATAAAAGTAATTCCCAAAAAGGATGACTGTGCAGTTCCAAGCTGTACTTGCATCCAACTTTAGTAGAGATATGGCAAAAAAAAAGATTAGAGGTTAAAGCTCAGGACCTTTGGGAGTCATGATCTCTCCAGGACTCACCAACCCAACTGTTACCACTGTCCTCCGTCATCCTGAATTGCTCATGTTTTCCCTGGTGCACCAGGTTTTGGTGTTACCACAGAATTGCTAATGAACAGATTCACATCACTTAAAAGGCACAGATGTCGGATGGAGCAGCAGAGCCAACTCCCTTCTCTGAGTTCAGTCCTGTAGTGCATAACAGATCTGTGAAGCACTGAGTTTGTGAGGTTGATAGCAAACATGTAATCCTTCAAATGGTTATGTCTTCACAGCGCTAATATCTGGATTTTTTTTCTTTTTTTTTTTCAAATGCGCTATGAATACGACATGCTTTTCTGGACTAGTACCTATCTTCAGCCCTCAGGGCTTTAACCGTCACTGTCATTGTCATCACTCAACAGACAATATCTTTCTTGGATTATGTTCTTCCACTCCCTGCCAGGAAAATAACTTTGAATTTCATTCATGCCGTCGTTGGTCTTGTGAAGTATTTGTTCCTGAAAGAAACTGTAGACTAAAGAAACTGTGAAGGAGATTCAAACCTCATACTAAATAAATAAGTTAGGTAAAATAGGTGGGTTTTTTCTCATTTTTCACCTCCTTCTTTTGTACACTTATCTTCTTATAAGGACGCTAAATATCATCCTTATAAGGATGCTAAATATCAGAAGTACTATGTGCTCAAGCCTTGCTAGCATAGCATGACTCAGCTTGGAAATTCCTAAGACACTTCTGAAATATTACCTGCACTGATACTCAAGCAAATTTTGCACGTGGATGGTCTTCAACTGATGTAGAAAATAAGGTCAGTGTGAATGGCAGAGCTGGGTGTACGGAAAATTAATTCATCTGGGAAATGAAGAGAATAGAGTTCCCTTTCATATTTGTTATCTGCTGGAAATATTATCAGAATACCTGAATTAAAATATCAGACTCTATTGAGTGCTGTTATCTTAAGAAAACTAACACTTTGACTCAGAGTAGATAGGGGTGATGGAATAGTAATTCTTGATTGGGTTCATGCTACTATTTGTGTATACACAATAGCATTTTTCTTTTTGTGTGCATGGCACATTCCTAAACTGTAATTGCTAGACTTTCCAAGTTTCTCTAGCTGCCAAATCCCCCACTGTGACTCTAGCAGTGTTTTGCATTAGCTGTACTGAAGAGTAAATATTATAAAGAAAATAACCATCAGTAAGTATTCTGCTAATGCATTTAAACCACTAACCCCCTGAAATTATTTTTGACCAGTTGTATATGGCCCCAGATTTCAAAGCCGTTTACAAAATAAATCAATCTGTATTTTGTTGTTGTAGTCATTACTCTTAGTCCACCAGGCATTGCAAGCTGTGAGAGCCTTTCTATCTTTTTGTACCGTATCTGCAGTATTTTAAATGTTAACATCTATCCTTTGTTATTTGTTTAGCACATTGAATATTGAAACTGCACTTAGAACATCAAAACCTCCAAAATACAATACAAAAGAGAAAAAATGCTTCCTGTTGAATGAAATAAGAACAACAGAAATCTGTTGACGTAGTCACCACTGAAAGAATACACTGCATAAAAGGAAGTTCAGCAAAATGAATGGGCACCAATGCTTGGCAACATCCCAGATTTTAAAATTAAATTCTAACTTAATTTTCTTTGGAAAGAATGGAGAGATAAAACTAAAGTTATTCGTCCTGCAGTTAGGAACACTGCACTTCTTACATGCTCTTGAAACTTCTAAAATCCCATTTGAAGAATAAATATTTCTTGTAACACTTTTTTTTTAATAAGGAGACAGCATGTACAGCATTAGTTTATTGGACTGTTTCTATTTTTAATTTATTTAGGGATGAGTTCTAAATGCTCAAATAAATTACAATGGCATGAATCATATTCCAGAACTTGAAATACAGCTACCTCAGGTGCAAATAAAGTTTAAGAAATACTAAAAAGAAAACTGCTCTCTAAAAAGGTATGAAATGTAGGATTTGTTCAGAATTCCTAATAAGACTAAGGTGACCAAGGAAAGGTCAAAAGACTATGATACCGAACACCAAAGGCCTCATTATGATCAGCTACTGCGAAACTGAATAATTTTGACTGAGAAAGTCATGGTGAGTGTTGGGGATTGTTAAACTAATCTATATGTGCGTGAGTAATGAAAGGGGTATTGGTTAAGATGAGGCAACGTATTTCTTAGGTTTTGAAGTATGGACTAAATTTGCTCAGAGAAAATGACTTTTTTCTCTGCTCTTTAAATCATCTCTTTACAGAGATCAGGAAGTATTCTGTGGATATACAAAATGAGCTTGGAAAAACTATTTTGGATTAGGAAGATTGATTTGGTAATGACAGAGCTTGCTGAGGATCAGAGAAGTGTTTTTAGTAATGAAGAAGGGCTTGGGGGTTGGAGAAGGATCAGTAAAGGTACATTGAAAGGAGGAGAAAAAAATGAGAAGGATTAGACCTGCACAAAGGGAAGAGAGTTCCCTCTGTGGAGCTGTTTTCAACATGCTCAGTAAATGTCCAGTGAAATGCCTATCCGAGTATGCACAGCACTTTCCATTATATGGACTCCACCTTACCAGTTAGCTGCAGAGAACACACTTGCTGTGAGAGCCTGCAGTTCAGGAAGGGTCTGTGGTTCTCATGCTTGAAACAGAAAGTCAGGTTGGAAGAGGCAATTTGCCAAGAACAAGAAAGAAAGGTGTTCTTACTCACCTCCTAGGCACAGAATGGAAGTTTTAATTCATCTGTTGGACCTTCTTGCAACAGGCAGAGACTATAACAGGGTTTGCTATGTCTCTGTTTCTAAAACACTTTTTCTGGAATGCAATTTTTGTCCCATAAAAAAACCCCAAACAAAACAACGTACAACTTTTCCCAGTTGACTGTGGTATAGGAACATGTGGAAGCCAGATCTTCCACCGCGCAGAAGGCAGAAAGCAAGAAGAGTTGTTTATTTATTGGACTGTATTTGGAACAACAAATCTTAGTGAATACATAGAGAGGCAGAGTGTGCATGATACTGCATACTTATTTTCCTCAACTGTGAATTTGTTCCTATCTTCTGAAATTACATTTCTTTCCTGCTGGGTTGAAATGGCAAGGAATGGAACTGAACTTCCTCAGCTCAAGTGAGAAATGGTTCACAGTTCAGCTGGGAATTGGCAATCGTCAGTTTAATACTCTCTTTCAAGACATACTAAGTTTAGGAGAGCTACTTACTTCATATTTATGTAATGCCCTGCTAGCACTACACTGTTTCAACAAATCAAGCCAGTTAAGTGCTCTGTTTGTAGGCCGAGGATGACAGGTTCCACAAAAGAACATATAAATAATTAGCATCATCCAGGCACAGAGAATTGCAGTGGTGGCTTGCTCGCCTTGCTCTTTTATGTGAGCTCTGTGTTGAACAAGTGTATCATTTACTTTTAATGAAATGTTGTGCTGCCTCACGTAAGTGGTGTGCCAAGTGACTGTAGGCAAAGCGTATGGTAAAAATGCTGTGCTTTGTCAGCTCAAACTCTCGCTCGCTCTCTTTTAAAAAAATGTTACATCTTTAATTTATTACCACTTTTCTGTGCTCTGGGAAAGCTCCTGTGAATGTGGATGTCAATTTTCGGGCTCGGTTCCTGCTGCCCCTGGATGCTGCAAAGGAGTTTGCTTTATAAGGTGAGCTCAAGCACTGCTGTGAAAGTCTCAAGGTCTTTCTTCATCTGCTCGGGGGTCAAGAAAGTGTTAGTATAAGCTTTCCCCTGTCATTTGTGTCTCAGATCCCCTTGTGTTACACGATGTACCACATCTCGGGGACGTTCTCTTCTGAAACTGTTGTCCATTTGTGCCAGCTACAGCACCATTGTTTTCTGCAATCTGCATAGGTTTTAGGCTTGATTAATCAGTCTGTCAATTCTTTATCGGGAATGAATGCCACGATGGCAGTGAGACTTTACATTCTGATATCTGCTGATAATGGTATAATGTTTGAAAAGAAAATGGCAAGGTTACATTTAAAGACTATAGCAGAGCCTGACTAAAAAATTAAGCTTCTGAAACACATTACAAATATTTGTGGTTTGCAAAGTAGCAAGAAAAAGACAGAACTGCCATTTAAGAAAACATTTATAATGCAACTGGATGACTCTGTGACAGATTTTCATTCTGGAAGAAAACATAACTAGCTGACCAGAATTAAGTAAAGATGAGGAAATCTTTTCCATATACTCAAGTGTTATGCTTTGTGTGAAGTTCAAGTGGTAACTCAGATATGATTTAAGGTGGCTCTGATTTCATGCAAATATCATGTCACAAGTGACAGAGGAATTTTAAAAACTGTGAAGTTAAAATTATATGAATCTTTGGAAAACAACACACCAGCTTTATTTCTTGTCTTTTTTTTTTTTTACAACACCTACAGCTACACTAAAAAATACTTTTTTTAAAAAAAAAAAGCAGGTTTGCTTAGTGCAAAGTTTTCATATTTCGATGGCTTGGCTCAAGTACTGAAGTTCATTTGACTTCATAAATTTCTTTCTGATGTAGTTAGGGGTCATAAGCTTTTCACAACTTGGAGCACTACATCAAAATAATGAATGCAGCTAAATTACCTTACGGTACTAATCAGCTAAGTCTGCCTTTTGCCATTATGCTCAGAGGGGCAGTAGGGCATGTGTGTGCAAACACCAGGGATGTCAGAATGTGCAGCTGAGTGGAGCTGTGATAACCTGTCACTGGAGAAGGCAAAGTCAGAAACGTCATTCTGGAGTACTGGAATATGATCTTTCTGCTTGATGTTCTGGCTTGTGATCTAAAATGACAATCACAAATAAGTTTGGGTTCTTTTTCATGGTTAATTTTCATATTAAACATCACACAAAGTAGATTGGTTAATGCTTGCATTCATACACATAGGCATGTGTATGAATTTAAATACAAAGTTGGGAGAGCTTTACTGTGGATGTTCTCCCCACATACCCAACACAACCCCCTTTTTCCTTCTATGCAAAAGCGGTGGCCTTTATGCTCCATTCCACTTCTTTACACGTTCACCTTTCACCAAAAGCCAGGCAGTTTCAGATTTGAGTACAATCCTCAAACCAAAGGTACATTTGGTCTCTGGGAAGCGCAAAGATATTCCTGCAGTTTCACAGCCGTGCCAGTAAATTGACAGAGAGTGGGACTTTTCCACTGCTGAGAGGACACTTACTAAGCTTGAGTGTACCTTTTTAATTATGCCATCAATAAAAAGTCAGGAGAAGTCTTTATAAGGCAAGGCACAGTGTTGCTAGGAAAATTTCTGTTCGGCTCATTGGAGAGGAAAGGTATATAAGTGGATGCACCACGTGCCTTCCTTTTAGCAGACTGTGAAGAACTGTTAAAGATAAACCCTGACTTTTATAATTCATGTTTATTCTATAAGAAAATCTTGAAGAGATTTTACAGGAAAGTCTAGGAATCTGTATAGACTTCTCAAAATGAAAATGAGAGGTAGGAAGATTACACAAGCACACACACACCACAGGAAGCACTTGAGAGGCATTTTAGAAGTCTGATATGGACATACAAAATAACTTTTTCTTCACATGCAGCAAATTCCTAGAAATGGCTTGTGGACACTGAAGTGCATTGTGAACCTCACAAAGTGGAGACATGTCTGGGGCAAGCTCCTCGGGAATCCAGGAGAGCATCTTCAAAGATATTAAGGACCGGCCCATGTAGAAGTCAGCAACAGCAGCTGACCTCATGGGAGCAGAACTGCCCCATATCTGACACACTGAAGAGTGCTAGGAAAAATTGTGTCAATTCCTAAGACAGTGTATATATGATCACTTAATAAAAGTACTCCTGTAATTCAAATAGCAGGTGCTAGTCTGTACAGGTGCTAGGACTATATGCAGTTTCCTGTCCGTGTAGTAAAAGAGATTCTATATGCCCTCAGTACTGGCACACAGGAACCAAAAGTGCTGACATCCCCTTTGTGGCAAAGAAACAAGCACACACATAATATAAAGAAGCTCTTTCCAGCATCCTCACTATACATGCACTGTCTGTTCTTGTTCATACTCAAATTACTAAGAAGAGTCCTAATAATTTTAGGAAGAAAGAACCTCAAATATTTTGCAACTACAAACAGAGGCTGAAATTTGGGGTTTGGTTATTAAACAAATAGGTTAGTCAGGAGATCTGAAAGGGAAGATGTAAACAATTCACATTCTTAGTGAAACTGGAAGCCTTTCCATGTTTGGTTTTTTCACGGCTCATTTGAACTCCCTGGAATCCCACCCAGTAAAAAAAAAGTTCCATTAATGAGTTTGATATGTGTTAGACATGCAACAGTTTTGAGTGCTGAAGGTATGTGGTACAAGACTCATCTGTTAATGTGAATATCTTCGTGTTCCAGCTCCTTGGTGTATGATGGGAATGTTTCCAGTAGTATGGAATTTGCTTTTCGCCAACATGGCTTATAAAGATTTGCAACTATGACAAATAGTTGCTTTCATAACAAATACTTCGGCTTGTACTCTGCATAATCTGTGAAACACCATAGCACAGTGATTTCCCTCAAGTCCACACAGCAGAACAATAAATCAGTTAAAATCTAATACACTGTATGCAAAGACTGAATGTGCCGTATTTTTTCTCAGATGTACACATTAGTCTTAAGTCTCAAACTGAATACAGAGTAAAACTTACAAAGTCTTCAGATATGTTAAGCCGTATTTCTATTGATTTAATTCAGCTTTGTTTTCCAGACTTTGGTAGCTCTAAAGCAGTGGTGATAGTATGGAAGAGACTGATACCTCTGCTGTATCTTTTTGCTGTAAACTGTATTTGAAGGTTTTGTTAAATCTGTGTTCTTCTTTTATTTAAACCTGGTTTTTTGTTTGTTTGCCCTTTGAAAAGCATGGGAGGACTTAATGGTTTGTCTATGATAGTATGCGTAGGATTTTTCAGTTAGACACCATTATTTCAGCAATATCCAACATTATTTCCTCCTTAACAGAGAAGACACAGAGGCAAGGACCTCTGCTTTGACTCGTTGACTGACTTGAACTTCTAAAGTTCTGACCTTTCTCTGATCCGAAAAATGCTGCAGTTACCAGTCTCTCTAGTCCAAAAAATTTTAAAGCCAATTTACTACTGTGTTTGAACAGTCATACGGAAGTGCCAACTCAGTTACGATTTTGCTAAGAAGAAATACTGGCTAATCCCATTTACTTCAGCATGACTTTTTCTCTCACACACTAAATCTTGCTCTTAGTATCCCCAGACAGGATCAGGATATATGTGTTCTAAGTGTTTGTGAATGTTCTCATAGCACTAGAAGAGATATACGGCCCACTGCAGAAAGCCGCATGTGATCCCACGTTATCATAGTCTGCTCTTCCTACATTCTCCCACATGCTGAAACACTTCCTCTATGTAGGGGGGAGGGTATATTTTTAGAGGTGATCATCTTCTTTCAAAGGGAATGGCCCTCTGAGACCACATAGGATTGCTGTTCAGAGGCCTAATTGGAAGTGATTCAGCCTTGCTAATTACTTGGTTGGATGTTTTGTTTTCAGCTGTCTGTCCGCAATGTTCAACATCACTGGGGCATTGTTTTTGCAGCTCCCTCAAATTCCCTTTTAACTGATTCCCTAAACTTCAAACTGTTTTCCTTGCAGGCAGGTCTACAGAGATTTACTTGAATCATGGGAACCACAACTAGTCAGCAGGCTAGAGAAAAAGGCCCCTCTATGGGCTCTGTCAGGAAAACTCTGCTCGTAATTAAACTCTGCTTAAGATTTATGGATACAGTGCAGTGGGCTTGATTGAGCTGTTTATCAGTTTAGGGGAACCTCATTATTTCAATTTTCAAGTGAAATCTGTTTCAGAACAGAGACAACTCAGCAGGACCTTTTATTGAAATATTTGGTCTGCTTAATAACGGGTGGCTACTTGTTAATTATCAGGGTGGGGAAGCAGGGCTCATTATCAGGATGAGTAGTCATGTCATCCCAATATTTTTCACATCGGCTCCTTTAAAAAGTCAAATAAGACATGAACAATAATAGAAAACTTAATGCAAGCTCTGAACTTTCAAGTGAAATATGTATTTTTTCACTTCAGAGTATGAAAACTTTGGATTTTAAAGAAAAAAAAAAGTTCTGCTTCCTTTTAATCCATATAAGGACACTAACACTCCTACCAACTATATAAACAATAAAAATAAAGTAGCAATTGTTTTACATTTGGAATCAATCTATAAAAACTTAAAAACATATCTCTGGTTACTTGTTAAGGCAAATACAAGTAAAAAAATTAGCCAATTTGAAAACACAATCAGATTTGGATGAAAAAAAGGGAAAAAGTGAACATCACTGGAGCAAATCCCTGGTGTTTCCTGAGAGTCTTGTTAAGGTTTTGCAGCCAAATTGAAAGGAATATTGAGATGATTTCCTACCACTAATGGAACTGTGGCACCCCTTAGATACTTGTTAAATCTGGTTATTTCTTTTCATCCTCTTGTAACTATATTATCTAGTGACTGGTCCTTGTACGAAATCAAAAGCAGAATTATTTCTGTTTAAAAATATGGAGTGGTCCTGTGACTTTTATTCTTTCTTAGCTACATGTTCCTCCACTCCACTGGAAAGGACAGAATTGCTCAATGCAGTAAGGTGGCCGTCACTTCATTTCATGAAGAATCTCTTCCTTTTCACTCAGCTAATTGTTGTTCTTGTCAAGCTTGAGAATATCAGTGTTATCCCTTCTCATAGTTTTTAAAAGGACGCATTTCCTGAGTTTGCCAGTTTTTCATAGACAGGTAACTCCACATCTTTGCTGCTACCAACTCTAATATCACAACTGAAACACCACTTTATAAATGCTCCAGCTTTTTTTTTTTTATACAGGAATGAAGTGAAGTATAAACATTTCCTGCAAAAGTACATATAATAGAGGTTTGTTTGCCAAGTGGTTTTATTTTCCTCTTTGGCTGTGATTCTCAGAAAATGTTTAAACAGTAATGTAAAAATAAATGAATAGATTTTCTTCATTACTGTTTTCTTTCCCTGCAAGAATATGTGCCTCAGGGACACAAGGGTATAGAACAGATTAATAGGGAAATTTTGGTGGGAGCCCCTTGTTAAATATTGGCAGTACATCACTGTACTGGAGAAAAATGAAAGTTAGTGCCCATGGAGTTATGCCTGATAACTGATTGCAAGACGCCTTCAAGGCTACAATTTATCTTCAAGAAATGCAATAATTAGATCTGTGTAAGCTTGGGCTGTCTCTATTCAGTAAAGACGCAGATATGATTTCATTATTCAATTCCTGTGAGGTCATTAGTGAACCTGGAAATCTATTCAGGCTGTCTGGGTTAACTTGGCTTCCAAGAATGAGAAGGAAGAATAAATCTATTTCTAACAGTGTCAGAGAAGAACTGAAGCCCTACTGTTTATTTGAATACACATAGAAAAAAAAATGAAACTTCCTTGGTACTGCCATGTCATTGTGTGTGTCAGCAAAGTGCCTACTAGAGCACCCTGCTGCCCATACAATCACACTGGGTCTGTCTGCCTTTCCTAAATCTGAACTCCTCTCCTACTTGCAAAAATAACTTGTGGAATCTTGCAACTTCAGTGATATTAACGCATACTTCTTAACTCCTGGGCACCATCGACACCTACACTGGCTAGGTATTTCTAAAGTATAAATGAGTTAGTTACCCAACATTTTCCAAATTTCCTTTTTTTCAATAAGAAAACCTAACTTTTACTGAGAAAAAACTCTTCCCATGGGGGAAGTGGGATAAAAATACTTTTTGGGGGGGTTATAAGTATACATTTACATGTAAAAGGTTATCACCTATCACCTTCTCAAAGTGTTAGCTCCTGTTTCATTGCAACAAGGTGTGACATAAGGCTTAAATCATTTCAGTGGCCGGCAAAGAGGAAAATCAATAGGTGTATATGTGATCTATCCAACCTGCTTCTCATTTGAGTGGTATTATGCATGGGTAGCACGTAACACTTTTGCCCAGCCACAGAGTAGCCAAGGAATGGTACACACAATACCCATCAAGTTGTCTTTTTGTATTATACTGTTACCAGGCTTTAGAAGAGTCTTTTGGTATACCCAGAAATATCTGTTAAGACATGATAACAGAAGGTAGGAGGATAATTAAGGGCTGAAACATCTCAAGGGGAATGAATTATGTACTTACAGGAGCACCCGTATTTCAGGGAAACCAAATCCAGCTCTCCTGATTTCAATTTGAAAATGGCAACAGAGAAACAAGTGTGTTTGCATTGAGGGTGCCAGTAGGATAAATAGAGGAAGAATGGCAGAATGAGGTCCAAACCAAGCACAGAAAGGTCAGAGCAATGATAATGAAAAAGCTGTTAAAAAAAAAAAAAAAAAAAAAAAAGGAAAATCAGGAGGAAAGCACAAGAATCACATTGGGGTTATCATAGCAGAATCTGAAGTTTTGTCCCTTCTCTGTTTTTTCTGGAGGCTGAGCAGACAGTGAATAGGTAAGCAGACCATTAATCCCATCTAAAAAATCCATTTGCCAGCTGTGAGCAGTAGGAATCCCTCCTATTGTTTTTTCAGCTTGAATTTTCAGAAATGTTAAAATTTACTTTTAAGTACATCTGAATCTCTCCTTTTCCCCCTCTTCTCTACCTATATGCTCCCAAGTCTTCTTTTTTATGTATACATATATATCTCTCTGCACATATGCAAATGTAATTGATAACTCTGAATACAACTAGGTATTAATTACATTGCTAAGGGGAAATGTTTCCTTTTATCATTCCATTCTCTGTGTAAGTGCTGTGCAGGCTTTTCTTGCCAGCTGCATCACAAACGGAAACAGCCAGAGGAACCATTTACCTGCCATTATTACGTTGTGAAGTAAGTCTGCCAACTGCCTTGCTCGCCAACAAAGTCACGATGGCACCGCTTAGTGCAGCGTTAATGGGCAAGTGGGTTTGGGCATGCTGTTCGAACCAGCTCAAAAGGAAGCGGAGGACTGTGCCGAGGACGACGTGAGGAGCGGTGTTCGCCGAGACTCCCTGTTCCCTGGTTTTGATTAGGCAGCACGCTGCCACGCCACAGGCTGAAACTCAGTGACGTTGCCTATCTTTTGGCTAGGAGCTTGCTCTTGCGCGAACGAACGTGCCAGCTTTCCAGCCTCATTTCTGGATGCTTATTTAAATCAGATGTCTGGACTGTAGGTCCTGCAGCTTGCTTCCGCAGGGGGAGGGATAAACAAACAGCACTGAGGCATACACGTACAGATACCAGCCTCGGAAGGGCAGCAGATCTGGGAAGGAAGTGGGAGACAGCCAGAGCAAGGATTTTTATGTTCAGACTGGGGAGGGTCTGGGTGGGCAGTCCTGCTGCGGCAGCTGAAGAGGCTCTCTCCCCGAAGCGGCCATCTCCCCTCCTGTGCCCCCCGCCTCTGCCGTGCTGGTGGTCAGAGGGGAGTTGCGCTGCCGGTGATTGCGAGGCTGTGCACGCCACGAGCCGAGCAACTGCTCTGCTCTGCCACAGCTTGTTTACAGGCACTGTATGTGTCTTCTACCACACACAGCTTGTTGAAAACGCTCGCCAAGTGTGAGGCTGGGCCCTCCATAGCCTCTCTGAGAGCTGCTCTTGGCTTACCTCACGCCCGTTTGCTGGCTAGCCTGTGAGGGTCTCCATGTATATCCGAGGAGAGTGCTTCGCTTTCAAACAATTGCCAAAAGGGTTTTCCCAGGCTGGAGTTTAGGTGTGAAAGTCAGCAAATGCCACTCTCCCAGTGCCGGTAAAAAAACCCCAAAAGAGCGTGGCTGTCGTCCTGCCTGCATAGGGGGAGCACAGCTGGCAGGCTCCCTGGGGACATGGGGGCTCCCCACAGGGCTCTGTCAGGGCAGGGCCTGGCAGCCTGGCCCATCCCACCCCCTCAGGCAGGGGGGCAGCCCCAGCCCCGGGCATCAGGCACTTCCCTGGGGACGGGCTGAGGCCAGCACATCAGCCATGGGCGAGGGGTCAGGATCAGGCCCGGTGCTGCAGGGAACCGGGGTCAGACACAGGCCTGGGGCAGGAGGCTGGGGGTAGGCCCCAGCTGCAGCCACCCCACGGTGCGTCGGGGCCTCCCTCAGCTGCGCCGGTGCCGAGCCAAACGCCCAGGACGGGGAGGTGTTCTGGGCCGTTAGTAGACAAGAGTCGCTCGTGTAAACATTTTTTATAAACGCCTGTGTTTCCCTCAAGCACGTAAACTCTTCCTATGGAGAGAAACGGACCGTGCTGTTGGCGGCAGTGCAAGGATAGCCGGGAGGGGAGCTAACAAAGGTGTAAAATAGCACCGTCGGTCCATGTCAAAGAGCTCGCTGCATCAACCCAGATGCTGGAGCAGACGGTAACCGCACATAGGCTGAAACGCTGTATTTCTGCACTAACCAGCAAATTTTATGTTATGACTGGCCACTGAACAACGAAGTGATCCAACTGTACATTTCTCTTAATCATCACAAGTGCTTACTTTGTGATCTAGCCCTGAAGGCATTTCATTTTAATACAACAGAGAAATGATAAATCTTGTCAGAAATTCTGCTTGCCCTGGCAGCACGCGGGCTCTGTGGTTTTGGCTATAACGCATCCCGCGCTCTTCGCTACACTGAGGGCATCACACGTGCCCATTTACGGTTCAGGTTTGGCTCTCTCCCAGCTGCTTGGGAACTTGTTTGACTTTCTCTCTGGAGACCGTAAAGTGTGTCCTGCTTCATTCGAAGCTTATTTTCCAGGGGAAAACTGGGGGCCAAAAGAGGTGCTCTAGATGATGAGATGGTCTAATCATCTCTTATTGTCAACTGTGAATGTCTTTGAGAGGCTGGTGCCTGTCCCAGAGCATGTGGTGGGTATGCGGCCCGCAGTGCCCCGTGGTCCTGCCTGCTGCCGGAGGTCTAGCCCCAGCTCTGCAGCTCCGTCCCACCCAGCTGCCTGGGTCTTCTTCCTAGGGAAAGCAAGGCATGGGCAGAGAAGAAATATTTGTGCACAAATCTCATCCTGACATAGGTTCGGAGCCCAGCTGGGCTGAGTGGAACTGCCTCCAGCCTGTATGTTTTTGACATAGGCTGTGTGTGAAGCTTACCACCAAAGAAAATTTCCTAAGCGCCAAAAATGTTCCTGGGAAAGTAAACTGTGCGGTAGTCTTGATGTCTTCTAGTTTTTAGCTTTTTTAGCAAAAAAGCTTTTTGGAGGCTTATGTCTCCTTGATATTTTATCAGGGGATTTCATAGTGTCCTTCGAGTTATTTTGGTTTACAGGGCAGAGAACAATGGGGGAATGATAATATCAATTGCTTCCTCATATTGTTTTTATTTTTTTTTTTCCTCTTATGTTTTGGGAAATAGTTGAAATTTACATGAGGCAGCACGCTGAATAGTCATCTGTTGTACTGGGTCAGTTCATGTCAGACAAAGTACTCTGGGAAACAATTCTCTCTGACCTTCATTTTTATGTATACTTGTATTAGTCACTTATGTGGATTATGTGGAGTAGTTTCGTAAACATATTTCTACCCTGTGCTTTCCATCACATTTTTTCTGAAGTGCAGTTAAAGGGCAGCGTATCTTTGTATGTTTTTTGTTGTTGTTTGCATGATGAACTGGTAATGAATCTAAAAGTTAGAGTAAGATTTGATGTGAATTTACCACAGATTGTAATATAGGCTCTATTCAAATTATATAATTTTCCCCAGATTTTTCTTTTATTACTCACAGTATTTAACTGAGACTTTTCAGTAAATAGGAATGATAATTCCACAGCATTTCATAAAATTAGTTGTATTTATTTCATTTATTGGTAAGAAATGCTGGCCACCAAATTCCAGATGTCAAACCTTACAAGAAGAGAGAGAGCTCCAAAAACACCCCTCCCGGGGACTGCACTTTTTTTCAGAGGAATAGCAGCTATCCACTCATCTCGGCTTGTGAAGTCACTGTCTAGAAAAATACCATGAGAAGGTACACATCAAAATTCAGAAGGACTTCTGATTATATCCACTTCTCATTCCTTTTTTTTCCTCAGTTTTTAAGTAAGACAACAAATTTTTTTTTCACTGCTTTTGAAAGTTTGTTAAACAATTGCACAAACACTGTTTATTCATCCAGATCCACAGCCCAACCATGGTTAAATGGGTCTTTTCTGGTCTTAGGGAAACAACATCAGCAGCTGGCTTTCATCACTGCTACAGTACCAGGAATGTGACCAGGAAAGAAGGTAGCAAGGCCAGAGAATTTCTACTCCTCGGTCACCCTGGCTGCTGCAATGGCCCAGGGAACATGTAGAGAGCTCCCTGACAATACATGACTGCTACATGACTGGCACCAGAATTACAGAGGAATTTAAGTGCCTTATCCTAATTTTGCACACCCTCTCTTGCACTGTTCTGTGAGCATAAAGACCAGAACAAACAATCTGGGCCATTGTGTTAAGAAAGTAAATCTCTTAGCAGGGATGTCCCTGGTTAGTCATTTTGTGGTTTGATAAGTATTTTCTCCACTAATCCGTCTTCCCTAACTAAACTGAGCTGCTTTGTTGTTTGGATTGAGATAGCCCAGACTTGCTGTGAGTCATTTATTTTTTCAATTAAGATATCTTTATGATTTTCTACATTTGTTGACTGGGGTATGAAAGCAACTTCCCAGAGGGCCTTTTAGTTCACGGGGAGAGAGAGAGTGAGACTATGTTTCCTCCAGCATGCGGGTTTTGTTGTGATGGGGGGTTTTTTATTTTGGTTTGGGGTTTTTTGAGGTTTTTTTTATAGTGGGATGCCATTCACAAGATGCGTTACAGAGATTCTCTTTGGCATCAAATGTCCTTTTCATCTTTTAAGGAGCAATCAGGCATGTCTTATCAGAAAACCAGTATATAGTGCCTTTGGTATACAGCTCTGATCCTCTTTGCATTAGACAAGGAATCACATGGTGTGGGACATGCCTCTTTTCCAAAATGCTGCTGAAATTCTGCTTCTGTGGTGTGCATCTGTGCTGTGGGCTGTCACAGCCTTTGCCGCTGCTATCCGACTAGCCACGTTTGCTAGTGCTTATTACCTCAGAACAAATGCAATGAGTAGACTATGTTCTGTATGTCAATATTTTAAAGTCAAATCGGGTAAAATTGGTTTAAGTAACGGACAAAAGGACAGGAACCAGGATGGGCATGTGTTTAAGGTATCAGACTGAGGCTCAGAAGATCTGTTTTCAGTTTCCAGACCTGTCAAAGACTTCTTATACAATCTCCAACAAGTTGCTAAATCTTTTGGGCATCAGTTCTCCAGCTATAAAGTGGAGGATAATATCATCTTGCCTTGAAGAATAGTTGTGGGGAAGAAGTTGCTTGCTAGGGCTCTAAGGTAAGATGGCAAGGGCTATTGCTTGCAGTCTGATTCACAGAAATGACCTCATTGCTTAGTGGTTTAGTTTCCAAATCTGTCAAGTGGGAACAATAACATTGCTACCTCTTCAGGTCTGTTATGAAACTTACTTCAGGAATATTTGAAAAAACACTTGCCTTTACATCCTACCTTCTCTCCAGGGACTCCACAGTAAACCGGCAGCTTCCCCGCACTCACCAGAGAGTTTTATGCTAAAGGGGCTTGGCTCAAATATCTAAGCCGGCTAAGGCTTTCCAATGTAAACCCTCAAAGAAGGGATCATTTAATGATTACCATCTTCATTTAGATTCCAGTTAGTCTTCTGCCTTGTACGTTGTAACTCTGGCTTGCAAGTTCCCTGAGCAATTTTCTCATGTTGAATTTGTTATTCCAAGAGCAGGAGAACTGTATTCATTAGTTAAACTCCTGTATAGCAGGAAGAAGGAAGCCAACAACAACTGAGGGTTAGTGCTTTTCTCTTCAAGACTGCACTTATAATCTTCGCTGTCATTTGAGCACTAAATCACTTAAAAAGAAACCGAAAACTGGTTTCCCATTAAAGAAATGATAAATAAAGAAGATGATGATAACTTGCCCATTTTCTTCAAGCTAGAAGCTTGAAAATAGAGAGGGTCCAGTAGGTTTGAAAGATGCAAACAGCTGGCTTTGATGTGCACTGCAGGAATATTTCCTCTCCCAATATAAATTACACATACATGTATTTATAAACCCTCCCTCTTTCCTCTCAAGTCACATTTTGTTGCATCTTTTGGATGTCCAACAGTTCTTCCCCAAACCTGCAACCAAAACATAGTAATCTGGAGTATAATTTGCACTTTATGAGGCAAGATAGGAATCCTCACTTTTTAGAGTCTCCTGAAATTCTGAAGCTAGTTGTACCATTATTGACGGCAATATGGAAATGCAGCTTTGACGAAAAACTATCCCTGTGCAGAGAAGACAGCATTTTTCGCAAAAATATCTATGGTTTTGATGGGTTTGCTTTTGTAATCAGAATATGTTCACTGCATACTTGAAAGAGAGACAAACATATTGCACTATGACTACCTTATACTTTGGAAGAAAAAACCAACTTTTATGGCTGTCTTGGTAGCAACAAATACATGCACACTATATTTTTTGATTAATAGCTGTTTAGAAATTACCTATGGTAATTTTAGCTAGAAAAATGCTGTGTACTGAGCCTTCACATACCTAGGCAGTGCCCAGTTGTGCTGTACTGGCAACTTCTTTCTCGGCAAAACTCCTACAGTGGGAAATCCTGTTATTCTAGAACAAGGGAGGGTCAACAGAACACACATTTCTTTCCTTTTTTTTTTTCGTATTTTCTAAGGTTTCTTTCATATTGGCACCTCTTTTCCTGTGTTTTTCAGTTTCTCCAATAAATAAAGATTTGTCCATTGCTTCTTTTAATCTGGTTCATGTGAGGGGTCTCCTAAACATGTGATTATTCTTCAGGAGAAGAGGTAGCAAATTTCTTAAAGATTTTTGGAATGTGACAATGTCAGCCAAGTCTCAGGGAACTTGCTGGGGGTTAACGACAGCCCTAGCTGTGTTTTCTGACAAGATCTGTTTTAGAGGGATTTCCCTTCTAGAGACCTAAAGAGTTGCTTATTAATCACACCCTTCTTCGGGGCACATCAGGAAAACAGAAGAAATTAGCACTCCTCAGTCCCATCTCAAGACTAAACAGTTTGCACAAACTTACAAGGCGAGGCCAGTGTTACAAACAAATGCCAGCAGTGCACATGCTCATAATGTTTCAAGAATGAAAAACTAATGCAAAAGAAACATTGGTCTCAAAAGCAAGTTGTGAAAATCTTTCATGTCTTCAAGAGAAAGAGAGGCAAAAAGATAACAAGACTGAAATCTGGTTTGGTTTAACATGAGAAAAGTAAGACAGTGATGCTTCACTGTCCAACCATATTTGAAAGGAGAAGGTACGGAAAAGGGAATCCCCAAAAACTACTGGCTTTTTTTTAAAGACCATAACTAGTTGGTTGGACTACATATTTTTCAGCAGTAAGTTTCTCTAGGCAATTGACACTTAAAATTTTAGGAAGTGTCTAAGATTCTCCTCCTTTTTAGCAAAAATGTTTACCTCAGTTTGTAAGTTAAATTCAAGTACAGAAATAATCAGGCTTAAAAGTTAGAAGAGGTATGGAAGTTGCCGAGGTTTCCTTTGCACTTCTCTTAAAAAATAGTAGATAATTCGTGAAAATGAGCGCAATTGCTGAGAAGGGAAAAATGCTATCTCTAAAGAAACCTGTCTTCAATTTTTTTCGGAAGATGAAAATAGACATGGAACAGTCTCAGGTTTTAAAAAGTACTGACCAAATTAATTTTTTCCAGTACTGAAAAAGCAATGACGAAGGCTGTATTTGTCAGTCCATGTAAAAAAAGACACAAAACATAATGTGATTTCTGTCAGAGATGCATATGGTTTTGGCAGATGAATAGTCACGTATTATACAAATCCCTCTGGCAAATAATGAGAAGAAGAAAAGTCCTCACATTGCATCCGCATTAAATTATTTCAGTTCTGTTTCACATGCCAAAAGTTTACACTGCATTTAGATATTATTTCTTCTCCATGTACTTCTGACCTCGTCACTCCAAAGAGCCAGAAAATAACTTCCCTTTCCAGAATATAGCAATAATTCAGGTTGGAGTAGAAGGAGCTGTTTTAAATGGCTGATCTTCATTACGCATAATCCAAAACTGACCTCATCTATACTGGTTGGTACAAGCGATCTTAGCTATTCCTTCAAATATTAATTTATACTCCAAAGGTGTTATGACCCATGTTTGCTCAGGCCTTTAGGCTATGTTGACCAGGACTGGTGAGCCCTCAACACAGCTGGCCCCCAGGGAGTGGCTGGTGCATGCCCTAACTCACTCACTTCAGGCTCTCATACTGCTCTCCCTTGCCACGTGTGCTTGGAACCTTGTCCCACCACGGAGTTAGAAAGTGGCCGGTGGATACACTTTTGCACAAGAGCTGAGAAATATCCTGGGTCCTACAGCTCTGGCACAGCCCCCAGGGGCTCCAGCAACACGATCATGCTGCAACAAAAATCCAGTGCCCTTGTTTGAAACCTCACTCAGGCTGAAAATCAAAAATAGTCATTTGTATAAAAACTCTGTTTTTCCTCTCAGAAAATATTGCATTTCAATCCTTTCTAGCCCTGCTACTATCACAGAAGGGCAGAATTTTGGCCTAGTTTTAGTTCTACTAGTATTAATCAAAGGGATGTCTCTCCCTCTTTTTTTCTTCTTAAAATAAATTTTCCTTGTAAGAACCAACACTCAACTTTATCCTAAATAAATCCTGTTGAAAATAATGCAGTATGAAGTATTTCAATATATCTTTTGAAGTAGTCATTTAACCATAATGCCTCAGTCTTTGGTACATAAACAAGATATCAATAATATGGAAACAGATCTTTAAAGAGCTTTCTGAAGAATTTTGCAATATTTTATGAACCAACCCCTTCTCTAGGCCAGTATTGCAACTTGCAAGCAGAATATTGCCCTTGCTTTTAAATAATTTTACGTGGGCCAAACCACAACTTCTCTTTGCCCAATCATTACTTGTCTGCATGTAGCATTCTTCCTCGATTTCTCGTCTGTTCCCTGGAGAAATCAACTTTCATCTGCCTATTTTAGAAGCCCTGCTAGTACTGACTGTCTGGTTTAATATTCAGATCATTCTAGTTGCTTGTTACTCTCTAGGAAAGGTGGCAGGTAATAATTTAACAGGTTACACAAGCGTTGCACTGTATGTTTTCACTTCCATATTTCTTAGGGGTACAGCTCATTTTTCACTTCCGTATTTCTTAGGGGTACAGCTCATTAAGGTTGCCTGAGGCTGCATTTCTTCCAGTCATCGAGGGCTGCAGATGACTCCCTGTCTTAGTGGTTCACTTCTATTTCTTTGTGCTTTAATATGCATGACTTCATTGAGTATATGTAAGGATAAGATTTAAATAGGCTCTCTGATTTAGGCAATAGATGAAGGAATTAAAAGAACAATTTCTGTGATTATGACTGATGGTCTGTTGAATTACAATTCAACTCCTTATATTGAGGTTCTCATACCTCAGTGGTTAGTTGCCAGCTTCCTTGTGGTGGAGCTTATACTTCGGCCTTTAAGATACCCCAGTTATCTATGGCACAATATTAATACAAAAGTCAAAACAACATAGCTCCCAAAGTCCTCTCCCTGTTCTCTCTGGGAAGGCAGTATCCAAACAAGGGGTTTTTTGAATTTGAGTGGATTTAGAAAAGTTAAACTAGTAAATGGATCAAATGCCCTTACAAAATATCTTGTCCAAATTCCAGTGAACTTAAGTAGGAAAAAAATGACCATGTGTCTTTTGATAGCAGCTGCTAGCATTCACAAGCAATACTAGCTAGATATTAGGTTTAATGTCATGCCTGCTGGGTTTTAACCATCACTACAAATGCCCTGTGAAAAGCTTGGTGGCTTTTCTGAGCAAAGCCCTACTTGCCCTCTGCCATTCGCTCTGAATTCCAATCCTGCAGTGCCACAGATATTAGGGCAAAATCCTTTCCCCCTCAAATTACTAGGATTACAGACTGAAACCTCATTTATCTCCACAGATTATCTATGCTAGACAATGCTCAAGTTAAATAGTCTAATGATCACCTGATCAGTTTTTAAAGTCAGATTCATTTTTAGAAAAAAAGATACAGTGATTATGAGGTGACAGGGGCACGTTCAACAGATCTTTCATGCTAAAATCACATGCTGAGGGTTTATGCACAAGGCAAATATAAAGCCTGGGGACTTGCAAGAGCATGTACTCGCATATGTGCTCAGCATTTCTTAAAATGAGAGTGAGTTTGCACATAAAAAGATAGAACACATGGTCAACAGCTGGAATTTATGACGATCTCTATTTAATAAAACAGTAGTAACCACTTTGTGCTGCTGCTGCATTCTTTTCTTGGTGACAAAATGGTGGCACACCAGAAAAGCTGTGGCCTTAAGTAGGTAAAACATTTCCCAGGGGTTAAGGGGATGGAGAGAACAATGTAGTAGCAAAGGTCTTATCATTTCCTGAAAGTGCTCTTTAAGTTCTTGGGGGAGTTTTTTTGTTTTGCTTTGTTTTTTTAAATCTTGTGGGTGATAGCTGCTGTCCCCACTTGTGGCTGCTCAGACAGGCCTTGGACTCGCCTTCCTCTGAGGCTTACAAGGCTTGGTTGGACAAAGCCACGACTGACTCAATTTAAGGTTGGCTTTAGTCCTGTTTCAGACAGGAGGTTGGAGTAGATGATGGCCAGCAGTCCCTTCCAATCAACATTTCTATGATTCATTAATTCTGTGCTAAATTTGAAAAGTTGTATCAAGTAATAAGCAACTTCTCGATAAAAATCGCAATCAGACCTTCTGCCACAGAAAAAAATGTATTCCTTCTTTCAAGTAAAACTAGCTAACCAGTGTGTATTTTCCCAGATGTTGAGGCTGCCTTCACGATCACTGTCTTTCTCAATTCATTTCTTTGTGGGAAACCATTTGTTTCAAATTCTACTCCAGCTTGCACCCAGTACCAACCAAAAATATCCATTTGGAGCTGAAGAGTTAGACCACTTAAAAATGAAGTAAGCAATGCCAGCTCTTTTGTGTGCAACAGGCATGTATAAACAGTTTGAAAGAAATTTGTCATTCTTTCAGTATTGGCCTCGTACTAAAGACCAATAAACTTTTAAAGTGATACAGTCATGCGGGCTGCATTGTTCAGGGAGGCATTTTCTGATTGTGGCAGCAGAGAGGCAAAGAAGGTCACTTCTCAAGTCTCGAACAAAAGAAATATTCATGTTTGAAATAGTGCATAGATTTATATTGGAACCCAAGAGAGAAGGCAGTATTGAAAAATCCCTAATTACCTAATCCCAATATTATTTTCAGCATACCACATTTGCTCTGTCTACATGATTGTGTACAACAAACAAACATTGTATAAGTTTATAAACAGTAAAACAAAAATATAATGCCCGCTTCTCAAAATATAAACATGAAAAACAGTGTAAGGGATCCAGTAAGAAAAATAATAAAAACAACTGGATAGGGGAGTAATAATATAGAGCCAACGGTAGTTAATCTGAGAACACCTTTGGAAATTAAAGTAAAGATATAAAGGTAGGTTTTAAAAGTTAGGAGGGAATAAATAAAATCAGGTTTTAGGGGCATTGTAGTGCCCCCAGCAGTTAAAAATACAGTCACCTGCCAATTTCAGAAGTGATAGCAGATTCTTGAAAGAGCAGGTATTATGTTACTCTGTGTCTAAAATTCAGCCAGGCCCAACACCTTAAAGGCTTTCAAAACTAATAATCCCAATTCAAAGCCAACCAGCCACATTATAGTCTGTTGATGGAAAGAACATAAGGGAAGCATAATGTGATTACAATAGCTCAGAGCAGTACTTGTCCACACTGACTGCATTCTGGGCAAGCCCCGATCGCTGACATAGCCTCACCAAAGATTTGGAAAGAGGAAAAAGTCCCTCAAACAGTACATTTGCAACAAAAAAGCCAAGAGGAACAGTGGGAATCAACAAACTTCCTCAGTATGTTTCTTAGAATTTCCCCGTGTGGAGGCTATTGCTGGTGTATTTTTCATCCCTACTGTTTTGAGTAGGATGTTCTGGTTTGTTGTTGCTTTTAGCTAAGTCGTGACAAATTTGTCTACCAGTGATACAGACTGTGCCAGCTGATTGGTTACTGCTAGGGAGAACTGATTACTTTAATGACATTAAGTGGTATTTCTAATCTGCACTAACCAGGACTTCTGCCGGGAACAGCTTTCCCTAGAGAAACCTCACCAGCGATTCAAATATATAGGGCAATTTACAGTTAAGTTGGTTGACTAGAGTTGTGGAAATATTGGAAAAAAAGTTGCGATATTTAGTCAACCTCTTACTTCTATTGTGCTTGTTTTCCTTTCCATACCTGTTTTCTATTAATACACTAAAGAAAGAATTTAGAGCCAGAAATGATCACAGAAACAATTTCACCAAATACTGAAGAATTCATATAGGACACAATTTCTGCATTTGTGAATGAGTATTCACGATGAATCTTTCACTTGAAGAGTATATCCACACTGCAGTGACAGAACTGACTTCCAGTAATGCAGATAGCCAACATAGATTTAAACTAGCTAGTTTTGGAGCATACTAATTTACCTGTTTCTTGGCTATCTAGTAGAGATAAACTACACCAGACTGCAGCCAGACCTGCTCTGTATCCTATGCATATTTCTATAAAAATGGATATGTATATATGCAGAGTATAAGTGGCATATATGCCTATAAATCTATGCATACTCTGTAAGCAACTGCAACTGTTTCACGAGATGAAAGCAAGCAGAAGCAGAACTGCCTGTGATAGTTATGTTTGCCAGGCCCATGAACTGTTTGACATTTCTCCAATGAAAAATGGTAACCACAGACACCACACCAACAGGGCACAGCATTAAAGGCCACCACCAAGTCAATTGTCCAATATGCATTGCTTCTTTTCAGTAATATGTCACAGCTTGTGCATTCTGTTTAAGATTTAACTGGTGAGTTAAATGGAAATGGTATTAATTATATGCTAGAACTATGACAACCTTCAAAACAGCTGTAGGCTTTTAGTCCAAGAGCAAAAAACCATAAAAGCGTTGTAAGCTTTTTTCCAAAGGGATGGGGTTAAGATATGACCACGAGACCTTTAGTTACATCATGAGAAAAGCTTCCAAGGAGTCCATCTTCACTCCTTTTTTTCAGCTCTCTTCTCATAGGTTTCAGTTTCCCCCTCCAGACGACAAAACTGCACATGCCCAGGAAGAAAAGGGAACACAGGGAGTGAATTTGGGTCCAGATCCTTTCCCCTGCCTGCCCTTGGCTTGCTTTTTTTCTGTAGAAAGTCTGATAAAAGCTGCCAAGTTTCTCATGGTCTTTTCTTAATTCTGGCTGTGTGCAGCTATATGAGCTTCACCTGCTGGTAAACTTGGCTGAAGCATGTGTGTGTACCCTGACTAAAAAGGACTCCGCATGGCCAATGTTTAGATTTTGTGTTCTCTCTGGGGTTATCCTCATGATATAATGAGGCTCTTGAGGCCACTGGCACTGGCAGAACCCTGTTTTTCTAATAATCTTTCAACTGGGAAGAAAAGTGTTGACAGCCAGGGACACAACCACAAAGACACTGCATTTGAGGAATGGAAAGGGCTTTTTTCTCCCCTTCCCGTTTTTAATATCGCTGGTGGGCTGCTTCTTCAAGCCAAGGCACATATTTTGATGATGACTGCATGATAATGAAAAACTTGTAACTATTTTACAGGCAACTGCATTGCTTCAGAACAACACACTTGGTTTCTTGTCTGGTATTTTATTTTTTGAAGTCAGCGATATTTGGTCCGGCATTTAGATATCACCCAGAGTTTAGTTCTTTCCTGACACAGTTTTGAGGAGACTCTTGTTAGCACTTGGCTTTTTATTAAGCTCCCAGCCTCATCTTGTTCCCGCTAAGCGAGACATCGTGAAAAGGGTTATGCACTCGTTGTGTGAGGTAGGGATCTGAATGAGCTACCAGCCCATTGAAGGTGGTAAATATGAACCCAATGCAAGATCGAAGCCATTATCTAATTACATTTGTCACTTACAATTGAGACGCCTCTGCAGTAATAACAACGTATTAATTCCTTACATTTCTCTCCCAGTCACTACTGGTGTTTTTTGTTCTGCTTTCTACTCTCATTCTCTACACATCTGAGTAGCTCAAAACGTGCAACTCTGTGTGCATGCGTGGCATTGCTGACACGACACAAAGACATTTTTGCAAATGTTCACTCTAACCAAATATGAACAGCATGGCCAATCACACAGTCAACATCTGCTACAGATAATACATGGAAGTCTAGAGATGAGTTTTCTGAAATATGAATCAATATTTTATATTTTACTTTAAGGCAGACATGGTTTGGTTCAATTATTTGTAAAGATACATGGTTTTAAATTTTTCAAAATGCTGGAGAACTTTGGCCTAACTTCTTTATAAAAGTTTTATAAAACCCACACATCTTGGCCACATGCTTGTTAACCCCCTTTGTGTGATGTTTTTTCAAAATAATATTACTGTGTTTCCTGCTGTTGGAAGATTTTAGTACTGTCCCAGATTTATCCATTTCACTTTTTATCATTTAATGAAAAAAACCTCCACCAGCTTTGATGCATCTATAGTCAAACCTCTCAAGCTTTCCATCAAAAATAATTCAAAGATCACTTCTATTGCTCAGAGGAACTACTGGTTTCAAAGACTTTTATAGTAATCTATGGGTTGACTCAAGCTCATTTGGAAAATGCTAAAATTCAGCAGGTTTTTTCAGGGGAGCTCTTCTTAGCTTCCATTACGAGTAAATTGTGAAAAAGGAAAAATGTATGTTATTTCCTTTATCCCATAAGTTTGACTCATAATAAACAGGAAGCTACACCAGAATTAATGTGTAATTAGTATTTGATTTTGAGGTGGAGGGAGGAAACCCTTTTAGAGATAGTTTTTTACCTCAGAAAAATAAATTTGCCCTTAGAATCGACCTGGACTGTTGAATGTCAGTGCTACCTCCTAAGGGAAGATTCAAAATCCTGAATCACAACATCAGTCTTTGGAATCCTGAAACTGAAGTGGGGGCATTAGACCCTTGTCTAGATAAGATTTTTTGATCTTATCTCCACATTTCCCTTTTGGCACATCCTGCATTAAAAATTTTGCAGGATAGCACATATGCAGCAGTAGCAAACCAGCAAACATTAGTTTGGATGAGTACTGCGTTAACACAGCTGTGCTATCCACATTTAGTTGATTTGTTTAGAAAGAGATCTCAGCTGTCTCTCTGGGACAATACATTACGGTGTGTAGCCAGACCCTGAGCAATATCTGCAATGGAAAAAGAATGAAAAATTGTGGAATATGTACTCTAAACTTACAAAACATGCAGAATGTTGCCTGTCGTAGTTTCTGGAAGTAGTAATAGATATATCATGTAATATGATGTATAAGTTATAGCGGAAAATAGTCTATTAGTCCTGACATAATCAGCGAGTGAGGAGTCACTCCTCAGAAAACAGTCACGCAGTTGACTATTTCCAGTGTTACTTCTTAATCTGAACGAAGCTCTTCGGTGAAATCAAATCAGTATTGAAATTCATTTTCATTTCAGTGAGGTCTAGTCTGGAAGTCTTGCATTTTGTTATGGGATGTTAAAAGCCAGGACAAGTACTCTTCCACATGGACAGTATGCAGTGATCACTAGCTTCTAAAAACTCTTCAGTCACCTGGGTCTGGAGAGCCTCCACTCACCATTACTCCCTCCGATGGTACCCACACTCCTCCTCTTGGTATTCCACTCTCCCTTGGGGAAA
Source organism: Ciconia boyciana (assembly GCF_034638445.1). NCBI lineage: Eukaryota > Metazoa > Chordata > Aves > Ciconiiformes > Ciconiidae > Ciconia > Ciconia boyciana. The sequence goes on along the minus strand of NC_132938.1, from coordinate 76,859,191 downwards.
TGCCCTTGGGAGCACACTAGCTCCTAAAATCAGTGTCTGGGATGCCATCAGGCCTTTCCATAGAACACCACCTATCATAGAATCATAGAATAGTCCAGGTTGGAAGGGACCTCAAAAGATCATCTGGTCCAACCTTTTGTGGGAAAGGGAGCCTAGATAACCTCATCTAGCACCCTGTCAAAAGGCACCTGAAAACCTCCAGGACTCTACCATATCCCTGGAGAGATTGTTCCAGTGAATTGTTCTTACTGTAAAAAATTTCTTTCTTATGTCAGGATAAAACTTCTCCCACAACTTGTACCTGTTGCCCCTTGCCTTCTACATGTGGCAACTTGTGAAGAGACATCTTCTGTCCTCTTTGTAGCTGCAAACCTACATTAGGTCTGTCTTGCTTCTAATTAAAACTCTTTACGGACAACTTGTCTGGAATGAAATTAGACTTAGGAAAGAAAGTTTTAACCACAAAAAATGTACATATTAAAAATGTGAGTTACTTATCTATGCAAAGCAAAACCAAAATATCCTTCCTTCTGTGATACCAAGGTGGTATGGACTTTTAGGGGAGTAATTCAAGTAATGTCTTTTCTCTCTTACTGCATAGAAAGGATTTACTAGGATGAACTGGTAAAGACTCATTTAAAAGCAATGATACCTGACTAGGATCTCGCCCAGCTCCTCATGTTCAGAGAGGTTTCAAACATTTCTTTCTGTACCCTCCCTGAAAGTCTCATAGTATGTTATCTCTTGATAGGTAACCTTGTCTTGGGTCCCATAGCCGGCTCAAAGTAACCTTCCGATTTATACAGATACATCTATCTGTATAAACATAACATGTAAAATGCTGAATCCATTTTCCTTCTACATCTCAAGAATTATCAGTGCCTGCAGATCAACACAGGTAGCAGGTCTTGTATTCCCTGTATTCTAAGTTAAAAGCACTTCTAAGTAAACCACAATGATTTAATACTCTCTGCGTATTCAATAATTTAAATTATTGTGCAGATTTAAAGCCAGAAATCCTGGAAAGTATGTGTAGAGTCCATTTCCATTTTGTTTCTCTGATCTGCTCTTTCTCATTGAAAAACTCCCAGGGGTGGTGACTTCTTTTCTTTTACTGTAATTCATAGATATGGTTTGAAGTTAACAGATATACAGCTTTTGATCATGGTTTAAAAAAAAAAAAAAAAAGACCATAAAATGAAAGAGTACTTTTCTCTGTGGAGGATAAAATGCCATTTGAGGCTTTAACTGCTGGTAATTATAACACGGTTTAGTTATGATATCCAATAATAGCTTTTTAATGCCCTTAACATAGCATGAATTATTTCTTTTTCTTTTTCCAAAGCTTCCCAAGTTTTCTTACTTGTTATGCTTTTGGACCATGAAATGATGACTGTGTACCTTACCTTTTGGACCATGAAATGATGACTGTGTACCTTACCTTATCTTACAGAAGTTTACAGCAGACAAAAGCTTTGACAAAGAGAGCCATATTTGATGAATAGTTCGGATTCTTTGTTGTTGGGGTTTTTTTCCCTCTTCTATATTTTTCCTTTATTCCTGCTTTGGAATAAAAGAAGCAGAGATAGAAAAATGTAAGCCTGATGAGATACAGTTCAGTAGATTGCAGTGATACAAATGGCCTCTGAGTTTGAGACTTTCTATTTCTACCAAGGCAGGGAGATTCATATTCCTCTTTTTCTTTTGAATATGCTGCATTAAAAAGGAACTGAACCAATTCAAACAGGGCCAAGAATTCTGGAACATGTAATCTGACAAAGAAAACGGGGATTTTGGGGTATTAGTTTGGGGTTTTGGTGTTTTTTTGTTGTTGGTTTGGTTTGGTTTTTCACTACTCAGTAGGGATGAGCAAAACCCGTAAGCTGTTTATCCTACCTTCAGCTCTTGCAGTTTGGGTTCAAATGAAACAAAACTCAGATTGCAAAATTCAAATCCAACCAAAAAATGCTATAAACTCCAGAGTACCTCTTTGCCATTAGGCTGCTACTTTTCAACATACATATCATATGTTCTACCTTTTTTAGATATGTGGCAGGAGTAAGTCAACTGGTTAAGATCAGAATCAACTTGGGACTTTGTACACCTTATTGATAGGCTGATTATCACCAGCTGACAGATTAGTGACCCTGTAAGAGTCACAGAAGTAAAAAACTTCAATTTAAAATTGGGAAAAGCAAATGCTTTTCATCTGTCTCTCTCTCTTCAGCTGTATCTAGAAAGAGAAATTCATGAAATAACTTGGAAACGTCCTCCTTAAATAATTCCTGATATGTATGAAGCCGGGAAGTGCTGTAGTGCTGTAGCTGAAACTCTTTTGTTGTCTTGGTAAAGTAGATGTAAACTGAATTTTCCTGTATAACTTCTTAAAAAGGAACTATAGCACGACAAATTATGAAGAAAATCTGCTAGCCATATGCCATTTACCTAAGTCTCCAGACAAACAGATCCATCTGAAGGCCTGAATAACTATTTTAGCCAAGGTAGGTGATTTATATCTAAATGTTTCTCTGGTCATTGTAGCAGAAATAGTTGGCAAATATGTATGCCCATTGTAAGCGGCAAATACAAGAATGAGAGAAGAAGCCATAGAAGGGCCTATGGCTACATGTCTATTTTGAGAACAAGAGACTGCTATACTCAGCTGAGCCCGGTGGTACTTTACAGTTGTTATAGCAAACAACTCCCTTGTGCAAAATTTTGTTCATCTGCTCTGGAGGAGGGAAAGAAAAAAACCTCTTATGATTTTGTTCTCTGAACTGTTTTGATCTCGGTGATTTTGATCTCTGCTAGGAATTTGTTTTGTGCCTTTTGAGTACAACCATCAATAGCTTTTATGTTTCACCATTTTTCCATTTCAACCCAGATCAGAAAGAAAAGGGAGTAAAGGGGGAAGAGGGTCTTCTATCTATGGCTCTCATTGAATTCCCTTTCATTTCATGATACTTGTAGCAAGTAGTAATCAGGATATATGTACTTGGAGTGAAATTTGTATGGGAGAAACTGAGATTTGATAGATAATGGTATCAAATAATGACTGAAAGATCTCTCCCTTTAAGTAGAATGGTTTTAATTTCGCTAAGTTCTGGAGAAGGTGATGTTCAGAAATTGAAACCCACACCTGTGAACTATTAGTTGGAGTAAAGGAATTTGTAATTCCTATGCATGAAAAGAAAAAAGCAGAGATTTTTTGTTTTGCTTCCATAGTTTGGCCTAACAGCAATTCAGACTCTAGAGATAGAAGAGCAAAAAACAGGAGCAAAGAAGAACATGTGAAACATTGATTTCTCTCTGACCAAACACTATGGCTTGGTTGGTATCCTTATGAGAGAGCTTGACCTTGCAAAGTTTCATACGCATATATGCAAGAAAGTTCAAGGCAATATCTAAGTTAACAATATTTATCAGATTCTTTTAATGTCCCCCGTATCTGCAGTTTAGATTATACCTGTGTGAAACGACTGTTCTCAGACAGGATACCCTAGGCATAATTAAGCATTCAAAGCACTGCAGGAGACTGCTCTTTCTCTGTAACCCGATCTTTAAAAGAAACCCTGAGAGCCATTTCTCACCTGCAAAACAAATGGAAACTTCATCTGTAGCACTAGTAGCATCAAGCATGAAGCAAACAGCTGTACCAAGATGACACATTTCTGCGCTTGTATACGTTTTCAGTGTGTTACTGCTATGTGATCACTGCTTTGTTGGCAGTACGTAATTTAAGTACACCATAATATTTGGCGTGTGAGGCGTAGATCTAGAGCTTGCTTGGATGACACGAAAGCTGATTTGCTAGACGTTCTCAGCTCAAAGACATCACTTAGACTTTTTTTTTGTGAAATGAAAATGTGAAGAAACGATTATTTTTTAAAATGATCAAAAGAAAAAAATTTTGAAGAAAGTTTCCAAATTAATTTAACCCTTGAAACTTGGGCTCTGGGGTCCTATGTCAAAAATGCTCTAGTAAAGCTAAGGCAGCATGGAGAAGATAAGTATGATCAAAGACCAAAAATATCTTCCACGCAAGAAAGTCTCATAAGGAAAATAGGTTCTGTACAAAATAGGTGAAATTCAGAGAAAACAGATGAAATGGAATTCAGCTGAGAAAGAGGAAACAAGGAGGGGGGTGTATGATAGAAGTCTATACAGTAATGAGTGCTATTAAGAGGCTGAGCAGTCTCTGATTATTTGCTATTTCTCATAACAGGCAACTGAGAAAATGGTCGACAAAATTATTGTGTGGAAAAGATCAGACAGAAAAGAAGAGGAAGTGTCCCAAAAGTAGTAGGCCCAAAGAAGGACTAGACAAGATCAGTGAAGGCTTTTTTTTAAGTTCTCTTTTAATGGCGGTCTGTGTGACAGGGCTGCCCTGGAGCAGGACAGAAACCCAGGCTCCCCAGCAGCTTGCTGGTCAAAGCTTCTTGGAAACAGAGCTTGAGATTTCTCACAACTTTGGGTTGATAGGTTTGCACAGCTGAGACTGTATTTTCTGATGAAATTTTTTTCCAACAGTGAAAATAACCAATTCCCTCTACTTTTAGCTAATGAGTGAATGTTGCTTTTCCCTTACCTGTGTATTTTTTTTTCCATTACCTGCTTTCCCATTACTTGAGCTGATGTCGTCACCTGGTGAGGCAGCCGAAAGCATCCCTTCAGTGGAGACTAGCTGTATCTCTGCTAAGCTCTTCTCGCTTGCAAGGCCTCTTTGCGTATCCTGCACACTTGGCAGGGGATTTGTTGTTTTCCACGAAAACTTCACAACTTTTGCTGTGGTGATTCCCCAAAGTCACTATTAGCATAATGGGGGTTGGGGGGCAGCACTTTTCTTCACTTTCATTTTGAAAATTAGGCACAACGGGAATTAATTTCTTTTTGATTTAACTAGAACATCAAATACTGCAGAATAAGAACAAATATATATTGTATGTGATACACCAAAGCAACATTAGAAGAAAAAAAAATGGAATAAGCTACCTCAGTTAAATCAAAAAAAATTCCTGCATAGGATTAAACTGTGTGGTTAAAAGAGTGACTATAGTGGCTGCCCTGGGACGCCCACAGAAAGCTCGACAGGAGAATTGGAAGAAACTCTGTATTTCTTCAATTTACATTCCAAGCAACTATTAGTTAGCTGTTCAGCTTTTCCAGGCAACTGCTAAAAACATCTTCCTTCATATCAAAAAATGAAAGGTCAGGAATTTTTTTGAGCATAATTTCATCTAATTATGTCAACAATATGCTGATTAGAAATCAAGATATTAGAGTCCCTGAATGATTGACACATTAAAACACATGGGACAAAACACAACAAAATAAGCTCATTTACCCAGAAATACATGCTGATCTTTACACTTAATGCTTATTTGAGTTCCGCCACTGTTTGGGGTTTTTTTTTTTCCTTCTTATATATATGTCACCCAGAAATACTTGACATCTTGCCTAGAAATCAGTTATGCCCATTTAGGCATATATATTCTCCCTTTCTTTTTATTGTGGTATGAGAAAATGAACTTGCTCTTGATCTAAAGAAATGACACCTTAAAAGACAAAACCTAGAAATAGGGGAATTAATTTGTGTCTCTTGAGAAAGACATGTTTTCCATTACTTTTGTGTCCATAACAGCATCTGGACGTTGTTTGTCCATAGCGTTTGTCCGTCTACCAACAAAGATGACAAGACATATATTAACAGCAGCCAAAGGAACTGGCACAAATACTGCAGACTGCAGAGTGTTAAGACCCTCCAAAATCAATTCAAATCAGTAGGATTTTGCCAAGCGCATCAGTGGGGTTTGGATTAATTCCATAATTGATAATATATCTGAGCTGATTGTCTGCAGAGAAAGTAAAATGATTCTCATATATGAAAAATGGGCAGAATTGTTGAAAATAATGAAGAGAAATATGCAAAAGCTTGACAAGATATACATAATATTGCTGTTTCTGTTTAGTCTGCAGCCTTAATGTTTGTTGGCTTCCACAAAAACAAACACATGTGGTGGAGGAGCTCCTCATGTCAGCCTCATTTCATGGGGAAATGAAGCTTGTAGGAGCATCCTGTTTGTCTGCCTAGTCACTATCACCTAATTTTAACCAAATGCGGTTAACTGTGATGGATAGTGCTCTCAAAGATGTTCTGCTCCTACAAATTTCATAGGCAGTTGAGCAGAGGAGATGGATGCTTTGTTGAGAGGGTCTCCTCGGAGAGCAAGGATCCACGTGGGCAACCATATATTCGGTACGAAGGAATACACAGGGAGCTCACCCTGAAGATACAAATCTCAAGCAAACCGACCTCTCAGAATGGCAAGTTTCTGCTAGGCAAAATATGTTGATTTAGGTTTTCAGCACATTGTCAAGCATATCTTTGCCACTTTTGATCAACTTTAAACAGTATACATGACTTTTTGGCAATGGAGTTTTAGATGCTGAGGTACTGTTGGGACAGGCCTAAAATATCTAATATTTCCATACAGAAAAAAAATAAGAGTTTGAGGGACCAGATCATTTCTACCCACAGTGAAGAAATGCAGGAAGTAAAATATAAAGAGGAAGAAAAATCTAGTTTTTAAGGGTTTCAGACTTATTAAAGATTCCATACCTTTATTCATGTGTGTGCTTCAGTAGACATCAATTGCCACAGGATCCCATACTGTCAAGCCTGGGTCCTTCCTTTGTGAAAAGCAAATCTTCATAGTATTCTCCATGTAAAACATAGCTCAATAGCTTAGATATAAAATCGCTAGGGGGTTACTCCGAAGTGCTTGAAAGCCTCCTGAAGTAAGTTGATAGATTTATACTATAGCTTGAGTGTGATCTGAAATCCACAGTCACTTCACGGTCAGATTGTGTCGATGTATTCTAGACCATAGAGGAGGAGAAAGTGTCATGTGCTAGCCCTCAATGTGGTTCTTCGCATGTTTGTTCCCCGCAGCGCAAAGAATCCAAAGAAACCAGTTCTTCACTACGTATCTCACATTGCCATGTGATGATGTCATTTGACCAACTTCCAGCAGACAAGTCAGCAAGATGCCTTCTCACCCCTCCACCCCAAGGCAGGAAAGCATATGGTAGCTGCTGCAGTAAAGACATTTCATAACCACTTTTGTGCACATACACTGTGCTTCGGTTTGCTTCCTGATCTGTGCACCGACAGACAACAGAGATATAATCTCTGCTGTGGCTCTCTGCATACAGATTCATCCAAGGTTACCCCACCAAAACCCGGCTGGAGATCAGATAATGGAGGGTTTGTGGTCGCAGACTGTAAACTACAACATGATCTCTATCAGAGCCCTTCCTCTTCAAATAATTTCTGTTGGTATTGGAGAGAAAGTAACCAACAAAAACATCGCCACGTGCTGTAACAGTGCCATTACCAATCAGGCAAAGGAGTTAAAAAGAGATTTTTACTTTCTAAGAACAAAATAATCTCATATTTGAGGTCAATTAAAAAAAAAAAATATATGAATATATATATTACCATAACTACAAATAGAACATTAGCATTGTTTGAAACAACAATGCTCTGATACATCTCACCTAGATAGAGTGGAGCAGTTGCCTCATTCAGCAGTGGTATGTCAGACAGAATTACCCTTTTTACTGTAGTATTTATTCATTGTTATCAGAATTAATGCCACATTTGGGACTATTTTTGTTTAGATGGACAACTGCAGTTTTCACCGTGCATTCCAATGAAAATGAAAATTAGCCCCTCGTGGGCCCCTCAGATTGTTTCACTTTCTTCTTCCTTTCACCTAATTTGCCAGGTTCCCTGTTGTTGCCCTTCCCTCTCGAGGCTCTCCACAGTTCTTCACTCCTTTAGCAATGATCTCATTTTTCCTTTGATACTTTGCTATGAGTACATACTCCATCTCCTCTCCATCCTTTTGATTCTCTTTTTTTTCTTCTGTTATGCTTCAGAAACTCCTTCCTGCACTAAGTACTGGACTACAGCTCTTTCCATTACTTTTTCAAAATTTAACTCTTCTGTTAATCTGACCTCACCAACCTATTCTGGAAACTCATTCAGTGTTTGCCAATTACATATGTCCCCATCCCTTAAACAGGGAACTTGTCATGCAGGGAACATGTCTTCTTGTATGGCTTATACCATCTTTTACTGTGGGATAAACTTGAAGAAGTCTGCTTGCGCAGGGTGACTAGGCATTTCAAATCAATAAAATACTATCAATCTTGAAGTAACTGAAATGTTTATATGTGGATACATATTCATGACAACTCTGCATAGCTGTAATAATCATAACTAGAGATCTTCTTTATTCCATGTTACTGCTTGGGATAAAATATGGATAGCTAAACTTTTGAAAAAAATATACAAAGACCCACATTATTAATTATATTGGACAATTTTCTTTTACTACTGCCTTTTCAAACCATTTCACTGAAATTCATGGTAGGCTTTTAGCCAGAGGAATGTAATGAAAAAACTGGGGTAATTTTTCCTAACTTTATTTCCAGCAGGATTTCAAAATTAGAATGGAAGGGTGATGAATTTGATTGTCTCAGAAATTTATCTTCTCTCTTGTGCACACCAGCCCAAGCCAGGTATAGAAGACAAGGAAACACTGTTACAGAAATGCCAGTTCTCGGTGAAGTCCAAGACAGGTTGATTTATACTTGTGAACAGAACTCAGGCACAACTACAATAGAGCAAAGTCTTATACATGTCCTGTGTTTTGCCTAGAACAGTATTCACTGCATGTGGAAACTTCCCAAAAACTGAAAGATTTGCACAAAAGGATACAGGATAACAAGTCTCTTTCTACTGAACTGTTGATCTGTTTGAAGACAGTAAACTCCAGAAGTAACTTAAGAGTATTGCAAGTTCCCCTGGACATTTTTTTGCAAGTTCCCCAGGAATTAAAAAAAAAAATTTAAAAAATATCAGCATCCGATACATTAGAGCACTAATCCAGTTGTCAACAAATAATAATTATGAACATGGTTTAGTGGTGGACTTGGCAGTGCTAGGTTAACCGTTGGACTCGATGATCTTAAAGGTCTTTTTCGACCTACATGATTCTATGAACACAGTTGAATAGAAACATGCTAGAAATGTCTTATAAAGTCATGCAATGTTCTTAGTTGCTAACCTTGATTTGCTTAATGTTTTAGCATATCAAAAGTAGTGTTTTGAAAGTTTGAAAAGACTTTTCACTTACTATTCACTTGCAGTATTTTTTTCAAATGTAAGATTTTCTTTACAGATCACAAAACAGCAGCAAAATTTTAGGTTTTACGAAGAACGTTACTACAGGAGCTTGTGTAATAAAAATAACTAGTGAGATGATTGAATTAATAATCAACTATAAACCATGTGTTTAATGCATGCACAAGAAAAATGTGCTAAGTTCTACAAGGAATATGTTCTGTGGTCTTCAGGAATTTTGTTAAACTTCTGTACTTTTATGTATGTCCTAATCCTTTCCCCAACAAAGTTTATGTCAACATTTCTGTTGACGTCAGCAGGAAGCGATCAGAACACATTGGTAAAGCTGATGATTTGTGTATCTTTAAATTGGCAGCTTTTAAAATATGTGGGGTTGTAATATTATTAGCTTCCTGTTTTTCCCTCCAAATTATATTTCGTACATAATCTAATGAATACAAGTAACATAAAAAAGGGTTTATATTTCAACGATCAGCTTTTCTGTCATTTTAATTTTAAAGGCTTTAAAACCTTTTTATTTCACTAATGTGGGATTTGCATTCTACAAGTATTCAGTCTCACCCTCTATTTTACAATTTTCCATGGAAAGTTTCTCTCAAACTCCAACTGCAATGAAGACTGTTCAGGGAAATGCTCGTTCTAAGGAGTTGTTTTAGCTGTTTTGCCAGTATTATTGTAGAATTACAATAGAGAGCAAACACTACAAATATACAGGTAAAATTGGAAAGCTATGTTGCTGCTTCTAGGACAAGAAGCATGTGATCTTTCTGCTGATATGTGGCTATATCTTTCCAAGTTCCAATAAACACATTGAAATCTCTAAAATATTTCTGTTGCCAATGATGGGAATTTAATTTTTCTCCATATGTATCTTTTCCTTGTACTTCATTCAGGTGTTGCTCACTTTCTCCTCTACCTTCCAAAATACACATAAGCTATCTGTAAGCTTTTGGCTCTACTATGAAATGGAACAATACTTTTAAAATATAAAATAAAAATGGCCTAAGTTAAAACATATTTTTCCTTGAACAGTTTGGAAACGGTCCAAGGTTCAAAGGGGCTATTTTGAATGGCACTATGCACATAAGGCTGGTTATCACATTGACACTCTTATCCATGATTAGTAACTCATGTATGAGTGCATACTCCAACAAATATAGAGAGTGTATTATGGACTCCACTGATTTCATTCCCAGAAAAATAAACTGTTAGATCTTTGTTTTCATTTGTATGTTTTTTGCCTAGCTCTTTTTTGTCCTATATGATCTCCAAAAAGTCGATGCATATGGGAGGTGTACACTCCTGCTGCTTTACAGCAAGGCTTCTCACTGGCAGAGACAGCAGTAATTAGCCAGAGAAACAATGGTCACATTATAACACAGACATTTTTGTGAGGAGGGTTTTTTCAGTATAAAAGCTCAGTTAGGGCTGTTTTTTACATAAGCTGCTTTATCAAACATTTTATTCAGTCTCTGCAATCTGCTTTAATTTTAAAAAGTTATTTAGAGCACTTGGGAAAATTCTGTATGTTTGACAAATAGTATCGTTTTATGCATTTTTACAATGTAAGTAACATTCCCTAACCCTTGAAAATAAACTTGAAATTGAAAGAATTCTGGAGATTAATAACCCAATTCAGCCTGATGTTTTACCATGGAGTGAGCTCACCCTTCAAATAATGAACAAATTAACCTATGCAAGCCATAAAAATCCCCCAAACTTAACAATAGCCATCAAAATTCTTCTAGTTCAGATGTTCATGACTTGTATTTTAATGGATGTCAAACTCAGTTTAATGTTAGGCTTCTCTTTTCTCCTCTCCTCCCCTCTTTTGTCCTTTCCTCCCCTCTACTCCCTTCTCTCCTCTTTCTATTCCCAGTGCGGTGTTAGAACAAAACGCTTCTTAATTTTTCTTGACCTAACTTAGGTTTTATTAGCATGTAGCAAACGTTAGCAAAACTTTAAATATTTAAACATCAACTTTTCTTAAATTAGTCAAAGTGCTCATAAAGCCATAGGTGACTTACATTGACTTCCTTTCCCTCAAACTCCGAGTGAAACAGACTAAATTGGTTACGATTATGACAAACTACTGACTTTTATTAAACTCTCTCTCTCTCTCTCTGAGTAGATGTATATATCAGAGCTGTTTCAAGTTTTGGCAGTTTCATTTTGCTGAAGTTTGTGCCAATATTTCCTTCAGTTTTAGTCCAGATGGGTTCACACCCCTAAATTTAACTCTGACTTTCAGGATTGAGCAAACTCAGACTCTCAACTGAAATTTAAGGAAAATGACCTGCACTTGAGAGACATATGAAACCACTTAAATCCAAAGCTTGAGTTGCCCCAGGTTTGTTTGAAATTTAGGCCAAAGTTACGTATTAAAGCCACAAAGCTTACCTGTCTTTTGTCAGATTGACCCAAGTTTCAACTAAAACCCAGATCCATTTTCTTTGCAAGTATTGAAAATGTTGCCTGTGGTAACATCAGAGCCTATACCCGATTCTTTAGCACCATGATGGAGCGATTCAAATCCCTTGTTTGCTGGATAGTCAAAGGAACAATGTTGGGGGGAGCTTGTTTTCAGCTTCCTGTTGAAAATTATGAAATGAAAACCCAGCCCAAATCAGAAAATTTTAACTGAAACAATGGGCTTAAGCCATGATGAAAGAAAAATCATGAAATGTTTTTTCCCAGCTTGCTGTTTTAACTCTGAACAGTTAGTTGACTCAATTGGAATGAAATTTGGATTATGAAAATATAGATTGAATTTACATTGAGAACAAATCTCATTACTAAGCACTTGTCCTGTGGTATCTCTTGCTTTTCGCAAGTTTGGCTATAGACAGACTTATACACACTCTCTCTCTCTCTCCGCTGTAACTGAGTGAATAGGCGAAGGGCTAATCAGTACATCTAGCAGATGACACTGTGAGCTTCATTCTACTATCAGTATTCCTTCCCAGAGGAGGCGTGTGTTATCTTGAGTAAGTGTTGGACAAACCTTTTGGAGCGTATTCTGAGATTTGGGTTAATACCTGTCTTCAGCAGAGAATTCACTAGGAGTGTGTGTTCACCTTAAGAAAGATGAGAGAGTTTGTCTTGAGAAGCTCTAACTCCAGCTGTCTCCAGATCAGGATTAGCTAACTACCCCATGAGGCACACATTTATCTTGCAGAAATCCTCAGAATTGAATTGTCAAGCACTTTGAAAGATTGCTCCATGAGAGATGGGAACTTGCCCGCTTTCCTCAAGTTATGGATCTTGACCTAAAAAACTATATGACTTTCAAGGATAAATTATAGCTAAGAACTGCTCCTTTCATTTTAGCAAATAATTGTCCCATCTCTCTCTCTCTCTACTGGTACTTGGGAGCCCAGCAGATCAAGTTTGTGTTTCCTCAACTCCACTCCCAAGTCCTATCATTATTTGCTTTGTCTATGCTTCAGTTCTTAACCACCAGCTCAGCAAAGTAAAGCTTCCCAAATGTGCACAGTGAGCAGTCAGAAAGAAATTAATTCATGTTCCTCTAGAGGAGCAGAGCCCTGCACACACACGTATATCTTGGCTCACACCCACGCACAGAGGGAGAAGGTCGAACCATTGGGAGAAACAAGAAACATCTCACTGCTCTCCTCGCTGATCCTATCACATGCATGAGAGAGGAGAAAGTGGGTTTCCCCATCTCCAATTGCCTCATACATCCACCTCCCACCACACGCACTGCAGCCACTGATCCTGTATGCATCCAAGAATATCTTGGAAAAATATATTCTGTCAATCAAGTTAAGTCAAGGCTAGATGCCTGAAAAAATAAGATTTTTCTGGTGGATGCTTGGATAATAGTCAGGGGGTAAAAGTGCTTGAATCGAGCATGAGACTTTGCAGGACTGACAGGTAAGGTACACTTAAATTTTCTTATGCAGATGCTTTTGCATGGCTGTTTTGCCATGCGTCTGATTTTCCAGTTAACTGTGAAGTTTCCTAAGAGTGAAAAGAGGGGCATGGAGAACTGGGGGATGGCTAGAGTTAGTATTTTATTTTTATTGTGCTGTTTAGAAGCTGCCCTAAGACTGACTACCATGAGCATTCAAGGAGTTTGGTGTATTTATGCTCATGCTAGAGAATTGAAGTAACAAATAGATCATGAGTTTTCACAGGTATCAAGGGATGCTTATGTTGTATAATAGTTTGTTATAAATCTCTATGCTGATGAATGAGGCATGCCAGTCAGCGTTAAAAAATGTAACTCCACAGACTCCAGCGAAAGAGAAACAGTGGCATTGCTTGCTCATTCGCCCTTTAAGCTGCATTTGTGGGGCTACATCATCATTATGAATGTTTTCTTCACAATTCCTGTGCAACAGTAAACACATGTAAAGTATGGTTCATCCTCTGCCTGGTAAAAATGGATCTTTATGCCCATTAGCAGATCACCTATTGATGTGGCAGCTATTTGTAGCTACTTTCTGGTGGACTTTGACTCTCTTCCTGCATGTCTAAAGGGGCAGGTATTCAGCAAGAGGTATTCATGCTAAAGCTAGTGAATGTTTACTGTACTGACTGGCCCCAGAGACCACACTGGGAAAGTACTGTATCTATTAAATGTTTTCAAGATCTGGGGTGAGATAACGGCTCCACTAAATTAATGGCAAATTTCCCAGTGCATTTGTGGGGCCAGGACTCCACACCTTCAGTTTTCCACAGAACATTCAGACCTGCTCATGTAAGATTTGAACAGTGCTTAAACTGAAATAAGACATGCCTGTGGCAGCTCTAATGCACATAATACCACAGTATCTTGCTGCCTAATTCTGGCTATTATATAAAGTTTGTGGACAGATAATCTGCAACCTCTCAATTCTGCATTCCTTTTTGGTTTGGTACACCCTGGAACTCTGTTAAGTGCATGCAATTGGCTGCTCTGGGACCGAGAGAGATTCCACGTTGTATCTGCGTGTGCTGTGTGCTAATTAGAGAAAGGTAATTCCTTTCATTGTTGAAAAAGTTGATTTTGTGTTGTCAGAGAGCCAGAGAAGGGTTCTGAAAACTCTTATGAGAGGCTGAATAGGTTTTAGGACACTTTAAAGATGAATTGGCTTCAGGCCCTAGAAAAACTACTGTAATTTTCCAAAGCTCTTTACTGCTTTTTTTTCTTTCTTTGAAAGCTTGAAAACAGACTCAGTCCAAAAGCACATTCTCAGCTCTAGCTACACATCAGCTATGTTTATACAGACAAACTGTACAGTTCTCAAACTCCTTTTTGGTTTTCAGGTAGCTTTCATGTACATCTACATCACCATGTATAAAGTCCAGGCAATATTCCAGTGCTGACAGCAATTTTGTGCCTAGTTCACATGCACAGGAGTCCTTCACAGCGTGTCCTTCAAGGAGTCAGTTACGAGGATTTTCTTGTTTTGAGTTGATATAAAATGAACTTTTATTTTTTTCTCCTAAATGTTTTATCATTTTAAGGTGAGTTCTTGGGGCACACTAGTGACTGTGCAGTATGAGAAATTGGTAGGACTTCTGCCGGCAACCTGGCTAGTTTACAAAGGCTGGAAGATTTTTTGACAACCTTTTTAGCAGTCTAACAAGAATGAACAGCAAGTTGTTATTCTTTACTGGAGACCTTACACATTTCGGCAGGGAGAAGAAAGGTTTAGAAGCTGGTAACTTATGGAAATGGAGTGCACAGCCTCTGCACTCAGTTTCTAAGTGACTTGTTCCACCGGGTGTAAGGTTGTTTAAGACACTTTTTCAAGTTTGCAAGTAAGCTACTGTGCCATCAAAGCTCTAGTTAGTGATACACAGAGAGCAGTGATAGCCACAATGGCTAAAAGGGCTAACAGGGTTAAGCAATAAACTCATATATTGGCTTTCAAGAGTATTCGAGTACCAGAAGGACCTTCTGATATTAGCTTCAGAAAAAAATGTTATCAATATAATTTGAAAGGATTATCCAAATATGTTTATTTTACCTGCATGCCTCCAGTTACTGCAGTGTCACAACCTCAGCACATTTATCTCTGCCATACACGTGAGAAACAAGAAGAGAAAGAGGCTCAGAAGCAAAACAGCTTATGGCAGCTCAGAGATGAGTACTTGCTCACTTAATCCACATATATGAGGCCATACCATGACTACAGTGCAGAAGAACATGTTCACATGGTCTAAACTCAGCTAAATGCTCCAGCCTTTCTGTATCTGTTGGCTTTCTGAGGGAAGGAAGTGATCAAAGAACAAGATGAATGACACCTGGGTTCAATTCCTTGTTCTGCTAATGAGCCCTACCCTTAGGATATGTCTTTATTGCATAATTCATTGATGTGGAGATCATCTTCCAGTCCTGAAGATACGTCACCTATGTCTTGTGGCAGAGCAGTCTCTTGTGTCCTGAGGCAGTATGACCACTTGCTCTCTGTGAAGTCTGACTTCTAAATGGCGTGATGTAATTTGTTTCATCTTTATAATCCAGAATGTTAGTGAACTGTAAAACCATGCTTATCATCGTGCTCGGTATTGGTTAACCTAATCTTCCCACAATAGTGTGCTCCATAAGCCTCTAAAGGTGGTCTGTACAGTGACGGTCAACAGAAAACAAAAATCTAAATGCCATAAGCACACATTTATTTCCACAGAGTGGGTTGGGAACCTGCAGGCTTAGTTGGGAGCCAGTTCTTGATGGCTTCAAGGCTTATCTAAAATTTTCGTAACTGCACTTGTGACAGTTTGAAAAAATGTTCAGTGTTATTGTTAAGTGCATTCTTTATTCATCACCCCAATCCTCCAGCTCATACACTGCGCAGAAGTAGTTAATTGTAAGATTATCTGCATTATTTTCCCCCAAAAGATTAGAGAGTTCTTTGAGTGAAAAAATGTTGGGAAAGGCTATTTTATATAATAGTTGTGTAGCCAAATTCTTAATACTGAGGACACTTTTCCTCTATATAATCCAAGAGGAACAAAATTATTTTACAGCTGTACGAGACAAGAAATATGATTTAAAAGACTTTTCTGAGTATTACAAGAACTTCTGGAGAAGTTAAAAAAAGACAGAGAGAAATGTGTCTTAAGGGTCCTTCACATAAATATTTTGCCTTAAATTTCAGTCCCACGATTAATCGTCTCCAGCCTTACTTCCAGTGCATCGGAGAACAGTCCAGAAGCAAACTCAGCATTTTTTTGCCTTCTAGCGGAGCATTAATCTGTAATTTTTGTGATTTAATAACATATTTAAAGAAGTTTTCTTGGCTAAAATCTGATACATAGTACTGGTGACCTCCAATGCCCTTCCTCTCTCTGAACCAAAGGCCTTAATTGTTCGTTCTCTAATACATACAGAGAGGCCACTCTAAAGGATGAAATCCAATATAAATAAATGACATTTGGTGATGAGGTCAACTTTCAATTTAGGATTTATTTTACCCAGATGCCTGAAATGAGTGGCTAGACTACATTTCAAGGTTCAGGGAAAATTTAATAGATATTTACCAGTGAATTGAAGGAGTGACATGTTGCAAGCATCTGTACTACATTACATTTTAGGGAGGCTACTCTGTCTTCAAACTCTTCAGGCCTTATGATGTCGTCTTTCATGCTGAGAATTTCAAGCCTGAGAAAATGGATATCTGATAACTGAAAAGAAAAAACAGATTAAGATAAACAAGATCCAAGCCATACATGTGTATTTGGATTCTGCAAGATGCTAGGCCTACCAGGTCACTTATCTGCTCCTACTGATGTTAAAGGGATATATGCTGACAGTTTTGGTGGGAATGGACTCAGGTTCCCACTGAATCTACCCTTAAGTGAACTCATTTACCATGAAGATCATGTTCATTATATGGCTTTAAATCCACCTCCTTCACACCCTTACACAACATACAAGTAAATAAAATTCAGATGTCCTGAAGTTCTATACTAAATGTAAAACCAACTGACTGTCCAGCTGTGTGAGAGTTAAATGCTAGTCAAACTAGATTTGTATAGTGACTGGGGTTTTTGGTCTTCATTTTGTCATTAGTTTCCCTTGTATTTCTGATAAACAAAAATTTCCTTTGTCATTCATAAACTGTATCAGAAATCCTATTAAAATCTAATTTACTTCATGCTACTTATGACATGTTTATTTTCTGTAATTCACTTGGCTTTAGTACTCAGGAAAGTTCACTTTGTTTTATTTTCAATTCTTGCTGTAGATATTTAATTCCAAAACTTCAGTGAAATGTTTATAGAAAACAATAAAAAAAAAAAACCAAACTTTGCCATTTTAACCAATGTTAAATGTATCGCTATATATAAAATACAATGAATAATTATAGGTACACGGGTAATACCCCTTTACAAATCCATCTTTTCGTAGGACCTGAGAATATCCTTTTCAGGTGGCTGGGCTGCTACATCTTCACAAATGGCGTATTTAAGCATTTGACCATCCCCAGGACACTGTGCCTACTCAGAACTGCCCTTCCCCATTAGCTTTCTAGCTGACCGCTGTGATATCTCCCAAGGCAAATGGAACATTTTTGTTACCATCTCCATATCCCAGTTTGCTTGAGGAGGAGCTGCCAATGCTCAGACATCTGTCACAAATCCAGCAAATACCTTGTTTGATATTTATCAGGCAGAACAGCTTGACAAATGGATGACTAAATTAAATGCATTTTAATTGTTAGAGAAGCACCCTAAAGAGTCAAAACATTTTCCACAAGAGGAAAAAATGAGTCACAAGAGTTACTGAGAACACTTGAGTTTTTTCTGTAATCCCAGTGCTTTATTCTTCTTAAAGAATTCCTGTCTCTATAAGGACATACTACAAGGTGTCTGGTACTATAGATCTGTTTGCACAAAACTTACATTTATACCACTTCACTCAGAGGGCAAGTTGTAAAATTAATTAAGAACAACACAGAAGTTGCTGAATTCTATCCTACTTTGACTAACTAGCTTCCAGTATGATATTAATTATTTCAGCTGAGCTCGGATATTTCACAGCGTATAGTGTTGATGTACACAATATTAGAGACCCTATTCACATCTGAAATCACTCAACATTTTAATCGTGAGTTCTTCTTTTGCTACATGGTGTTGAACTCTAATAATCAGGGTCTTGATATTTTGGAATAGGTATTTCAGAGCATACGCCCTAAATTATCCCCTCTAACGTTCTTACTTCTGTGTGTCCAGCTTCTGAGAGCTAATTGAGAATAATGGGTCCTGTGAGAATAAATACACTGTGAAGCAATGACTAGTGCCGTGATATAAATTCTAAGGAAATAAAGTGTTCTCTTAACTGTGTTTAAATAGCATTGGGGATTGGGGGGGGCACATTAAACAAAGTCCACACAGTGAAATACTGAACAACGGCTTGCTAATCTGCCAGAGTTCCTGTGATTCAGTGAGAGCTGAGGAAAACAAAAATAACCCAGTAACCAGTAGGACTACCAAAGCACACAAGGAGTCTGAAGTGAAGTTGTACAGAGAATCTCCCTTCTGGCATTTCCCATATTCTGAGTGCTTCACTTAGACTGCTATTGTTCTTCTAACTTTGTTTAAATAAAGCAGTGTACCCACACGTCCTGTGTATAACATATTACTACACACGGAGGGCTGGTTTAGTAGGGCTTTCTCATGAGAATAACTCCTCTTATTGCTGTATGGAGAACTAGATGAGAAATCCCAATGCTCTTAAAGTCATTTCAGGTTTGCTACTGGTTTCTACAGTGGATCAGAATTTCACCCCTAATATTGCTAAGGGTCAAAATACAACTGAAGGAAATGAAAGCAAACGGTAGTAAAACATCAGCAGTAAACCTGTCCCACAAATTTCTTGTGGTTTTACAAGGATGTAGTTAATACATTAAGTTGTTGTTACCTAATTAGGTGACTTTTATAGTGTCATCAAACAGAAAACTGATACCAAATGGCATGTGCATATGAATGAATGAGAGAATGGAGACAATGTTAGTAGAGCAGAAAATAGCCACTGCCTGCAGGGTGATTTCGGCTTGGGAACAGAGACTTTCTGAAGGAGAACATATTGATATGGAGGAAATAATTAGTGAATAATAATTAGTAAGAAGTTATTGGGGTTTTGTCTTTATAGAAATAAATTAAACTGATCACAATCGAAGTCATACTTGCAGTACTGTTCTAAATAATGCCTGCATCAGTACCGTGGCTTATGGCTCCCCTTTCTCCAGGAGTCACACCAAAAGCACCATGAACCATCCTTTGAGGCTTCTGCATGCCTCACTCATTTTCATAGAGCATAAACTGGGGTTGCTCTCTTGGGGGGAAAGTGTCCCTGCTCCCATTCCCATTGCAGTCACCAGGACTTCAGTGGAAAAAGGATTGGACGCAGCAGTAAAGTAAAATATTAATCAGTTTAGTGAAGACGGCAGAATTGGGGGGTAAACACTGGGCAGATCTTTAATGCAGTAAATGCTATTTTTAATACTCTCTGCTTCATCATTAGAAGCTCTTACCTTCGTTGAAAAATGTACCACTATAAAAGCAAGCATGCACAAACAGACTTAGTCTGTGACAGAGCGTGGGAATACATTAGACCCACTGTAATGATGAATGTCTGCAACGTGCAGCAAGAACTCAGTTAGACGACAGATGCAAGGAGAGGCTCAGGAAAGACAGGGTACCAACAATGGCAAACCAAACTGAGCAATCCTGGACACCCGCTCAGCTGTCTCCCTCTCTGCTCACAGGAGCCTGACCTCGGCAAAGCGGAGTTGCATTTCCAGGCATGGCTGCAGCGGCTGCGACCTCAAGGAGACTCAGGCTGATGTGGCTCCAGAAACTAAAGGGTGGACCAGGAAAAGCTGCAGGTACTGTTCCTATCAAAGCCCTCCTCAGTACAGGGGAAGCCAAGCAAGCACGCTGCTTGGGGATATCCCACTGCCAAGAACAGGATGGTGCTAAATGCTGTTGCTTTTAAAATCAGTCCATAGGAAAATATGAGCATTCACTATTCCCTCAACCATCCTGCCCAAAGGATGCATGGACAAGAGCAGACCTCATAGAATCATAGAATCATTAAGGTTGGAAAAGACCTCAAGGATCATTTAGTCCAACCGTCGACCCAACACCTCCATGCCTCCTAAACCATGTCCCGAAGTGCCACATCTACACGTTCTCTGAACTCCTCCAGGGATGGTGACTCCACCACTTCCCTGGGCAGCCTGTTCCGATGCTTGACCACCCTTTCAGTGAAGAAATTTTTCCTAATATCCAATCTAAACCTCTGCTGACACAACTTGAGGCCATTTCCTCTCGTCCTGGGCCATTTCCTCTCGTCCTAGTGCAGACGTCCTAGTGTTCCTCAGTAACCCAGTGCAGACACCCCTTGCCCGACGGCAGGCTTGCTGCTCTGTGCTCCCTTGCCTGCCTCTGCGTGTTACCTGAAACAGATGCCGGTCTAACTTTTAGGTGCCTAAACCCTTCCTTGTACCCATCTCCTCAGGCTGAATCCTGTACTCCTGTACACAGAAGCTCTGCTTCTGTACGAGCTGTACATTTCAGCGCGAAGGCAGCCCTCCGTGAAACTGGAGCCTCGCTGTGACCTGCGTGACGGGCCGTACATCACCGGAGTGTGTTTATACTGTTTATACTAACGGGCTGTCACGGGAGAAGGCTCAGCTTTGTGCCTCGGCAGATTAGCTCTACTTATAGGTGGCTACAACAAATAGCGGGAGGGGATTTTAATGTCATAACAGCCCTGGAAGTAGCAGCTATTTTCTGCTGGCAGCACGGCTACGCAGGACGGGATGGGGAAGCGCAGGCACAGCTGTGGCAGGAGAGCATCCTGAGCCGCCATTTCCAAGCCTTGCTGATGGCTTTGGGGAAGCTCTCTTTAATTTGAGTGAAAATTTTGCAGTATTGCTCGATTAATATTGCTGTTCACAAACGACCTAGAAATGCTACGGGGGTTGCTCTAGTGATTTGAACCACTTATTTGCACACGCCATTTTTATAAGATCTCTGGGTTTTTCTTCTTTTGGAGCTGAGCTTTTTCTACAGTGGAGAAGAATCTCTGTTGTTACCTACTGTTGGGTTTCTATTGTAACAGCAGAAAAGAGCAAAGTGGCTACGTGATTTTTCAGCAAAAAACATGAAAAACATGAAAGGAAGCTCTCCCCATAGAGGCTACTTGAAAGTTGGACCAAAAGTCTTCATTCTGCATTGTAGGTTATAAGAATCAGATATAAACTACTTATTCTGCAGTGATTTTTGTAGGAGACATTTACAAGGAGGAATAAAGCCAAACTCTCAAATAAAAAAAATGTACTTACAGCAATTTATCAATCTTTAATAGCTGCCCTGCTATTTAGTATCATGTTCTAGGAGACTCACCATGGCTTTGTGGAAAAAACATTTGTTAAACACAGGCTGCTTCTTCTTTCAAACAATCAGATTTCAAATACACCCAGAGTGTTTCATTTTCCAAGAAGCATTTCCATTTGTTTTGAGAATGAGTCACTTCTCTATCATATTTCTGTATACTTTTTAAATAAAATGCTTTTTTTGCTTTTTTTTTCCCCTAGATACAGGAATGACATTACATAGAAGGGAACAGTGGTAACAATTTATCTCTGATTATGGTACTTTACATGCTTCACCCTTTTATTTTTTAATTTCTAATGACACGAATGGGCCCCAAGCATTATGTCATACAAATAAGTAGAATGGCCATAATAGCCAATTAAAAGTTTGTGTAAGCAAATTTTTAGCCAATTACTGCTATTTATGGGCTCCTGTTTAAAAAAAAACCCAACAACCTGGTACAAAGAAAATAGCAGTAGCATATTTTAACCCTGTTTTTCAGAGAAGTACAAAAGAACTCAGATGGGGAAAGGGGATAGCTGTTATTAGATGAACTAACATACATTTGAAAAAAAGGGACAAGCAGTTGGTTTGATGACTCTGATTTTGGTCTTGACATACAGAAATATATTATAAATTTTATAAAAAAATATTTTTTAAAGAAATCTTTTATTATAGCTGTCTTCAGGAGCATGAAGAAAGATCCTTTACCCCTCAATTAAACTGTAAATGTAATGCTGAATATACACTTCAATAGGAAGGCGTGAACAGTTGCATACATGAAGAAAGCTGTTGTTGAAAAAGGCACTAAGTCTCGTGGTACATGTTTATTTCTGAATTTCCTTGAGCACAGATGAAATTCCTTCTCCAAGCAAAATGATCCGTAATTCCTATTGGGCATGGGATTTATGTTAGGGGCTACATAAAGGGCAAGTGCATTAGTTTGTAAATGTCACACCGCAGCAGACTTGGAAAAAGAGAATTAAACTCTAAGAACAAAGCTTTCCTAATGCCACATGACACAAAGCTCAACAAAAAATATCTTGACAGGTAGGGGGTGGAGGAGGAAAAAATCCCATAGCCTGTCTATCTCAGCAGGAGCACATAAGTAATGCGGTATGAGGCTTACAGGGAAAAATACTGAAAGTTTGAAAAATGTGCACTACACAAACTATACTGCTTTCTAACACATGTTGTTTGTGTTAATCCTTTAGCTCCTTTAGCACAGTATCTTGCAGAAGTGATACCCTGAGAAATATTTTCTAGTTTACAATAGTATCTGACATGCAGAAGTGCTAGACTGCATGAAGATAATTCAATCAGTCAGCAAATCCTGTTGTCTCTCAGTTTGTAAATTCAAGTGATAATTCTGCATTCATCTATTGTCAATCTGTGGCAAAAGGCCCAAAATAAGGATTATAGCAGAGGAATTTTGTGTGTGAGAGGAGAGAGAAGGAATTTACATTTGCAAAGATTTGCAACTCTCAGAGTTGTGTTTCGGGATAAAAATATGCATTAGCTTCTCCTTCATATTAATTTTAAAAATCCATTTTTTGTGTGTGTTTAAAATAATGTTAATGTAGACGTTGCATCAATGGTTGCTTTACAGAGTCTTTTCCTTCTGTCACCTCAGATTGCACAAAGCTGTAGTGTTATAACCAAAGATTATATATACTCATTGTGTTATCTACTCCAACTTCCCAGACATTCTGCCCTTTTAAGCTTAGTTATGTTGGAATAATCAGTTTTAAAATGGTATGAGAAAAGCCACACAGCACTTTCACTGGTGTGATTGAATCTGTTGAATTTCAACTACTGTAAGTACTGATATAAAGAAACCTAAAAAGTTATGACTTTGGGGTTAGTTCAAATGCTAAAGGACTTCTTACATTTTTTACATCTGCCAGCATCTTTCTATCACTCTTTGCAGAAATGCATATCTTTGTGTTGTGATTATTAAATGCCACAGGTATATTTACAGCATCTTTAAAAACATTAAATATCCATCAGTACTTTCGTCTGTGTGTATGTGTAAGACTTGTAGTGCCAAAAACTCCCAGGCATGAGTTTTGTCTTTTCTTCCTCTGTATTCCTGGTTGCACTCCGTAAACACAACCTGGAGCATTAGTCTCTTTGCTACAAACAAAGTATGGATCTTAAATTGGCTCGTGTAAGTGTGTAAATAGAGAAAGTTTAGGAAAGTGAGTGAGTTGCTATGCAGTCTACCATGAGCCTCAGTGACTAAAAGAGCTGGAAGAACCACAACACTGTTCAGACGTTTTGACGCTTATCGAGACAAACGGCTGGAAAACGTGATAATGAACAGATAATCAGCTGCAGCTTCACAACCTAAAACTTTCCCTTTTTTTTAATATTCCCTATTTCACTTCCTTGTAGAGCAAGTCTAACTTCACAGTCCCTAAAAATATTTCTATTTGTCTGAGCAGCCTCTATTAGTCTGAGCAGCAGGCAGCGTGATAGAAAAACAGGGTTATTACAAAGGTGGTTTTGAGTCTCGCAGGAGCAGTTCACGGCTTTCCAAACTTTCTCTGCTCCTGTTGTCACACTGCAGAGAGTGGTGGCCAAGACAGCCCCACAGGTGGGGCCTCCTCCCACTACAACAGTTTGTTTAACTACAGTTCATCCCTCCCGTGAAGTCTAAGGCGTAGGTAGCGTCCTGCCACGTACTTTACCAACTCCTGGCATCTCAGGTGAAGCCTGTGGGAAACAGAGCATACTGCAGATTAAATACAGACCAAAAAAATACATCTCCAAGCAGCTGGCCCACATTTTGCACTGAGGCATTGGACCTCTGCCCTCCTGCATCTTGCCCAAGGGCAGAGACCAGGGCGATACTCATTCTTCTCCTAAAGTACCACCGAGAAGCAAACCAGCAGGATGTGCAAATGCTGAGGGGCAATGCATGGCCACAGATTTGCTTGCTTTCTTTTTGCATCAAAGAGGAGGTTGACATGTATGAGACCTTTTTTAGTTTTTAATTTCCAATAGGAATATTGTTAGGAAACTGAGAACAGTGTGCAGGGGAATTTCTACTACAATTATTTACAGAAAAATGTCATTTGATGTATGAACGATACAGATAGCTTCACGCTTTCATGTTCATGAAAGAAATTCTTGTTGCTGGTGTGTGATGCTGCCATAGTTAAATGGTTCTGTGTGCTGCTGCTGTTTTATAGGCAGTGGCATAGAAACAGAATATAAGTAGTAGGAGAAAAGATTAAACTTAGCACAGTTGTCCTGCAGATATATACTGGCAACTTTTCTATCATACTTCATTCACACAGAATTGCCACTATTGGGTAAGACAGTCTGTCACCATACAATCTGCTTGAAAACTTACTGTGCCCCACATCTGTAGCATTCACTCACACAGTCTTTTGTTCCTGAAGCCTGGGTTTGGTGCATCTATGAAAGAATATTTGCAAATTTACATCCTTTTCCTTAGAGAGCTTTTGTACAGGTTTATTGTTTTCTAATTGTCTTTGGCCAGCTTCTAGAGCATGTAATACCCAAATACAGGAATCATGGTAGTGATTTAACTAAGAGCTGTTAGCAAGTGAGCTTATTTTGAACAGATAGTAGATCGTCATGGCCTTGACACTTATAAACCAGGGGAAACATTGTCTATTTTGAAACTGTTCATGGTGAAATATCTCCTATCTTTGTGTGTGTGTGCGTGTGCACATGCACACAGATTTAATTTGCTGCGATTGGATTAGTGGATAATTCCAATCATCTGGTCTCCAGGCAGTGACTGACGTTGTGCCCACAGGTTATCAAAAGTCAGTGTTGCAGGTGACTTAAGCAGACGCATTTCCTGACAAAGCACCTCAGTTCAATGGAGCTCCTCATGGCCGAAGTGCTTTTAAAAATGAGTCCAGCATTGTGAAATAAGGTCTGTTCAATTTGAGTCATTTGGACCTTGATACTTTCTGGTTACGTTTTGCCAACTTAGTTTATTCCCGTTCATACTCTATTCTGGAGTTAGTTCCTTTGCTGCCAGCTAAGTACCATGTCAGCATAAATAAAATGGCAGAATCAAACCCTAGAAATAAGCAAGAATGTGGTTGTTTTAGACTAACTTCTCTGATCTTTTTTACCAGTCAATGGCGAGTGAGAGGGGCTTCAGAAATTGAGTAAGATGAGCTGTCTAACTGGAGTTTGTTGAGTACTCCACAACATCCAGCAAGGCAAGGAGTATCTTGTAGATCCTCACAATGTCAGATTGTATAACCTGGGAGATAAATACACCCTAATTTAATGCCATGAACAGCACCACTCTGATTAATCCTAGCTGCATTTGTCACATTAAAGCAATAAAAAGTAACTTAATAAAAATGTAAGTAGAGATTTTAAGAGCTCTATTGAGAGTAATTAAGGAAAATCAAGTTCTCCAAATATGAAAAAATAATTAAAATCTTAGCCTGTTGCTTTGGCCTAAAATATAATTCTGAGTCGGGGATTGTTTTTCTTTTATTCATTTCTTTCAGAGATTTTATTCAAAAGCAAAGTGATCCATTAACTAGCAGAGGGACTCTATAATAGCTTTGTTCTCTCATGCTCTTACAATGCCTGGCTGAATTGAGCTCCTACATCCTTATTTCTGTTGTCAGTGGCACAGATTTGTTCTAACTCATCTTATCAGTTTATCACTTTCTGTTGTCATATTTTGAAAACTCTTATTTGTTATTGTAGTCTACATGCTCTTAGAACCCATAATAAAGAGGGACATTTGGTGATGTTGGGCTTATTTAGAAAATAGATATGATCTAAAAGAACATAACTCTGGTTTTAAGAGAAAAACAATCCAAGAGTGAACAAAAGCAAACTGTTCATAAAGGAATGCATAACTGAGAGGACCCTTTGGTGATCTTGGGCTTACTTAGGAAATAGAGTGTTACAGTCTGTTTTGAACTCAACATCCAGTGGCTACCACCTCTATACAAAAGCAGCTTTATTATATATTGACAGAAAAACATTGCTATTTATTTATATTTATTGCTTTTCATCTCATTTTTAAAGTACCCTTTGGAAAGTTGACTGAGGATAGCAAAGGCTTCAAAACAATAAGTACCGCATGCATGAAGTATCTAGCTGAGGTCTTCTAAGTAACTACAGAGTGACAGCCAAAAAATAATTATTCAAATCGCATTACTTTTACACAAAATCTTACTCAATAGCAAGCACTGCATATTTCTGAGAATGGAAGTATTTTCCATTAATTAAGAGTTCTCAAAAAATGTATCGTGAAATACAAAACACATGCCATTAATATTCACTTGGGGCTAAAGAACAACTCTGATAATATCTGTGCTCATTAAACTTTTCATTCCAAATACTATTTATCATACAGAGCTCTTGCATCACAAGATTGCCTGTTTCGGTTGAACACACAGAAAACTTCCTTCTCCAAGGAACAACTCTCCAACTATCACTCTGTTTTTTCATGCAGTGGAGAGACGAAATGGAAAAACAAGATGTTCCACATGCTTGAAAGAAGTTTCTAATGTGCCAGGATGCCAAAAGAAAATGTACCTTTTTGAGTAAATGGTACGAAGAAGTGCAATTGTGTACAGAGGACAAGATGAGAAAAACAACTTTTTTTGTCTTGTAGCTCATGACTGACAGTAATAGGTTCTATACTCAACTAATTTTTATATTGTGTGTTCTATATTACTTTAAAGCTCTAAACAAAAAAATACTGCTCATATGATTAATGAAATACATTTTTTTTTTTACACTAAACCTTTTCTGTATTACCTTCTGTTTTTTCCTAGAAGTCAGTGGTAGTGAACAGATGGTGAGTGAGTCCACGATAAGGCTTTCATGGCTGTTGCATGAGTATTATCTCTAATCTCTTAAAACAAATAAGTTCCAGTATAAGTCCCCAAGGCAATACATACATATACACACACACACATATACATGCATATATATGTATAAATATATATAAAAGCAGATATCCCTTATCAAGAAGATATCCATTATCACATACACATATACATATATATGTATAAATATATATAAAAGCAGATATCCATTATCAAGAAGTTTCTACAGAATGTAACGGGGATGAAGTCTGTAGAGTTATGTAGAAATCTTTGTAATCTGTGAAAATACTAATAATGGTGAATATTTTTTCTGTGGTTTTTTGGAACCATTCTTAGAGTCTTACAATAGACTTTCAGTAACTTACTACATTCCGTATCAGGTTCAACAAAAGAATAGAAAAAAAAAAATCTTCTTTGGTTTATTTTCAAAATATTTTTAAAAAAAGGATAGCACTTTCTTGTATAGTTTTACTTTTTAATTCACCACTGCTATGATATAATGCCCTTTTTTACTAGCATATCTAGAATTGGTATTAAAATAAATATTTAAATATAGTCTGCAGCACTATTAAAGTCATAAATTTTAAGCAACATAAGAGGTTGGAACTGTCATGACTATAGCTGAGCAAATAATTGGAAATATTTGTCACAAATTATTGTTTCAATAGCTTCTTGAGTGAGTCATTGTCACAGCCCTACTTGTAATCATCCATGCTAATTCAATTTGTTTGCATGAACCCTGGAAAGTGACTGCTTTTCAGACAAGTCATTCATGCACACAGATCATTTCAGCTGCAACTAAATTCATACCGCGGTTCAGGTATTTTCATAATTCTTTTTGGAGCTGCTCCTTCTCTGCTTTTAAGGCTTCAGATACCACAATTGCACTCCATGACTTGGGATACCAATCATGAAACATGAAGAATAAAGAAGGAAGACCCATGAAAGCTCACAAACATCCCAGTTCATTGCTGGAGAAACTCTACCTGAGTTTCTCACCTCAATGCTTCATTAAGCAACTCCAGCCAGAGCTGTCCTGGCTTCAGGGGATGGATTGCCCCGTGAGCCCACTCACCTACTTGGAGCTCAAAGTACCTTTGGACATTAGGATTCACATGATTAGACATACCAGTGCTCAGCAAACCAGTATTTAAATATTTATGGGTAGGGAGCTCCTCAGAGAGTCCTGGCAGACACAGACGCCTGCCTTTTTCGATATGTAAAAGCTAATAAAATTTCTGCCTGCATTGCTACATTTGCTTTGAACTGGCACAGTTAGTGCTGTGTTTTGAAATGACACATAGTCATCGTCCTTTTGGGGGCTATATTTTTCAGAGCCATTTATTTAATGAAATGAAGAGCTACATTTTCATTTGCTGTAAGGTAGTATAGACGCTGTTAAAGTAAAGAGAAGAGCTATACCAATTTCTGGAAGCACAAGCAAACTGCAGCTTCACAGTTCAACATCACTTCCCTAAGGCCAAAAGGAGTGCTTCTCCTTAACACAGCTTTTTAAAACATCTGATATAAAATCATGACTGTGAAACTTATCTACTTTTTAAAGAATATCCTTTAAAATGTAGTACTTTGTTTCTGTTTGGAAAATTGCAAGGGATTTGCTTCAGGATGCAGTTTGAAACACAAGTGTTGCATTAAAGATACAAGCAAGGATAATTTTTAAACAATCTATCTTTAAAACGATTCTACTATCTTTTGTGTTAATCTTGTCACATAAAGTGTTTGACTAAACGTGTCCTGCCCAAGAATTGGTATTGTTTTTAACCTAAAAATATTTTACTACTGTTTTTCTAAGAGCAATTATTAATAGTGCAAGCTCCTATCCCCTTACATAGAAGTGAAGGAAGAAAGCGTGAGTCAAAAGCCATTAAAAAGCAACATTAAAATTGTTTGAGCATAAAAAAGCTAGAGGCTCCCTGTTTTATTGACTGGTCTGTATTACGACTATGTACACATTGATATGTTAAACCTGTTCACAGGCATTGCAGAAGTAGCTGTTATTTATAGATTTTTGCTTCTAACAAGGTCATTATTTTATGTTTTATTGAAGATGCTTTCATTCAAAATTGTCTTATAAAACTCTATATTATGGACTCATAAAATAGCAGTAAAACCATTCTTCTTGATGTAACTTGATAAACTGTAAAAAGTTTTAACCTACAAGTAATTTTTAAGGTTTGGGGTGGAGGTCTTAGTGAAAAAAAAAATCACAGCCATCTCTTATTTATAGGATTCTGCTAGAAGATTCTACTATATTTCCAGGACGTAAGGTACCCAAAGGCTAAGCAACACTGAAAATGTACTGTAATGAGCTATCCTAAATGCGGAAACAGAATGTTTAATTCATTTGATACACTTTTTCATTTAGAATTTGAATAACTTTTTACCTCTTTCTCTTTAAAGGGAAGTACAAAGATTTCTGGTAAATAGTGGTTTCAGTTTTCTTTTTTCATGGCACATTTTGCTTGCAAACACACAGACCAGGGCTGGGAGGGTGGCAAGTCTTTTTTTATTATGTGACTGGATAGCAAGTTAGGAAGGTAGACAGCAATCCACCTGCATAAA
This sequence comes from Ciconia boyciana, assembly GCF_034638445.1. Taxonomy (NCBI): domain Eukaryota; kingdom Metazoa; phylum Chordata; class Aves; order Ciconiiformes; family Ciconiidae; genus Ciconia; species Ciconia boyciana. The sequence goes on along the minus strand of NC_132938.1, from coordinate 76,829,203 downwards.
CAGTATTACTGTACAAATATAGGGTACCAATGAAATCTTAGTTCAGTTTGTTTGTTTTCAAGATTTACACAACTTAATATCTAAATAATTGCTTTAGATTTTAAAGAAAACTGTGCAAGTGATCTTCTGACTCGTGTTTGCAACATATTCTTTTCAGACTAAAATGTAGGTTGCCAAGCTAGTTTTAGACAATGTCATTTAGTATTTTTCCTAAGCACAGGTTCATTCTTGCTAGACTTAGTATGATTACTGCAAATTGGATATTGTGCTGTGTCAAAATGTAAATATAAAATAATATTATGAAAATATAAATGCCTGGTAAATGTATAACTACACACATACCTGTGTATGCCTCTGTGTGTGCGTGATTTACTACAATAAACTGTATATACCAGAGTAAGAGCAAGATGCTGACAGTCTGTTACTGTCAGATACTGTTTTTTCTGCTACAATAACTCAAACTATGTCAGGAAGTGTCTTTTTTTCTTTTTTTTTAAAAAAAGAGAATGACGTTATTACACTGTCCAAAAACAACCCCAAATCTGGGAAAAGGTGGAGTATAATTTATTTTGTGGAACACTAATAAGTAATAAACTAGCAAAAAAGAGATTAAGAATGCCTTTGAGAATATTAAATTATGGTATGTCTTGAATTACCTTCTTGAAATTATTAAGATATTCTTAAAATAAATTTATAACTGCAGGAACACTTGTTTTGCAGTTTTGCAGTGTCACTTCAAATGCTATGTTGTGGCTTTAAAGGAGCAAGTAACGACAAAACCCTCCGCTTCTGAACGTTAGGTCTAAAGTTGTTCATATAAAGAACTTGAATCTTTTTTTCTTGGCTCTCGCTTACTACTGGTTTCTTAGGAACAGTGGATGGAGGGAAGACAAGGGGGCAGATAAGGGGGTGTTTTACAGTTTTATGTGCAACTTAGGACCTTCATAATACCCGAGCAATTATGGTCTCTGAAAGGACACCAGATTTTGACAGACCTGTATCACCTTTACTGACAGCAATGCACCCTCACTGCAAAGAAGGCCAGCAGCTCCCTGGGCTGAATTAGGCAGAGCGTTGCCAGAATTGTCAGCAGGTCAGGGGGACTGTTGAGCCTTCCCTTCTGCCCCATCTTAGTGAGACACATCGGGAGTGCTGGGTCCACTGCTGGGCTCCCCAGTACAGGAGAAAGAAAGACACACTGGAGCAAGTCCCACACAGGGCCACAGAGATGATGAAGGGACTGGAGCATCTTCCCTGTGAGAGGCTGAGAGAGCTGGGACTGATCAGCCTGGAGGAGAGAAGGCTAGGGGGATCTCATCAATGTATATAATTACCTAATGGGGGGTAAAGAAGAGAGACCCAGATTCTTCTCGCTGGTGCCCAGTGACAGGTCAAGAGGCAATGGGCACAAACTGAAACACAAGAGGTTCCCTCTGAACATAAGAAAAAAATTTTAATGTGAGGGTGATCAAACAAACAGCAGAGCAAACACCAGCAAGGTGGTAGGATCTCCATCCTTGGAGATATTCAAAACCCAACTGGACATGGTCCTGAGCAACCTACTCTAGCGGACCCTGCTTGAACAGGGGGGGTTGGACTAAACAATCTCCAGTGGTACCTGTCAACTTCAGCCACTCTGTGATGCTGCCATTCTGTGAAAGAAAACACTGCCCAGGCCACAAAAATTTTGCAGAGATGCCCCCACACACCATTGAGCTTCATCAGTTCTGCTCAGCCTTGACGAGATGGGACCGTCTCTGAGAGCAGGGGAAGGAAGTCTCTTCTTCCCTGATCATGGCTTCTTGGGCTGCTTCCCCTTGGAGATAACTAACCGAGGCCTTCATCCTGCAAGTACCTATGCGTGCGATAAACTATCACAGAAGATATTCCCCTAGAGCTAGGAACGTTACTGATGTGGTTAGAGCTCAAACATATGCAAACATGTGCAGAAGATAAGGCCTCTAAATAGCTTTTTCTTTAAGTTGTGTTGGTGGGTTTGGTGGTAGGAACATTTGACAGCTGGAATGCGGAAATTACCATCTCATTTCACTGTTCAGCAGCCATCGGATGCTGATAACGCTATCGCTCTGGTGAATCCAGCACCATTTCAACCTTCTGTAACTTCAGCTATTTGAAAGCTTTGAGTTTCAGGTCAGCTGTAAATCTCCAGTCAAACAATCACCATCAGGTGTTGAAGAAACAGGAGAAGGTTTCAAAGCCTCTCTGGTGTCAGGGCATCCGGCATACTGAAAGGAAAGGAGTACATAGAAAAGCTCTGGACTTCCTGCCGTTATTTAAAAAAATCCTTCAACTGTCAACCATGAAAGAAGTAAGCTATTGTAATAGCCAGCACTCTCACCTCCCAGGGGGAAGAAACATTTCAGAGCTTCATTACATCTCCAGATATACAATTAGCTGAACCCCCACTAAAATACCTGCCATTCTTAATTTAATCCTTCGAAGCAGTCAAAGCTGAAAATGATGCCAATGCTTCTTGCTCAAAAAAATAAAAAAAAAAAAAAAAAAAAAAGAGTCCCTTCATCTGTAAAATCATTGATTACTTCTTTCTGGTTATTAAAAAAAAGTGTCATTGTTATAAAGCATTGTAATTTTAAGTGAAATGTTTTTGGAAATTCATTATAAATGAACCTATGATCATGGGATCCCTAAGCAGTGCCTGGAAGCAGTTAACGTATCGTACCTATTGCACTGTTTCAGTACTTTCGTCTACTTCAAATAGGAAGTGAATCTGATATTTCATATACCTTATATATTCATATCTCAGTTACTCAGATATATGATAAAGGAAGTAAAATATAACCTAAGGAAATTCTGTAGAACGTCATTTTGGGAACAAGGAAGACTTCTCCAACCACAGTAGTTTGAATGGTAGTAGCTCCTCTGAGATATTACTCATACGTTTACAGTTTTCTATTTGGTAGCATGGAAAGCTAGACTGCAGGTTTTTCCAATACAGCATAAAAACTGCTGTATAAAAACTACATACAAAAAATAGCTATTGGGCACTAGCCAAGATCAGGCAATAATTTATGGGCAAAACTACAGATAGTACCCAAATATGACCCATTTTAGTTACTGGTTCACAGAGAAGGGCCAGCTGGAGGCATGCAGAATTCCCCTTATTAGACCGCTGAATAATTCTTGGTCTTGTGTGCCACTCTGGGCAACACTTAGAAAGAATACAGTGAGATGAATATTTATCTCATTGAGCTTTTTATGTAGTTGGATATAAATATCTCATTATTATGTCACTTTTTTTCAGTTTCCATTGTTGTCATATCTGATTGCTTTACAACATGCAGAAGCTAAACTAAAAGGATGAAAGTATTTTTTCTCTTCTTTTCATTAGCTTCTTTTAACCTAAAGATTTGTTCTTTACCGAAAACGAATAACGCATAAGAAGAGCCATGCCAATTATCAACACAAATACGTCTTACAGGAGATTTATTTTTCCTGTACGGTTGTGAGCTCTAGCCGAATTTCTTGCATGAAAAAATCTGTCAGTTTAAGTTCCAGAGCAAGAAGAAAATCACTGACTAGGTCCATCTCCTTCAGAGACCATTGGTCTCCTCTTATAAGAGAATTTCAGAAATAAAAAAGAGTGTGAGCCTGTAACAAAGTCATTAAAGGCTACCTGAATATGAAGAAGTTATTTGATGGTTTAAATGATCCATCAGCTAAAGTTGCTTTATTTGCATTTGTCCAGCTTTCCTTCAGCCACTTGCTGCTAACAACCCTGTAAATGTTTGGCATATGTTTGAAACATTTTGTCTGTTTTTTTTTTAAAAGAAACCCTTCCACTGAAATTTTGCTGTTTAATGGTTCATGGATTATTCATATGTTAAATCATGTCACCTGTATTTAGCTGCAAATCCTAAATTAATTGGAAAAACTCTGCAACAGTGCCTGATATTCTGCTGTGCTGCTTAGCAGTGATGCTGGACTAATTCAAAAGCTCCTTTAAAAGAATTGTGGCATGCTTCCAAGAAAAAAAAGGAATAAAAGAAAAGCAGCCTGCTAGCTGTATGATATTAAGAGTTAAGCCACTGTTAAAGAGAATTAAAATCATGGACTCCAGTTCTACAAACAATCACACACGTGTTTCACTTTAAACATGTCAGTAGTTCTATTGACTTCGGTGAGCCTCCATGCATCGCTTAGAGGTACTGAAATATTATATATACGCCAGAGAGAAACTCTTACTGAGAGTTTCCTTAAGCACAGGTCCTCCCGTTTCTACTGCTGCGTGTGCAACAAAATCTGGGCAATTAAAAATGGGAGACATTGATAAAAATCCTCACTGCCGGCTGAAAGCAGTGAACACCCACTCAAAAACTTAAACAGAAATTCTGTTATAGTAGGCAGGAGCATCTGCTTTCAAAATGAGCTTTTCTTCCCAGAAGGCTATCGAGCTGAGTAAAGAATATCCCAGCCTTTCGTTCCACATACACTTTCTATTATTTATGATCCTAATTCATTGTGATGTTTCATGTTAATGCAAGTGTATTATTCTCTCTGTGTATAATAGATTCATAAATATTTGTACACAAATTTATATATATTAAACATCTTGTAGGTAGAGACATACATTTCCTTATGTCAAAATGGCACACACTTGCTCTCCTCTATTTTTTTCAAGGTAACATGAAAATATTGGGCAATTTAACTGACTGAAACAATTTCAATCATGTCTGATTGAATGGCTGCCCACCCCTTCATGTGGAAATAAAAGCTTTTGTTAAAGTACAGATGAATTACTTCACTTAAACTCTGGGAAAAAAATTGATTTTGGCTGTGCATTTGTTCATTAGATCCAGATGTACACTATTGACTGTCCATAGCTGGTTTTACTAATAAATCATGCCTGAAGGATTTTGTTTTGCAAGATGGCAAGAGAAGAGTGCTCTTGTTTGTTTTGTTGCTGTTGTTGTTGTTGGTTTTTATCACAGTTGATTTATTTGTTTTGTTTTGTTTTGTTTTCTACTTGGGAACTTCTGGCAATAATAGTACAATATTCCATTTTCAGAACAGCAGTGTGTGTTGTACTCAGAATCCACAGCTTACAGAACAGAATGTGCAGACCTTGTGGATGGGAAAACTAAAAATGGACAAAAATAATTTCATAAATTGTTCAGCTGTTTTGTTAACACCTACCTAGTAGCTGAGGTAAGAATGTACATAGGTGTACATATATTATTTAATACACATGCAAGAGCAGTCATTTTCCAGCTGGCATGCAACTGCATTTAGTAGAAAGCCCAAAAGTCGTCTCCTCCTCACTCTTATCTCTTATGTAGGATGGGACAGAGGGAGCCCTTTCATAACTTTACATTTTTTTCTAGCTGGGTGAGGTATAAAGGGAATTCATCTATCCTGCTGCCCCACATGAATCCCAAACAGCATTAGCTATGTTGCCTGAGCCATCTGTCCATGGAAACACAGACTCATTTCTCTTTCTGCAAATGCTAAGGATGTAAGGAACTCTTATCTCCTGCAAAATGCTTAAGCAACTATTTCAAGGAATTTGCAGTCCTAGTGATAGCAGTAAGAGAGAAAACTCTGCAAGATCTTGCAGAATTGGACTTTATGTCAGTCTATGCACATTAATTGTAACCTATCTTGTCTTTTCATTGATAAAGAAAATTTTCAGAGAATGGAGTAGATTTCTCATAGAGGATACTATACAAAACACCCCTTATGTTTACAGAGTTTTTTACATTAATATTAATATTACTCATACATCAGGTGGTTATACAGTGTATTTATTACCTCAGTTTATTAAATAAAACCTGCCAGTTGGGATGCTTAGAAGGTATTGGACAGAATTTTTCCTACTTTGCAACAGACAACACTGTGATTTTTCCTAATACACACAATTTTTATGACAACTACCTGTGTTATAACTGAACTCTTTTCCAGAGGTAAAGTCATAATTTTAATGAAACCTTCTGTTTCCCTGGAAACATATGTTTTTGAAACTTTTGTGACATATTTACGGCTTTGGTGGTGTTTATTTTCCTCCTTTTTGTTGACTGTACAAACAGACTGCTAGTTTTTCACTCTCTTGCCTCTGTTATACTGGCACCAGTAATTAATAGACCATTTAATGAATTCTCAAGGTATATGGAACACATTGACTATGACAACTGTTTCTACTCCCCTCCATTTCTAACCTCCCAAGACCCCCCCTGCGCACATTCTGCCTGAAGACCCCGGTAATATGAAAGTAGAATCTGAGCAAAGGTGCTTTGGTTCCCGTTTTCCTTTGTTGAAGGCCGTTATGCTTTGACACAAGTTATTCTATAGCATTAAAGTCGTCCTCTCCAGCAGTGTTTGGCTGGCAGTGCAGCTAGGCTGCATTTCTGTGATGATGCTGTATGAAGCTCTGCTTCTGGAGCTGAAATTTGTCCTTGTAGTTATGTGTGAAATCTAAGCAGCATCAGCAATGCTGAACATCTACATGTCCTGTGTAGATCCTGGATGTCCCTGCTTGAACCAGTTGGCTTAATGCTTCCTCCAATACCTGGTAAAACGCTGAAAGCTGCTGTCGCATTGTTTCATGGGTAGAACAAACAGTTGAGGTCTTCATGTCGGTGAGAAAGAGTAGTTTTCAGTCACAATGGCTCATGTTTCATGCTTTTTAATAAGAATCCATACCAAAGAGGATAGAGCTGCTTTAGATGTAATTTAGAAGCTTTGGGATGGCATAAATTACGGCAAATTCAAGTAGTCCAAAGAGCAAAGCTCTTATCCAGAATTGCCAAAGGACCATATGCTCTGGCCTCACTCCCCTCCGTGCCTTTCCTGACAATAAGAGGATGCATATGCTAAGGAGAAAGGGCTCTACTGAAAGCAGCCTTACAAAAGTAGCCTCAAATCTCCTTCCCAGAGTCCTCGCATGACTTCTGCATTGTCTCGTTTACAAAGTCCATCACTCTGGGGATTAATGGAAGGCGAAGACTGCACACATGCAGCTATGAGAGAAAGGGAGCCGAGCAGGTTAGGTTACAAGTACAACTTGCAGAAAGCGAACAGCATGAACCCAGCCTGCCTTGTTATTAAAAAAAAAAAAAAAAAGCTAAAACACTTTGTTGTAATACAGGATCTCCATGAAAGAAGAGCAGAGATGTATGGGAAATCAAACGTATTACAAAAAGGAGAACAGTCGTCTTTGCCTAAGTTGGCTAAGGCTAGAGATATTAATACAGTGATATTTTCTGATGGCAAATTCTTCTGTCTTATCTCTTCCTGAACTCTTTGATTATAACAGTGAAAAGAAATAAAAGTGAGTATGTTAACTTGCTGAGATCATTGGGAAAACAACTATTTTTCCTGAGAACAATAACATACTCCTAATATGCATTTATATTTTAGGACTACTTAACTGTCTTTCTAAAAATAACAGGTGTTGACTACTCCTGCAGCCTATGTCAAATACTCAGATAGGTATAAACTATTAACAGGTCCCCAGACTGTTCAGGGAGCATGGTTGATATATCATACAAAAGTGATTGGTTTCACTCTTTAGAAGCAAAAACATTAGGCAGGATAAAGAAAAGTAAGACTAGTTATATCTTTCATAATTTGCTGAGTTCCTTAACTCTACTGTCCACACACGGACAGTTGTGTTTGGCTGTCCTACTTCAAGCTGTAGTTTGGCCTCAACCTTGATCTTCAGGGCTTTTGACATGTCATTGTTTATCACCCTACTTTATGCAGCAAGGAAACATATTTACAGCCTCCTGACCCTTTGCATCGCATCTCTAAGTACAACATATAAATTTACGTGCATACCAGGAATCCCTATGCATCTAGTGAAATCCACATGTAACTTTCTGTGCCCATATTCCATCATATTTTTACATGAACACATGGCTTTTATAACAGATCCTGCTCATAATTTGAGGCCCTCTTTTTTCTGTGATCCAGCCATGGGATGGATTTTTCATTAATAGGGCCCTAAGACTTTACACTTGACTTTGGAAAAAGAGCAGGCACTGGTGCCAAGTTTTGAACTCTGCGCTCATTGTAATGCAGTCTGTTGTGTCACACACATTCAAAAATGTAATTCCGGGAGAAACCAGGGTCCAGATCCTCAAATGGGCCTCGGTAGGCAGCAGGCTTTACTGCGGGCTTGACAGCAGCAGTCCTGGGCATGTTGCTGGAGATAACTGATGGCTCAGAGCTGATCCATCAGTGTGCAAGAAATGGAACTTGGGGGATTTCTTCACCCAAATAGGTAAGTAGTGTGCTATGATGCATGCATGCTTTGGCAAAGTGCCTTAGTTTTAATCATTTAGCACAAAGAACTTCCTTTTTGTCTCAGGTTTCACTCAGCTGTCTTCTAGCTCCCTTTATTGTAACGGACTCCTACCCATCTGTCGTGGTTTAACCCCAGCCAGAAACTAAGCACCTCACAGCCGCTCACTCCCTCCAAACGTCCCCCCCTTCCTTCTTCTTCCCCCAGCTTTATATGCTGAGCATGAGGCCATATGGTATGGAATAGCCCTTTGGCCAGTTGGGGTCAGCTGTCCCAGCTGTGTCCCCTCCCAGCTTCTTGTGCCCCCCAGCTCCTGGCTGGTGGGGTGGGGTGAGAGGCAGAAAAGGCCTTGACTCTGTGTAAGCGCTGCTCAGCAGTACTGAAAACATCCCTGTGTTACCACCACTGTTTCCAGCACAAACCCAAACCATAGCCCCATACTAGCTACTGTGAAGGAAATTAACTCTATCCCAGCCAAAACCAGCATATTCTCCACCCCTTTTTCCATACCATTTATGTCATGCTCAGGTCCCACACTATCCAATACATCCTCATTACCCACCACCCCCCTTCCCATCCTTTGATATAATACACAGATATAATTCCCTTAGTCTATGGACCACCCCTGTAAAATGTCCACAAATGTCCACAAAATGTCTGCTGAGTTCATTTATTCCATGACTTTGGGCTCCATCTGTTATGGTGGTCACTCAGGACAGGAGAGGCAGTGTGTTGCATGGAGTTACTGGGCACCAAAGCCAGCTCAGGTTGGGCCACTGCCGCACTTGCACTGCTTCTTGTAAGGTTTCTCCTCCATTGGTTCAAGTTGTTCCTGCTACAGTAATTCCTATAACATGCAACTCAAATCATGGGTTACAACAATTTAAAGGTATATCCATTACAGTCTCCACCCCTGGTCCTTTAGGGCCAGGTTATAGGGTTTAACATTGCAATGAACTCCTCCCTTTGCTCCTAGCCTGGCTAGAAATAGGGGGTTCCTGCTGTAGTAATTCCCATAACATGCAACTTTAATCCCAGTTTACAACAATTTAAAGGTATTTCCATCACAATCTCCACCTCTGGTCCCTTTGGACCAGACCATTGGGTTTAACATTGCAATGAACTCCTCCCCTTGCCCCTGCTCCAGCTTGCACTTATCCAGGCTGCAGTCCCTTAGAGGTGTACCGGCTCCAGGTGGAGCCTTATCCATGAGCCACAGTCTCTCCAGGGGTGTACCTGCTGTGGCATAGACTTATCCAAAGCCACGGTCGTTCTGAGGCGCACCTGTTCTAGCGTGGCCTTTTCCATGGGCCACAATGCCTTCAGAGATATTCCTGCTCCAGCATGGCCTTACCAATAGCCACAGACCCTTCAGAAGTAAACCTGCTCCAACGTGGCCTTATCTATGGCTGCAGTCCCTCCAGGAGTGCACTTGCTCTGTCGTGGGCTTATCCATGGCCACACGCTTTGAGGTGCTCCAGCATGACCTCATGCACAGCCACTGATGCTTCAAGGTGTACCTGCTGCAGCATGGACTTATCCACAGCTGCAGATGCTTTGAGGTGTACCTGCTGTGGCCTGGACTTACCCTTGGGCCGCAATCCTTTCAGAGGTGTACCTGCTGTGGCACAGACATAACCACAGCCACAAACACTTCAAGATGTACCTGCTCTGGTGTGGACTTATGCACAGCCATAGATGCTTTGGGGTGTCCTTCTCCTGCGTGGACTCATCCACAGGTCACAGTCCCTTCGACTTGAGTTCACACCGGAGTTCCAGCCTGTCCAGCACAGCAGCACAGAAACAGCAGCGATGCCCAGGCCATCTGGCAGCCCAGGTGCATGGCCATCGCTGTTATCAAAATGTTCCCAGGCACAGCAGAGTAAGACGATCAGCAGCACAGCAGCACGGCAAGCAGCAAAAGCAAAAAGCAGCCACTAACGAGCCCTAGACTCTAACATACAGTAAGGCAAGCAATCCCCGTGACAAGCACAGGAGCCTGCCAATTAATAGCTAAACAGCAATAACAGTTATAAATTCAATCATCTAGTACATTCCAATCAAACCTGTCATTATCTCGAACCCTCCAAGCCCCATGTTGGACACCAAAAAGGACTGTTGTGGTTTAACCCCAGCCAGCAACTAAGCACCACACAGCTGCTTGCTCACTCCTAACATCCCCCTCTTCCTTCTTCTTCCCCAGCTTTATACACTGAGCATGACGCCATATGGTATGGAATGTCCCTTTGGCCAGTTGGGGTCAGCTGTCCCGGCTGTGTCCCCTCCCAGCTTCTTGTGCCCCCCAGCTCCTGGCTGGTGGGGTGGGGTGAGAGGCAGAAAAGGCCTTGGCTCTGTGTAAGCGCTGCTCAGCAGTAACGGAAACATCCCTGTGTTATCAACACTGCTTCCAGCACAAACCCAAACCATAGCCCCGTACTAGCTACTGTGAAGGAAATTAACTCTACCCCAGCCAAAACCAGTGCACCATCAATGCCCAGTCCTAAGACAAAGGGACGTTCCCATATCAGGAGTGTCCTTACTTTTTATTTCAAATAGACCTGCATGTTCTGTAATTCAAAGAGACCAGGAAAATGAGGAATCCCATTTCCCCCACCAAGTGACTATCACTAATACCTTGAATTGTCATTACACCTTCCATCACAGGAGCTTTTGACCTCCAGAGAAACATCAATAAAGTCTGTTTTCAAGTGCATCACATTTTCATGAAGCACCTCTGTTCATCTCTAACATTAAGTAGGTATTGATACACCCTTGTGGAAACCCTGTCATCTGTGGTTTCAGAATAAGTAACAGACAAATGTTCTTACAGAGGAGACTTCAAATATGGAGAGTTAAGGAACAGACGGGAAATCTATTGGCACAGCCAAGATCATTCTTACCCAGGCTAGCCTACGTTTAGCCTCCATTGCTGTTGTTTTAGATTAAACTGTTTTCTATAACTGAATAGAGTTAAATAGCTTTTTACAGGGTGATCTTAGAGGATGGTCTGTGCAGTGCCTGAGACATGGGACATCATGAGATAAATTAACATGTTGATGGTAAATTAGGAGGAAGGTCTGTACCTCCCTTTAGTAACTAATAAAGCTGTGCCTGGGCTTTCTGTTGGAACTGGCCTTCCTTCTGCAATTATTTTGTGAGAAAACCATTTAAAAAGCACTTCTCCTTTAAGTTTTGGAAAAAGGCCTGAACTGACAGCTCCCAAAGTTGAAATTAATTGTCAAATCATAAAAAGTTTGGGCATTACGCATTAAGGCTTTACTGCACCAACCTGTCAATGCTTTGAACGCTGCCCCAGAGGGACCATTCCCAGAAGTGAGAAAGTCAACATCTTGGATCTCCTCGGACATGGTAGAGTGCCAATCAGTGCTAATTGTGGTGATGGTTTATTTCACATACACTCCCTAACTGCCAGCCAGCAACAAGGCCAAAACCATCGACTTGTTTAATTCAACCTTTATTATCTGTTTATCATTATATGCATTTACAAGGTATGCATCATTGCAGCATCTGAACACACTTTGAAATTACATGGACCAGAACTGAATCCACTGGCATTGTTAAGCATTTATTATATTCCAGCATTGTTTCTATTGTCTTGTACACAGTCTGAAACCGCTGGAAAGACAGACTTTCTCCCAGGGAGCTTAAAGTATAGACAGGAACATTTTTCCGAATAGCAGAGCAATGGCATTATGGGGTTCAGTCCTGGCTTTTTTTCCTAACTTTTAGCATTAATAAGAACACAATTCAAACTAATTAATTTACTCTGTGAAGACCAAGGCCAAAAAAGATTCTGCCTTTTCATAAGGTTGAGAATGGAACATTTCTTTTAATACTTACATAGCACTGATTCCCCAAAAGAAGACCATATGTCAGGTATCAGAAGTGTCTCTCTGTAATGTGTATTCTTTTAGAGAAGACAAACTTTGATACATACAACTAATAGACATTTCACTTTACCTCCAGGAGTTACAGTTTATGTTTCTGAGTAGCTCCTGAGTTTCACATATTCTGAGAACTATGAAATTATACTGCCTGTAGCCATGGAATTATGGAGGTCTGAAATCAAATGTCCACTGTTCCTAGCTAGCTAGGATCTAATTTCATTATTTTATTGAAAACTTACGTCAGGACTTGCATTAGTTTCTGGTATTTCCCAGTGAATATGGGGAATGCTCTACATAAAATATTTCAGAGTGTTGGTATGGCTGATGCTCGTTGTGGGTGCAGGCTGGGGAGGAAAAGCGAAGATGCTGTTCTGTGTGGTAGAAAGAGAAGTAAAAAAGAAGTGAACGACTGTCAGATTTAGGATTTCAAGGCTGAAGTCAGGCAGCACTGATGAGGGAAGGTCTTTCTGAACACACTTTAAACCTCCTGTTGAAGTGAATGAGCTTTATTAGATTTTATTGTTTCATGGTGTGTGATGTCACTAGAAATCTTGGATGGGAGTATGAACTGATTCCTTTAAATTTTGAGAATAATTTTTTCCTTATGCATTAGCCATTTTTAACTGGATATCATCTTGGATTACACACATTTGGACATGTAACTAATTTTACACCGCTATACTTACATCCCAGTAAAGCACTTGTACGTTGCAATTTTAGACCCTCACATACAGCAGGATCTCACTGCTAAGGTTCATTTGCTGTCCTCAGAAAGCACTTAAGTGTGTTCTCTTTAAGTATTTCAGTATTTCTCACAATTGCCTTTAAGCCAAAACAAATAATATCTTTAGATGAAAAAGGAAAACAAAATTCAAACCTGCTGTGGTTTTCATTAACTTACAAGAATCTAAAATAAGGATAGTAGATTTAAGCCAATCCACAGGATGTGCTTTTGTCCTGTGAAATTTTCAGTTACTACCATGAATTGCAAATAGGAAGCTGATATTTGAGGCTGAAGCATGTTCTAATATTATCTTGTAACATCCCGAAAGAGAGAACTAGCAATAAAGTGGAAAAGACAAGAATGTCTGCAAAAAAGCTGGGTCCAGATTCCCAGGTCTCTGTTTACAATGGACAGAAAGTCTGAAAGTGGATGAGTTGAACCAGCCAGACTGACACTGTAGATACCCAGCAAGGCTGGTGTGTCTACCATGGGTTAACTGTGTCCATGTGTACAAGGAATAAGAGGGAGCTCTTCTGAGCCCCGCATCCAGGCATCTCCCATTGCCAGTAAAGGCTTCTGGTGCAACTTGCATCACATCAAAAAGCAGGTCCAAAATAGGTCCCACCATTGGCCTTTTAAGCTCTGAAGGTGCATTTCTCCTGAGTCTAGACTACTAGCTCAGATACTAGAGAAGCATAGAGGTAAATCTGGCAGCCAACATGCCCCAAGTTTCCTCTATCCTTTACGCTGGCTTGCATTGTGAAAGAAAGCTTACAGTAGTGTAGCAATTAAAAAATTCAGAGGTTTGGAACTTCTTCACCGTTACGTGCAGAAGAAGCTCCCATTTATCTCCTAGTGAAAACAAATTCCTAAACATCTCTAGAAGTGGTTGCAGCGACATGGGTTATCTCACCTGTTGTAGTACTTGTTTGCTGTTCTTCACTTGCTTTTAAAGATGGTAACAAATAGCTGTGCTTTGCCTGATTTTCATTGTCATTTTAATCACAAGAAATAATATGTAAAGAGGGTGAGAAGGTTGCTCCTTTTTGTAGAGCTCTTTTCTCATGCCAAATGTACGCATGGCTGAATGTCTTGAAACTCTTCTCAAAAAAAAAGGATGTACATCAGTTATATGAAACTGATGTCCACAATAGAAAATTTTATGTATGCTTATGCTTAGGATAAATCTTGTTAGTAATATCTACCTGAGAATAACAGGAAAAAAGTGAAATGGATGTGCAAGTCCAAGTGTTTCCTATCACATAATCACGTATCACGAATAGATAGATAGACACACACAGGTACACACACACAAACATATACGTGTACAACCATGTGAGACTTTCAAAGGCTCAGTTAAACAAGCATAGTTCTGCATAACCTAGCAAACCTGGACACATTCTGCTTTCCAGAAATCCAGCTGACTCTGATATTTTGTTAGTGGGAAGTGACTGCAAGTAGGGGATTTGAATAAATATTTATTTATGTACAATTATGTCATCTGCTGGATGCTGCATTATTTTTCTGGCAAAAGGACTGATTAAATGGAAAGGGTAAAACGCATGAATGAATGTATGACCTGTCACTGTTTTGTTTTTCTTACAGTGAAACAAGAAGGTAGTGGCATAGAAACCCTCGCCCACATCACATAAATGTCCCACAGGGCCTTGGTGTTACCAGTGCCAGCTGTATGTCCCCCATCTTAATTTTTTCCTCAAAAATGGATTAAGCTGAAATAGCTCATTTTATATATATATTTATGAATATATATGATATTTTTTTGTAATTGCAACCTTTCCTTATTAAATGTACTTTAAGAATTGGGGAAAATGGGTTGTTTATTAAAGCCATATTTTGCTAATAACATTTTGCAAGAGTTCAGATTACACAGAGCACTATTCTTTACTCCTTTTTAAGGACGTGCTGTAATTTTGGAAAGCAGCGTATGCCCCATTTGAAGCCTGGGTTGCTAGGGCAAATTCACATTTCAATTCAATCATGTAGTAAATAATAACACAAAATTGTGTGCAAATAGCCAGAGTGAAGGTTAAATAAGCCTCCCAAGTACCCTTAACTTGGGGCAAGATGCTTTTTTTCTGCCAAGCCTTACAATGCCTGCGACTGTATCCCGTACAGCCTCCATGCATATCACATACACTTTTAACTGCATTTTCGTACACTTGGTTGTTCTGAAATTCTTGGCTCATGGACAGTTTCTGGATAAGCTACAAAGGAAGGTACTTGGGCCTTGATAAAGATGAGTTTTATGAAGAGGTAGACTCCAGACACCATCCAAACCAGCTGAATACCTTCAGGTACTACCTAATATCTCTGTGCGTAGTCAAGTAACTGCTCTCCCCTGATACATGACATAGATGAGTGCTGTGGGGTAGAATAAAGCACTCCAAAACCCATCAGCTCCAGTAAAACCAGAGCTGCTAACAACACAGCCAGCCTGCTCCACCTCTTCACGAATTTAACAATCAGGACAAGCACATTTCACTTGGTCCTGCCCCCGATCTAAGGTGACACTGGAGAAGTCTTTGTCTTCCACAACTGAGAAGAGACTTGTGGTGTTTAAAAAATAAATTAGTAATAATAAAAGAGATCTCCAAGGGCATTAGCTTATTTACTCTTCTTGTACCAGCTTGTTTCAGCATGCATTTTTGTTTGTCTGTTTCTTTGTCAATATTTAGCACATATCAGAGAGAACAATGATGGTTTGCAGATAGTGTCACATTCATAGAATAATGAAAAAATGTGTGTTATTGTATGGAAAGTATACTCTGAAGAGGGAACAGACCATACAAATCACTATTGCCCTTCCTGCAAGACGTCAGAGATGAGAAGGCAGAAATTTGACTGTGAAAAAATGTGGCTGCGGGTCTCCAGTGCATTCATAAATGTGGTTATTTTATACTAACAGCTCAAAGGTAGAAAAGGAAGAAATATTTTTTCTAAAACATAAAGGAATTAAGTTACCAACAGGTTATAGGAATAAAAACAGCAAATCACACATCAGCAAAAATAATTCTAAGTTAGCAGAGAAATGAATTAGATTATCTAATTTACTGATTTTGAAGGTTGAGATCATCTCATACACTTCTGTGCAGCCCAAAGATTGAGACTGAAGGGCTCTTTTCAGGAGACAATGCTGGGAAACACTAGGTACATTCTTCGCTCCCTCTGCTTTTCTTTCTCTCCGTCTCTCTTTTTCTCTGTCTTTTGGGTTTCTATTCCCAAGAGGGACCCGGAGCTGCAGGGGCTCTTTCCTCAGCTGCTGGGCACAAGCAGGGCTTGACCTCCCACCTCCTCCCATCTGGCCCTGTCTGGGTTGCCCTGTGATCCTGCTCCTTCAGAGAGGTTTCCCAGGCTAAATAAATAATGCGGATATTGGCCACAGAGCTGCAGAGATGGTGGTAGCCCAGAATTTCTGTCTTTTGGGAATGACGATATTTTGAGACCTATGTTTAAGGTGTGCTGGAATGAAACATTTTATTTAACTTCCAAACATCTTCAGTCATGTTTTTAAAGTTGCATTTCTGGAAGAATGAAAAGTTATATCAAAATTAAACTATCGTTAGATTATCTTCCCACAGTTTTCATTTGCTCTCATATTTTACTCTGCCTTTGCTAGCCTGTACTAGCAAAGGAAAAAAAAAAGTTGTTTTTTCAAATAATTGTAATTATTTTAATGATGTAAATTCATTCAAATAATTTTAAATATCATGTGGCATGTGATTTAGAATGCCATAACTTATAAAATCTCTCTCTTTTTTTTTTATTGAAGTGCAGTTACAATGCTACTTAATGCAGACTGAAATTTGAGTTGTTTCCAGCCTTTGTTGTAACAGTTTAAATATGAATAAAATACACAGAAATAAGAAAAACAAATTATAACAATGTAGTCAATCTTCACAGTACAGATGGCTCTTCAACCTGTTTTTCCACCTGATTTTTTCTCAGAAACTTCTGCTGTCCTTTTGGTGTTTGTTTTTCAGGAAACGAACTCCTTTCCAATTACCAAACAACCCAGCACCAGTTACACCGGGGATGTTTCCCCATCAAAAGTTACAAACTACTATTTCCCCTATCCCTCCTGCCCCATACTTTTGACAACACCAATTTACGTAAGGGAGGAAAACTGTATCTGATCTGAGTATTGCCTCGAGAAAAGAGAATACAATGTTGGGTCGTTGCCAGTTCTACTGTCTGGGAACAGCCCTTGCTATGAAAGCTCACACCACTATTATTGCTATTAAAAATTCTCTTCTTAATATTGTCAAGACCTTTTCTCAAATCTTACTGATTTCAGGCCGACTGTCTTTCTTTTCTTTAGTAGCAATGGGTTTTAAATCTCTGCAGGTTTGACCACCTGCAGAAGCTGCTAGCTGTTGAAGCTGGGAAAAATAACAACAAGTAGACTTTATTTTCCATGATTTAATTCCAAAAATCTTGCACATGTGCTTAATTTAAAGTACGTGTGTATTCTCACTGGAATCAATGGGAATACGCAGATGACTAAAGGTAAGCAGATGTGTAAGTCATAGGATCTGAGTCTGAAATTAAGACAAGCTTCAACAAGTGAAAGCTGCAACAGAAGGGGAAATCGAAGATGACGGAAGCAATAAACAGTAATAATATTGTGGAGTCAACCTAAGACACATGTATATCATGACCATCATCACACCATATTTCAAATTTAAAAAATAAATGTAAAAATGAATTTGCAATCACAAATCATTTTCTCTTCTTAAAGGGAGATACCTAGAGGCATAGGAGCTAAGTCTTGAGAATGGAGCCAAATGAGGAGAAAGCGAGTTTTCAGGCTGTTGAAAGACAGCGATTCAAATAGCATGCTCACCATACAATATAGGGGGGGAAAAAAAAAAAAAGGCAAAATGTTACAGATGTGTATCTCCATAGCAAAGAAGTTATGAAAGCAAAGAGCAATTGGTTGAGAGATGACAAAAAAATGAAGAAAAGGTGAATTTGAATTCATCTTTTGAACCTGAGGACAAGAAGCGAGCTCCTCTAGTGCTGCAAACGATGAGTCAGTGGAGGATTCAGGGTTCAGTGAAGGGGTGACCCTAACCGTAGCGGTAAGGAAGGAAGATCATCTATGGCATCTGTATTTGAAGCATTAGCATTTGAGCATTAGCTAAGTCAGAGACAAGAAGGTGACCATCGTCAAAATCAGAGATGATAAGGGCACAGGTGAAGGTCTCAGCTCTCTGAGCAGGAAAGCCTTAGTCTCAAGAATACTTTAAAAAAATACAGCAGTATATGAATGAGGATTAATATAATAAGAAATCACCAAAACCGTTTCTTTTACTTTGATTGATTTGACAGTTATTCCTTGCCACTCACCATGAGATTGAAACTCAGCAGTTTCAATCCCCATATAACATATAATCTGAAAAAAAAAAAAAAAAAAGAAAAGAGGAAACAAGAAGTACTGGAAATGTCATTACAATACTCTCTGATCCACAGCTTCATTTTGGATGATGATACTGGCTTGAGTGTTTTACATAAGCATCCCCGGCACCATGCTGGTGTGTCAGAGCCGATGATGTACCTCCCGTTGATTCCTTTATGGCATAATTCCTTCCCTCAGATGTCTGATCTCCATATCTCTATGGAGTCATCCCTTTGTTATTATATACATAGCCAAGATTTAGGAAAATATGCAGGCATTTAGTAGGAAGTAAACACATAGGTGTCAATATTAATTCTAATTATATTCTAATTATATGAATTGTATCTTTGACATTCAACACCTGTTTAAAGTAATTTTTTCTGTCTTAGCACCTATGCTTTTAGAATGATACTGGGGATGACAGATGACCTCTAAAGACCATGGCGTGACTGGCTTGTGGGTGGCAACTGCGGGTGGTCTGGAAGGGGAAGGAGATAGGAGCTTAGTAAGATTTTTCAAAGGGAAAACACTTAAAGCTAAATTCTTAGCTCAAATTTATGATGTACATTACCTGTGTCTTGAAAGTTTTATGCTGACAGAGTCAGGACAATTTCTCATGTCTAGCACGCAGTGGGAGCTCACAGTACAACTTAGAATGGGGCTTTTGTCCTTAATATTCTTTTTGACATTCACTTTGGTGCAGAGATGGGGCTGAGTCACAGCTTTTGGAGTCATAGCCACATCAGAAAATCCCTAAAGTTTGAGGGCACTTGGACTGATAGTTTTGGCTCAAATCATCTCTGATCTTCTGTAAACAATTTGGCATCCTTCCTATTTGTACATACTCAGTAAATGATGTGAACTAGGAAAGAAAGAAAGTATGCTAAAATAATCCTTTCCCCCCCGTTGTGTGTGTGAATGAAACTGAGTCCGTCAGAAAGGAGGCTATCTGCCAGTATCAGCAGGGAGGTTATTATCTTTGCATATGTTGTTTGCTAAGAAAATCCCTGTTAAGAACTGTTGTGGTGATATGGCGAAATGTGGAAGGATGCATTTGCACTACACACGTTTGCATCCATGACTTTTTAATTTCCTGGGTCTCCAAAACCATCCTACGTGAACAGTATGCCACCCCTAAAGAGCTTAACTTGAACTGCATTCAGCTTCATCAGGACAGGATAATATTCTTCTGACAGCAACATTGCCAAGCAGCTTCCAGCTTGATACACTCATGAACAGGACCTACGTGACGTGGTTGCTGCCGCTACCAAAGGTCTGGGCTGGGCGACTCGGGACTGTCCTTTCAGGCTGCGTCTTTTATGTTCCCGTGTTGCATCTGTCATCCCTTTCCACAAATCTCTACCTGTAAAAAGAACAAGAAAAACGAAGGGGAGCGTGACCGGTGTGTTTTCTAAACTGCCCTATGTCTTAAGTTTAACAGAAGTTAGCAAATGCCCAACAGGTGAGAAAGAGGGAGGGAGAGAGAAGGCATGTGTTTGTGTCCATGCCTGTTTATTCCCATCTGTTCCCAAACTCCTGCTTTTGATTTCACATGAGCACAAACCACAAGCAACTGCTGAAGGCTAGAGGAGGAGCAGCACGAAATTAGTGCACGTGAAATCAAGATCAGTCCTTAATATGGGACAGAGCAGAAGGATTCACGAACTCACAAGAAACAGCTTGCAAAGGA
Source organism: Ciconia boyciana (assembly GCF_034638445.1). NCBI lineage: Eukaryota > Metazoa > Chordata > Aves > Ciconiiformes > Ciconiidae > Ciconia > Ciconia boyciana. The sequence continues at coordinate 76,809,181 of NC_132938.1, read as the reverse complement.
AGGGGAAAAAAGTCAATAATGACAACAAGTTTTTTAAAAGAAAGAGCAGGATCCCAAAATAAAAAACACACCATTGGTGGTCACTAGTGCTGTGCTTAAGCTGTCATCTGTTGAATCTGGCAGTCTGCATGTCATTCAACAGATAAATGCCTTTACCAGAACCCTCCGGACAACGAGAATATACAGTGCACACATTTAAACCAGACTACTAGGGCTGGGGGAAACTCTGTTGGTGGTCACAGACACCAAAGAATCAGGTATAGGAAATTCTGAGTAAAGCAGACGTATGCTCAGAGGAAAAAATAATGAGAAGCAAACCTTTTTCCCTTCTTATCCAACATTTTGGTAATCCAGGCTGATTGCACGGTAATGTAGCCACTCATAAATTTAAGAATACATACACACAGATTACGTTTGTGTGGCTAAACTGGAAGTGGTCTTTCCTTTCAGGTAGCCGCAGAGCCATACAATTTGCTTTGGGAAAGCAGGACATATTTTATCTGCTCTCATCCCAGTTGCTATAGGGAGCCACATGTGGGAGAGGTACTGCCTACTCTGCAACCTATTAAACATGCCACAGCAAAGTGTTTTCAACTGTATGCCATGTGGTGAGTCCCAGCGAAGCAAGAAATGGTGGGATTTTTTGCAGATTATTACATGGGCTCAGAAATCCTGAGCCTGTGCAAACATTAAAATATACTCAAAATATTTGAACTGGAAAACACACTCATTTGCTGTAATGCCTGCAGATTTCTTAAAAAAATACAGGATCTTCTCTTCCAGTCATCCCCTCAAACGTGAAGTGGGATAATGAAGAATTCTAAACAATTTCATTGTAGCATGTTTTCATAGGCTATTTACAGCCGTTTCAGTTTATTCATTTATGTACATTTTGTCTCAGTTTTCAAACAAAACCAAACCTTTCCTGGGGGTAGCTTCATCCAAGTTTTGTCTTCTGCTCCATTGTTCTTCGACATAGTCCATGGAAACAGGCGTATTGCTGGAATATCCTCCTTTCACATCAGCACTGGCATGAAGTTTCAAGGGCCAGCGATTACGTCTGGGGCTTTTAAAGGGTGTTTCTGGGGCACCGCAGCCCCTGACGCTCCAGCAGGAACGCTAAGTTTTGGAACAAACCGACCGAGTGTGTTATGGTTTGAAGACGCTTCTGTGTGACACAGTGCAGCTTGAACAGTCTCCTGCGCATTTGCTGCCATTGCTGTGCCAATGCTCTTTGAGGATATTATCCAGATTTATTACTTAAGTCTCACTTTTTTTCTTGCCCTCTCAACAGGCTATGACTAGGATTAGCATTTTCTATGTTATCTGCTGCGTACACCTGTAAGACAACAACCTTTTTATAGCCAAGGGCAGAGAATCTTTCATGGACTATTCACTTTTCACAAGGTATTTTCCATCATATAATGCAGAAGCAAAGATATTAAAATGTTACTTCTACAGAATTTTCCAGTTCCTTTTGTTTATTCCTAATCTACATCATCCGGGCCTCCTGTGCTTTCAGGGGAGCAGTCGGTTTGTAGTCCAACACATGAATTATCTTCACATGCCAAAGAAAGCTTAGGAATTGCCCAGTCTATTTCAAAACCTAGAAAAAGTAGGAGGTTGTATCTGGCAGCAGCAACATGCATTAAACGTTCTCAAAGAAAGCCTTGTTATTAAGGAGAGGCAACCCGTTTGGATCAAGTGGGACCAACATAAATCTTAATTCAGGGCTTAAAGCATACCAGGAACTATTCTGAAATTAAATAATCTTTTTTTCTTTCTTTCTTCTTTTTTTTTTCCCCCATGAGCATTTTTTTCCGTATCTCCTAGGTCTCTGCATGTCTACATTTTAGCCTCTAATGAAATAAAAGACCTCTCTGTTTATCCTTTGGGCCGTATGTATTGAATAAAGCAGAATCAAATGAAAACCCATTTTAGTTGTGCATGAGATTGTTCCTAAAAACACTGCGCACTTCAAGAGTTACTTTGGGTTGACTTTCCTGAAGTGGACAACCTCTACGCCTCTGCAGGCACAGCCTGCGGAACGATTTCTGTTCTTGCTACACTAATTTATAGAACTTGAGGCCATTAGCATTTCTCAGATTGCCTGCATACAGAACTGAGCCCTCAGTCACCTTCCCTCTGTCAAATGGCACACACACGGTTACAAACCATAATAATGAGTCAGACCAGACCTGACTGGACCTTCTTCAAGACATGAAAAGAATTCATGTAATCATTCCCCTCGTTTTTCCACTTCTGTTTATGTCCATTCTTTTCTCTCCTTGCCGTACAGGAGGTTTGGATGCTGTGTTGGAAAGCTTAGCCCTACTATGTATTGTTGAAAACTGTCTGGCTAGTTTTGCAAGAAGCTGCCCATTACGAAGTGTTCCTCCCAGAGAGAAGTGATGCAATGCTTTCAAAGAAAGCTCTTGCTCCCAGAGGAGAAAACATAAACAATCCAGATGAACATGTCAGAGAGCTGCCAGTTCTTCTGGTTCAACCTAGAGTCCCCCAGTATTTTGGTGGCGGTGGTAAGGTCCAGCTCTTAGAATGATATACAACGTGGGAAACTCAGTTTTCATTTATTTATAAATAATTCACTTCTAACCCTTGGGACCACAGACAAAAAAAATTAAAACAAAAACTAGAATAGCACAGCAAAGGGCAAACAAAATCCCCCCCCCCAAATTCTTAAGACTTGCATGATTTTTGAACAGTGTAACTTATTAAGGAGTTTCTGACTCACAGTCTTGAACTACTTAGCGGTGGCAATGTGCATGCTACATCAATTCCCCCAGATAAAGCAAGCACCCTATGTGGGCTCAGCTAGGCTTGGGGAGAGCAAGACGCCCTCCCGCAGCCCCACGCTGGGGAGGGAATTGCAGCTGGCTGACGCTGCTCATGCCACACGGCTGACTAACCTACCCCTGCAGATAGTGCAGTAACAGAGGGAAGCTCTGCTTAGGGAGGTAGGGTTTGGGATTTATTTTATTTTATTTTATTTTATTTCATTTTATTTCATTTTATTTCATTTTATTTCAGGGGCAGAATCTGAATAGGAGCAGTGCCAAAAAAGAAAAAAAAAAAATTAAAAAAATCCTTTGCCTCTTCTTCCAGCTGTATCAGTTTGGTCCACTGAATGCCAGTAGTCCTCTGGGGAAGCCCTTAGACTGGCGGCACAAGGACGCTACCAGCAACAGGCCATAGATGGTGACTAACAAATTCTCCTGCCCAAAGGGTCGACCCTGAAAATATTTTGGGTAGTAATCTGCTGTTTTGTTGGCTGCATGCAGAGGAAGGATGAGGTAGGGAAGAGAAGCATGAATTTGGAGATGGTGCCTCACATCTGCCTAAGAATCTGAAATCTATGGAATATTTGGAACCTTTGTGTTCGCAAGGCTCTGGAACGTGGTTAAAATAATATGCAAATTAAAAAACAAAAGTCCTGCTGAAGCGTTTGACTGAATGTACCTTCACTGAGCTGAGGCCAGCTGGGAATATCCTTAAGCCCTAGAATGAAGTGAGGTTTCTGATGCAGATAGCCCACAGTGGAGCAACAATATTACATGGATTTTATGAGTTTCAATAACTCTGCTTTAATCAGAAAATTAGAAGTAACCAAGAAACCCCCCTAAGGCCCAATTTGCTACCCTATTAAACCAGTATAGCACCAGAGTAATATCATGGTTTTCAATGGAGTTATGCTGGCATAAAATTGATGTCAGAGGAGGGTGAATCAAGCCCCAAGACAGCTGTGAATTATTTTCTTTCTATCTGACATTTTAATGTTCAAGTGAAAAAACATGGTGGAGTTGGGAATGAGTCCCAAATGCTGTCAACCTGAAAGGCTTAATAGAGAAAGATGTGTTTTTAGTGCTAGTTTAATCATTCAAATACACGGAATATGTGTCTTCTTAACAGAAAGCACCACCTAAACAACCTGGCTGTCACATTTCTTAATAAACTAGCAACTGCATTTATGCACTGATATTAGTAAAACTTTGTAGGGTATTACAATGGATAAATCCAAATGTTTAGATAAGATTTACTGATTATTATTTCATTTTTCTGAGCACAAAGCTAAATTATTTACCCTCTGGTACTAGGAATAATTCTGTAAACTGTAATGTAAGCAAAGAACTTAGCAGTACTTTTTCTGTGTTTTGTATCTACAAGAAAACACATAATTGCATTAAATTGAAGAATGCTGTGCTCATTAAAAACAACAAGAAAGAATAACCTTTACAGTGCAATAAGATTTTAACTTAAGCGAGCCAGTTCAGTTTTGCACCATTTGAAAAATCCCAGTATTGTAATGTTTACTAAATATTTGCAAAATCACATGAAATTGCTTAAAAATGGAAATCTGCTAAATAAGCAGAAAGAAACCATCTGTAAGTAATATAACATCTGAACATAAAAATATTAACCAGGAGACAAATGCTGCCAAACATATACATAATTATTGTACTTCATTAGACCCAAGTCTGATGAATCTCAGTTAACCTTGCAAATATATTTGAGATTCAGTCCACTCTCGCACCACTTTTACATCAAGGGAATCCTATTAACTGGAGGTCAGTGGAAACCTTCTGTTGGTGTATGAGAAAGGGGAAATCAGGCACTTGGCTTATGGTTTGCCAGGAGAGACATAACCACTTATGATTTCGGTGTCTTAAGTAGAATGAATACAAAAACCCCAAAGTGCAATTTTTACCGCCAGGAATTGTACAACTCAAGCATGCAAAATGAAGCAATATGGTATTTTAGTGCCAAAGTAAGTTCACTTAAAATTTCTGAAAAACTACGGTTTGCCAACTCAATGTCTGCTGCATACAACCAGGCAGTAACGAGGGATGAACATGGCAAGGTAAATGGCCAGCTTCCTGTACAAATACTTGACTTCATCTTAAATATTCAGCCGAAATCCCCTTACAGCCTTAATTCAAAACTGAATCTATTACTTTTTTGCTCCATACTTACTCGGGGCTTTAGCATTTTTGCAACAGTTGGCATCACAGAAGGAGTTGAAGTTAGAACTGATCCTCAGGGAGCATCAACATGTCTTAGGGAATTCCAAAATGGTAGGACTTAGGTGCTTTTTCGGCTCCATACCACTACGAGAACAGTTCAACAACTCTTCCTCTTAATTTAGATTTGGGTACTTATTTAGAGCCACATTCATCTACCAGTGTACACTTTACAAGACTTTTTTCCTGGAGTGGTCAAAAAGCCACCTGAGGTCCCAAACGCCTTATATGTGACCCACAAAGGAAGTTCTGTTCCATATTACATTTACTGACCCATAAAGATAAGTACATCACCAACAAATTTTGGTGTTTTGTCCCCAGCTCAAAGTCTTACACATTAAGTAGCTCTCTGGGAATAAAATTTGGGATTACTTGCCAATCACTCAGTTTTGGCCTGTGCTGTTCATGTATTTCACAGATCAGTTAGTAATTCCTCTAGGCTGCAGGTCTTCCACTAAAATGCCATTGTACATACATCAGAAAGAAGAGAGACTGCCCAAGCAGGATTAAAAAGACAAGCTCAGATCTCATCCTTGATAATCCAAATATTTCTATGGCACTCTCTCCCTCATCCCCTTGTTCTTTGCCTCTGCTGCCTCCCATCCCACCACACATACCAGCCATGGAGAACCTTGTTCCTAGTCTAGAGCAGACCTTCAAGGGTCAGGAGAGACCGGCTGACCTCAGGATAAAAAATAAATCCACTCAGTTTATAACTATGCAGCACACTTCCAAGAATAAATTCATGCTCACATAACTGACCACCTCACAGGCACACAATGCTCAGCAGTTTTCAAGATGTTGCCGCCAGGACTTCAGTCAGATGATTACCTATCGCTGCTACCAGTGCTGGGAAAAAACACAAACAACTAAAAAGCCCCCATGAAATGTCCAGCTAGAAAAGCCACATGTGGAAAAAAACAACATGCACTTACTAATACTTAATTAGATAGAATAATGGAAAGTGTATAGCACTGGTTGTGTGTAGTTAACTCTGGAAATAGGAGAAAAGAGAAAAAATACTCTACCTTAAAAATATCACATGAACCACAAAAATAAGTTTTGAGGAAATTTCCTGCAGCAATTTTGGCAGCGCATCAATGAGAGAAAATGTGCTTCCCTCTCTTTACAGTAATTTTGCTGAGGGAGAACTAGAAGCAAGAACTTACAGGCAGGAAAACAAATCAAGGGCAAGACTAAGCTGCAATCTTTTCAAAATTCTAAGGGAATAGTTACTTAAAGACAAAGCAGAAAGGCCCAAGCATCAAAGTTGCTTTATATTTATTCCTAAACTCTCTTTAGAGCTAGGCAACAAACTTGCTTGAAGAAATGAAGCAATGCAGGATAAGAAATTGCAGGAACAGAATTATGATTCTACCAAACAGATCATGCACTAGGACGTGTCTCTAGGATTTATTTTCTAATGATGTTTTTATGTGCAAGATATAGCCCAAAATGATTGGGGAGGGCAGCATTTAAAAGAGAGAGAAAGGAAGAGGGGAAGAATAAAAATCTACATTACCTAATAATGTCAGTAAACAATTGATTCATGTTGAAATATGTTCGGCAACATTTCAGCTGTAATACTACAGCTGTGTAGAAAGGAGACTGTCATATCAACAGAAGAGATGTTAAAATTTTTTATCAATTGTTTCAGAAACCACCACGTCTGCCTTCTTACAATGGATACTTAGATTGACTATCAGACCTCTGTAGTTCTTATTTTAAAAAGTCTTGATCTATTGATAATAAACGGTAAATTGCTTTATCTTACTTTCATCGGCAAAGATTAAGAATGAATGTTTCATTCTCTGACAAGTGATGTTTACAATCAACTGTACCGTTTTCCTGACCGCAGTCCTAGTATCTTGTGGAAAAAGGCTTTTACTACAAGTTTCAGTGCCACAGGAAGTGATGTCTCATTCTTAATCTAGTTGTCACTGAGTGGACATTTTCAAAATGTCCATGTTCATTTCCTTGATTTCGTCATTTAGCCCACTGGTTAAATTAATTACTTCTCCAGTTACATAACTTGGGTGCGTAATTGTAAAGGAAGTTATATTTTACTTTTTTAGAACATCCTTTACATCCTTTGGTCAGATGACATTTCAGAGAAAGCAGGGGATCAAAGGTACTTGAACTTTCTTTTCCTTAATCTCCTGCCAAGGTCTACAGCTTTCATTTCTGTTCTCTATGCTTTCTTCGAAAACAATACGATGAATCACCATGTCATATCTCTGTAGACCCCTGAGCTGTATAGACAGAATGATGCTACCAAGTTTTGCTATACCCAATTCACCGTCACTATTACTTGAACACAGAAAGCTGTTGGCTGGTGAGAGGAAATCACTCTTTGCCTGCTTTTTTTGCTTTAGTGTCCAAAAAGGAAAGAACTGTTCCTTTTACAGCCTTATGAGCCATTAAACACATACGCCTTGATTAATGTATATATGCTAAGTGGTTCATGTTTTTGGAACAGATTGAGGAGAAGGCCAACTGGTCCTGTCGAGCCAGATAGCTAAATTGGAAACAAAATCTCTTTTAACAATTTCAATCCACAGGTCTTTCATTACAAAAAGATTTTTCAATTTGTCCAGAAAACTGATGTTCAGTCCTCTGGAAACCATTTCCCATGCTTCAGAATTGTTTACAGTAAATAAATCATGTGCTGGATTAACAGAAAACCCATGTCAAGTTTTAGCTTGAGTCTTTAAGCTTGAGAGTTTACAAAGAGAGTCAGCTAACTTTTTTTTCTTTTTCTTCATTGCTACCCAAGACCAATTGAGAGAAATCAAGTCTCCAGCAAAGACATGAAGGTAATTTCATTTTGTCACATGAGGAATCCTTCCCAAAAGACTCTAGTTAAGAATCAGCGGATCACTTAATCAATTACACAAGAGACACAAGACCTCAAGTTTTTTTACTTCAGCTCTAATTCAGCAAGAGATGTTTCTTATTCTCCTAATTTTAAGTATCCTTGTGTATGACTCTCAGTACTATTAACAGTATTACTTCAATAACATGTTGACAGAGACTCTTTTCTCACAGCACCATATGATACACACATACGATGCTGAATGAAGTATTTTTCTCAGTATCACAACCCTTCCTCCCCAAGAGCTTTTATACCTTGTCCAATAACAACATGAAGACCTCTCATGAAGAATACTTTGATGAGTCCCCTGTGTCTAGAGGTTATTGAGCATAGTTTAGCTGACCTGGCAGTAAGTATTCATGAAAACAATATCCTTATGGCACGTGTAATTGTGATAACAATTACCCCCTGTTACCAATTTCTTCCAATTTAGTAGAATCAGTTGCTTTTGGAATCTGGCAGCTCTTCCTGTTGCTGGGTTTTTCAGTTATTGAAGTTGCGCAAGTTTGCCATAGATTCATCACCAGGTCAATGAGAAAATACACTGGAGATAGATACTATAAAATATGTGCTAACTCAAAAAAAAAAAAAAATTCTAACTATGTATTAACTCCATCTGGATCTATTTTGATTTTCAATATTCAGCCATTTTTAAAAATTCAAATGTTGAGTTACTTAAATTGTCGACATTAGCCAGACTACTAAATTAAACTTCCATTCCACAGAATAAAATTGAAGCACCATTTTTGAGATTCCAAAATAAAGTCTAATATACATTACTAAAAACTAGTAAGCAGTAAAGGTGATTTTCTTTCCATTGTTGTTAACCTAGACTGAAATGAAATACAGTCTGTATTTTTCTTTATTTAATTTTATCTTATTTTGCACATCTGTAAATTCAGGTTTTTCTTCTTTTTGTTGATACTATGTTATCGCTAATCTAGTGTAAAGTTAGTAGCTGCCCTACAAAAGGTAAATATAATTTCATTTGACAGAGAATCCACAATTTGTTGTTTATTTAAAGGCTCTTTCAGTATTGAGGGTTTATTTGTCTCAGATATTACCTTGCTTCTTGGATTTTTTGAGTCTTAAGCATGACATGAAACATCACCAAATACAGTTAAATATTTCTGGAATTTTCCTTGAGGCATAGGCAGGTCTCTAACCTACTACCTTGAATTATTTTCTTGGATAGTTTTCTTTCTCTTGTTCTTCTTTTTTTTAATTGTCCTTTTAAAATCCTGGGAAAATGAGCAGCATGCACTGGAAGCTGGAAAGAACATGCCCATTCATTACTTGGGAGCAGTAGGAAATGAGACACACTCGGCTACTACATACAGCATTGTATCTTAATGATCTGCAGCTATTTGTTTTAAAACACCATAATCACTAGTTAACGGCATATAAACAGTATTTAGTCAAGAAAAAACCCCAACCAAACATAGGCAGTAGATTTGGGCTAAACCCACCTGTCAGGAAAGGGATGCAACGTTCTCTAACTTGCACATTCAAGCAATAAACTGGCGTTTTCAGCTTTGTACATCCAGCATGACCAGGTTTATGCATCTGCCTCTGACAGGCTCTCGACACTTTGAAAGGGTACCGATCAGCACAGAGGAGTTTGTGCCAGGATGCTGCTGTTCATTCTGCATTAGAGAAAGACAAAGTTCTGAAAATAATGAGAGGTCGATACTTTCCAGAAGGCTTCTAAGGATTGTGTTATAGCTAAAGTAACCACGGGATAGGGCAGGAGGGTGCTGTGCGTGACAGCACCAAACCAACAGCTAGGTAATTATCGTAACTTCCTGGTGTATTTTTGTGTGCAATGAGCTTCTCTCGTACACTAACAAATTCAGAAAGAATTTAAGTGCCCAAATGGGATTTGGAACCTAAGGCCAGTACTGAAATCACAAAATACCTGCTCAGCTGCTGCATCGGGCTTTCCCAGCACCACTTTCTGCACGTAAACTTCACTAGGTACCTTTGGGACCTGGAGTGACATCTGGGTACATCCCCTTTTTGAGCTTGGATCCCCTCGATCATGCCTACATTCAGTCCAGCAATGTAATTTTCCTGGTTAATTCCCCTGCAGGGCCTGATGCAGAGGGCTTCTGCAGAGGAAGACCAGTGTGCTCCAAAAGAATTAGGCCCTGTTTCCTTACAAAAAGCTGTACTTTCTTTTAAAATACAAACAGAGAAGGAACAGGCATTAGTTATTCTGTATATGCATTACTCATCAAAGAACTGGGAAGACCTGGTTCCCGTTTCCTTAACAGTCTGAGGGATTTCAAAGCTATGTTGCTCATCTTCTTAGGAAGTACTTTATTTACATTCACCTGATCAAGATCATCTACCAGAGAAAGGAGAGAAAGATAGTGAGGTGATTTTTGTAGTACATTGTCATAAGATGATCATTTAAAAGAGAGACCGGTTCTATTTCCTGAAAGAATTTTTTTTTTTTAATAGAGAAAGAGCAAGAAACTTTCATCCAGGTGAAGCTACTGGACTATAATTCCCTAGCAAAAACGGGTGCTTTCCCATAGTGTGATGTGCACATAGTGCAAGGCTTTAAGACAGCTCTCCTACCATCTCCTTAGCGTTCCCAAGAGTCACAACAGGTAATGCTGGCTCAAGGGTCTCACTCTTGAGTGCATAACTCACTTTGTTAATGTTATTCTGCAATTTGTTAATTGTAATTCTGCAATACCTAATGCAGAATTGCCATTTTCAGGAGAGAGAAGAGTACCTAAAATTTTAGCACTGTGATACTCATCATTCTGATGGCCAAAAACATGAATTTAGAATCCCTGACTTGCTATTATTGTGTCCAAATCAGTAAACAGATGGCAGAATCTAAAACGTAGCCTGACTTTATGAATTAGGGCACAATAACAGCAAGTTGTGGTACATGTTTTCTTTTTGCCGCTGTAGAAACTCTAATCTTGCCCCCCAGATCTTGACATCCAGAGCAACGCCAAAGAGGTCAGCATAAACCTTTGCCACTTCTGAGCTGTTGATTGTATCTCTACTTGTGTCTGGGCATCCATATAACTCATTTCCCCATATTTTGAGCACGTTTAGAACAGAGAGTAGGCAACTTTGAGCAGGAATTAGATATTCATTGCAGTAGAGGGCAGTAGTATTCATTCACAAGCCAGCTGTGTACAGTACATATAAATACCCGTGCAGTTGTCAGATAATTTAGGCAAACGGAGTGATGTGAGGGACAAATAGTTCTTTGGAAATGAATTGTATTTTTAATACCTTGATCAGAGTGCATAATGAACTCACATCATACTCTTTACAGATAGAGATAGGTAATCAGATTGTGTAATCGCAGTATTAAAATCATCCTACACGTGTTAAAATTAGTAACCTCTTAGGAAATCAGTCCAAATTTATGAGTGAACAGAGACTGCAACCACTTGTGCTTCATGCAACAATATGTGTAATTTAAAAATCTGCAGTCTTGAACTTGGGGCCATCCCTACCCCATTAAAAATAAAAGTCTCCTCCAAGCCAGTGGAAACTGGCAACCTTCACCGAGTAGCAACAGCTTACAGAAATATATCTCCATTTGTAATCATTTCAGTGTATGGATGATGACATTTGGAAACATCTGGATCTGATGATGTCCACAGGAGATTCCAAAATGGTAGTGTCTAAATGTGATGATACAATAAATACAAGATGTTTTATTTTAGATTGAAATAGCAGAATAAAGACAAGGGCAGATTTAGATAAAGCATTCAAGCATGGGACTTCAGGTGGCAGCGTATATGCCTCTTAACTCTTGAAAACACCTCCAGCAACAGCCACCTTCTGTGATCTCGGAGCAGCCCTGCAGCTGCTCTCCAGCCAAAATTCTTAACAGGCTTGTGCTCACCAAACTATGTGGCCGTAATTCAAACCATTCACTGCTCAACATAATTAAGAACCAATCTCTGAGTCCAGAACAATAGTCTGCTCAAGCACTAGCACATGGGAGCAAAATGAGACTTTATGTCTTGGCTCATGTTCGCTTTCATCATTTCTTTTTTTTTTTTTTCTCTTCCAAACAAAACCTTAGCTTCCCCTCTCCTCCCTGCAGCACATCCGCGGGCAGTTTTCAGGTTACCATAGACTCCTTCAGACTTTCTTCACCACAGAAATGGAGCCACAAAATTACCCCAAATGTATTGTCGCGCACGAGCGCTAAAGCAATAAATTTAGGGTCTCTGACTTAGAGATTGCTCGCTTGGAGACCTGAAATTCAACGGGCAAGACACTGAAATCCGACGGGGCACTGTTATTTCTGGTCCCCTCCAGCTACTTTCGGTGTGGAACAAGGGGGGAAATGGTGGGCTTTACACAAACTTTGCTGTTGCTTAAACCCCTGATGACTCAAGAACTACTTTATGCCTCAGCCTGACCAAGGGCAGCCTCAGGGACATCTCTGACAGCCAAGAATAGCTCGTATGGAGCAGCCCTAGGCGATTTCTGGTTTCCCACTACATTCCCTGCTCCACCACGCGAAGGCTGAGACGGCCGAGAGAAATAAAACCGGTTTTATGACACAGTTTTCCTCTGTCAGGCAAATTTCCTGCTAGACTGGGCGGGCGCTGCTCGGCTCTGCAGCCGGGAGGTTTCCAGTGGGCAGAGGAAGGCTTGCTCTCCGTCGGGAGCGGGTCTTCCTCGTCCCTGAGGCGTGTGTCTCTAACACACGCCAACCACGTCTGCACCAAGTCTGCGGTCATGGGTTATGTACAGCCACTGCTAATGAGTCACGCCTTCAACATAGGTGGAAGGTTTAAAGGAAGAAAGATAGTGATGCAGAAAACAATTAATATGGACAAAAGTGTAAGACTTTCTGGGCCACAAGCAGAAAGAAGAGCCACCCTGTAGTGGAAAACAAGCAGAAATGAGCTCCTCTTCCTATGAGCACTGGGCTTTTTAAAAAGGACTTTCCCCACTTCAAGCTACTGACAAAGATATAAACGCAGGAAATATTTTCTGTTTTGCAAAACAAAGTCCTGCAAAGGAGGCCAGGGAAGGAACATAAAATATATTTTGAAGATCTGAAATCAAAACCATGTGGAGGCTTGTGGAAAAATACAGCAGACAGGGGTTAACGAAGAGGAAATATCAGCAAGGTTCATGTCATACTTTTTCACTATTTATTCCTTACAAATGAAACAGTGTCCTTCCCCGTGGAAAGGCCACCGCTAGTCTCCATAGGTTTGGAATTTGTACAAATCAGAGGGATCAACTGAAAATCTAAACAGCCAGTGAGGGGGCCCTCACTGCTAATGATGGCTCCAGTTTCACAAGAAATGTCAGGGGTATGCAGCTCAGGTGGAGTCCCAAGGGACTGTCTCCTTAAAGGTGGCTACCCAGCTTAGTGACGGCTGAAATGCCTGAGGTTTTGGGGGTGGGAGGGCAAGGGGAAATTTTGCTCCGCTGCTGGCTGGCTGTCTTGGTCTCTGGTATACCTCCCCTATAAGGACCGTGGGACCGTAAAACCCCTCCAAACTCAGTGAAAGAAGGGTATTGGTGCCAACTTGCTTAACCTGGTGCATTTTGTGAGTGGAAAGGGAAGAACCACCAGAAGAGCTCCTCAGCATGCTCCGGCTGGGCATGGTATGGGGACCACAATTTGGAGCAGCCAAAAAAATTGTTCTTGCAGTTCAAAACCCTTTACCCTCACCATGAGGCACTACTCATATTAGCTTTCTCTCTAACTCCAGCTGATTAAATTAGCATTATTGAAGCACAAAAGCATAATAGGTAGACTAAGTTTCAGCAGGGCATTTTTATCCCCTAATTAACCCTTGCTATCATTAAATTAGAAGCTTCTGAGATTGTCCTTGTAAGACATACCCACTGAAGTTAAGCAGTACCCATGCCTGATTACTTAACTATTCAAAAGTAAGTTATGTGCACAGTTTATGTCATCTTTCTGTGAATGGTTCAGAAGGAATTAGAGCCACCCACTTACCAGTCCGTGGCTCATTTCTACTCGGGAAGCAAGGATTTGCTGCCAGGAGTGTTTTTAGGAGCTTAGATGCTATTGTCATTTCATTAAAATTGTTCCTAAACTTCCCAGCAGCTCTGCGGTGTATAATGGGCTGTGCCTGCTGCTCACTTCTGCACATGGCCTGATGCTTCTGCATACGGCTCAGCATGCAAAAGGAAGGAGAAAGTCACCACTGTTAATGTTAGTCTCATTTTGCTATTGGCACCAGAACTACTCCTCCTTAAAGTTAACATTTATCTGCTGAAGGTATCCATACTACTTGTGTGCCACAGTAAAGAACAGCATTTCAAAGTCCAGAGCCATCAGGCCAGCTTTTTCTTTGTTTTGGACCTTAAAATCAATGGGTGATAATTGCTTAATGCTTCTGTGCATTTGAGCCAGAGGAACTACGTTCAAATACTGCTTAGGTCTCAGAGCACAGAGCTCTTTGCTCACAGGTCCCCTTTTGCCTTCGGAATACGTGCCTTACAGAAATCTATCATCCTCCCCCTTCTTTCCTTCAGAATCTTAAACATCATGTGTTTGCCCCAAATTCCACACTATTATATCACTATTATATATGTTTTTGCACAGATGGTCTGAGTGACAAAGCGAGCGTATGACATCAGAGTTTATCCTACAACAATTTGTCTTTCTGCATTAACCGTGTGTTAAACTGTGGACGAAAGAGGGGCCTCCTTTCCAGTTCTCTTATCTATGTACTGTCGTAAATATTATCAGGAAACTGGTGACCCACTTCCTTCAGTTTCCCGTGATAACTTTATTGGATTTGTTTAAACAAACTTGTGTCCTAGTCCTCTGATACGCTAACGTATTTGTTGTAGAATCACTGCAGCTGTTGGTAAATCATATATTTTACAAGAAGACCTCTATCAAATGTTTAAGGTCAGATTTGGCTCTGTGTCCCTGTCAGATTGAATAATGATCACATTGCCACGCTAATGAATAAAGGCAAAATTCGGAGTAGGGAACGAAGGTCTTGTGTATGGATTTGCAACAGGAGGGAAAAGAAAGAGAGAAATGACAACATAAGTTTCATTAAAACACACCTAGGTTTGGCCAGACTGGGGTTATACTTGTTTTTATCAACATACAAAGAAGTGGTCTCTCTTCTGTTGCATTAACTTATATATACAGCCACACCTCTTTTATTTGAGGTAGGTTGCTTTATACTCCTGCATTTTGAGCAAAATCAAGCTTTTGAAATTAGTATACCTAATACTGCGTAAGTGCTTCAGGTGAACACCCTGGCTTAAATGTATTTCAGATGTTCACTATTTCAGTTGTTTTCCACTGTAGATCTCAAAACTTTAAAGAGTTGTGAATCTAAATGGTATGTCTCATGCCTTTTAGCAAACAAGACCCCTACTGCATTCAGTACTTTCCATGTTTCCCTCTTCACTCCAAACCTGCAATCTGGCCCACTCCAAACGCTCTCGGCTCTTTGCTGAAAGAGGAATGATTAACACTGTAGACTGTGGCAGTGCACATTGCCTTCCTCAGGCTGCTAGCACTCAACCACTCTTCTCCCTTCGTTCATGCTTGCCCTAGGAAGCTAGTCTTTGTGGGGCAGGGGGGCACCATGCACCCAATACCAGCCAGAAGATCTGACAAAATTATTGGTTTCAGGCTTTGAAACCATGCGCTTATTTCTCAGTCATCTAAAACCAAGAGGAGCATGCCGTGAGGAGTATGGAAAAACCTGCTGAACATCCTCACCTAAAGAAAAAAGCTGGCCTCGCAGTGCCCTGGCTGGGACGGTATCCGTGCCCATAGTATCGGGGATCACAGCTCAGCCGAGGATGCTGCTGCAGGGCTCTGGGAAGGACGGGCAGCAGCTTTACGTGCCAGGCACAGGGTGTACCAAAGGCCTCCATCCAGGACGGGGAGAGATCCACTAGCCCTTACTGGCCCCGCTGATAAGCCTAGGAGACGAGATTTCTGCTTTTCTCTTTTCCTGGTCCAACGCAATCTCAACACTCTGTTTTCTGAAGGTGAAAGTCACCAATCCTGCCCCTCCTTTCCCTTTTCCTCCCCAGACTCGGGAGGCTGTTTTTCCCTTGCTGCTCTTATCAGTTCCCAGGCTCCACCCTGCTGAGATAGAGGGACGTTTTTCTTAGAGAACCTTTTCAATAGGAAAATTCCCTTGCAGCTCCCCATGACTCGCAGACTATACCTCCTTGGTGCTGAGGTCTGGGGTCTCTAGTGAAGGGCGATGGAAATACGCTTTGCCAGAATGCAGCTCCTTTTATAGCCCATGCTTTCCCTCTTCTGATACTGAGCAGTGCCGCTTAAGTTACTTGTGTGACATTTCCCCAGAGAAAGCAGCCATGCTTCTATCCCACGTGGTTTGCTAAACAATATGAAATATGCTAAAAAAGAAAACCCTGCAAATACCTGAAAAGCCTTTGCTGGGCCATTCGCGACCTAAATTATTTCATTGGAAGTGGATCATGTTAATGAAGCAATAAATGGCAACTTAAAGAAAACAAGAAATTTGGAAAAAGCAAACATTGAATATGAATTAGCTGGCAGTCAAGTAAATGTTATAAGTTTATTTTATACTCGCAGGCAGTTTTAATTCCAATTTTGTGCACTTAGTCAAATACTAAATCTAGGTACGCTGTCAACCTCCTCTTTAAAATTCTGGCTAATTTACAGTTTCTGACTGAACATTTTGTAAATAATATATGCTGACTGATTTTTATAAAGTTGTTGAAAGCTACTGCCTGCGTCTCTTTTGGTATTCAGTGTGGAAACTGAGAAGAGGGAGGAGTGGTGAAATGAATACAGAAAATAAAAATTCACAAACGCAACACCCTTCCTCTCAAGACAGCAAACTGAAAGTGGAGAGCCCTTTTTCACTGTCTTAGCTCGGGAGCTAGGAAGTATTCAGATGGCTGTAATTTTCCACAGAAATTGAACTCAGACCTTTCCCAGGGTGAGGCGAGCTGCAGTCGCAGCCTCAGCCCGTCAGGAAACTCCAGCACTGATGGTCAGTAACTGCTTCTTGTGCAGAGATTTATTTCTCCGTGGGACTTGGCTGGATGGTGCTGGAGATGAGGATGTTGGTTTGACTCCCACCGCCCTCTCACATGCGCAGCGATGCAGCACCTCCCTCCTGGGGGCAGGAGGGAAAGGAGGGGGGAGACAGGCAATGGGAGAAGGGATATTCTGTGCTCCTCAACTAAAACTGGTCACTTCTTCCTATACAAGTGAACAGGATATCTTGCCCAACACTGCTTTAGAACATGCACTCCCTGCCAACACCGTCAGCTATGAAAAATGGACAATGGCTGAAGCCTGTGAGGCTTTGATTTTTATTTTATGGGTTGTGTGTGCTGTACACCTGCTGCATAACAGAACTTTTTACTGGAGATGGAATGCATCCATATGAATTCCCACAAACAGAGTAGCATATAACAAAAATAAGACTCTCCTGGGCTTTTGCCAAAATAATTGGAAATCTCAATTTATAAGAGTTTTAAAACCCAGTACCAGCTGGCAGCTACTGTTTGTAGGGGATTCATTTTGGTTATGGTAACAAATAATTACATTTCTTTTAAGGCAATAACAAACACTAGTTTCAAGCTGAAATCCAATAAGGTAAAACAGCCTTGTACCAAAATACCTGTTACAACAGTATCTTGTGAAGAAAGCTAACTGCTCCTACACAGAGTTTCCTAAGCAGACACCATGGAAGGGACTCACACGCCTGGAGTTTGCAGCTTTTCAAGTTAAATGTCATTAAGAATAAGTACAATTATCTTATCAGCAGAGCATTATGTGTGCTCTGTCAGAGCTTTACATTTAAAATGAAAGTTTAACTCTTGTCTGTCAATCCCAACGTCAGAGATTAATATTCCGTACAGAAGGAAATTCGCATAAAGAAAATACTGTCCGGAGATCACTGGATACTCCTCTCCAGCTCCAGAAATAAAAAAGTGTGAAAGCATGAAATTAAGAACCAAGAGTATGGGATGTAGCATAAAATGCCACATCAGTATTTTTCGGAGGCAGCTCCTTACCCGTTGCCAGGTTGAACTCTCCTCTCTGCTGCGTGAGTCATTTGGTCCTGACCTGGACTCTGCTGCGGTATCGAGTGAAACCACTGTCTGGATGGCCGGCGCAAAACCCTCAGCAGGCTTACGATGGGTTTGTCTTTCATCATTTTAGTCAGCACCTTCGGAAGTAGCGGTACAGCAAGAACAAAGGCCTCTGAATCCGCCCAGAAAGCTGTCCTGGAAGAGGTCCTCAAGAAAGACTACCAACAAAACAGGCCAGCTCTGAGCTTTGTTACTGGCAATACAGTAAGAGAAAATAATCGAGGTCTTGTCAGATCACTGTCAAACCTCCTTAAGTCACTAAAAAAATTTTTCTTTGTGGCTTTGCATCAGCTGTATAGAATACCCTGGGAGATGTCTGAAATAATACCCAGTTTTCTCCAGAGTCAGTGATTCTGAGATACCATGAGAACGAGCAAACTGTATGAGTGCATTTCGTTCCCCTCTGGCCTGAGAGCCAACTGATGAGCCTGACTGATGATACCAGCAAAACCAAAAGTATTTTGAAATGAATGAGAAGTACTTAGGAATGAATGCAGTAAATGTAAAATCAGTTTGGTGAAGGGGCAATGAAAAGGATAGGAAGAAGACTTTTGACGCATTCAGGAAATACAGTGGGTGTAAATAGCAGGAGAATTAGTAGGCTGAAGTAAAAAAGAAGACAATATGAGATTCTACACATATCACTACAAATTCATACACATACAGAATAAGTGATCCTGTGGCTATTCAGTTGTAGGCATTTCAATCAAACTACTGTCTATTTTCTCAACACAGTAATATTTCAAAATTTGCCAGCTAATTACAGTAACTACGCTCTGCAAGCATATAGTCTGTTTCAATGATTTTGATGTGTAAAAGCTAACACTTTGCTTTTCAAAGAAGTTTTCAAATTCCTCTGACATACAAACCAACATAGGTTTATAAGCTCACAGGCAGAGCTGAAAAGTGATGGCTTGTACTCAGCTTCTTATTCTTGAGAAGTTTGCAGTTAGAGGGAACTAGGGAGCCTGAATGAGGTAAAATATTGGCGAGCAGATCACCTGCCTTTTGTTATGAGTGCTGGACATGAGCCTGATGAGAAAACAAGGGGAACAGTTCCAATGTACTAAGTATGGATGGCTGCAAAAGATGTCAGTCCAAGAAACCGGAGGGGACTGAATGCAAATGACATGAATTACATCAGCTGAAAGCGTGTGGAGGAATGGAAATAAAATACTGCTGCTGCCTGTACTTCCGATTTAGACTAAGAGATGGGAAGAGGAAAAGGACACAGAAGGTACAGCTGTCACAGTGGCAGCTACTGGGTCAGCAAAGCAGGGAGCCGTGAAGCTCTTCTGTGAGGAGCAACAATCTGGGAGCACAGGGACAAGCGCCAGCTTGGGAGCTCCTTGGGCGGAGGGCAGCAGTCCAACACCGAACCGCATTTCTGCCTCCTGGGTGAATGCACTAAGCATTGGCTAGGTTATCCAGCACAGCGTCCCTCAGTTTGAGTTTTTAAGAAGGAAGAGTGTATATGCTACACTCTGGTATTAAAGGGGAGTTGAATATCAGAAAAGGGTTTTGGGACCCAGTACAAGGAACCTAAGTTTCAGAGAGGAATCGTTTTAAAAAAGTATCACCCTCATTGGCATTTTATCCTATGCATCTGTAGGCAATCTCTTGCTGGCTGTGAAGGGGTTTTTGTGATCCCAGTTTAAATTATCTCCTACGGTGGATTTTATGCGCTACTTTAGGGCCATAATTAATCACTTTCTTGGACCAAATTCTTGATGTTTCACTAAATATATGCCCTGGAACATGGAAACAATATCACTAACAACTTTGGGCACTGAGATAAATATTTCATCAACTACATCAAAGATTAGAGACCTTTTCAGATTATTTGCCCGTCTCTCTAGTAAATCAAAATAGACACATTGTATAGGCGTGTATATCTCTGGATCAAAACCGAGTTTTAAAAGTTTGTAAGCACATACTCCAAGTGTTGAAACTTCAAGGGACCTCACAGTCACCAAAGAAACTCTTTACTTCACCTCTTTTGTGATGGAGTAGAAATTTTCCATGAGAAAGGGTCATGAGCCACCATAATGCTAAATAAAGTTGCTGATGTGGTAGGAAATCTGGGAAACTATTGGGAAATAGATTGCAAGGAAAACTTTCACAAACTTTCACAGAAGAGGACTGAGTGCTCAGCTGAGTGTTGTGTCCCTGAGATTCCACAATCACAACATAAAACCTTTCACCTTTTGTTGCAGTAAATGGGCTACACCTGCCAGACAAAATAAATTCTGACCAGGAGAAGAGACGATTTGGGGAAATGCATTTTTCGTTGTCACTGATGTTTTAATAAAACCAGTTTTGTCCGCTTTACAAAGACCATGTGTTGAAATACAGACAATACGTCATGATAAGACCCTGAAAGCTATTGTTTATTATCTCTCCACACTAAAACAAAGTTTTCAGTGCTCCTCAAGCTGTTTCTATCTTTTCCTTGTTTGGCTTTGTTTTCTGAGTGCCTTGTCTGAGACTTGCCTTTTAACTTTCCTCAGGAAAATCAATCTTGCAGAGCAGAGTTTTCACAAAACTCTTGCAACCGTGAACTCGGAACTTTTAACCAAGCACCTACCTGAAATTTTAAACTGAAAGCATGAAATGAAGCTAATGTTCCTGTAACGTTTTATAAAGCATAAGAATCATACAATCACTAAAAAAAAATGCCTGGCACCATGGACGTCAACAAACCTGAAAGAATTAAGAGGTCTCTGGTGGTGGTTTAACACTGGGCAGAGCTGTCTGCCCAAGAGGAGACAAAGAAACAGAGCAATGGAAGAGGAAGGAGCCTCAATGGTGGAAGCAGCAATGAAGATCCTTGGCTCCTTTTCTTTTTTTCTTGTATTTGCATTTACCCCAAGCTAATGTTATCATCGACATATAATAATGTGTTTTTAAAAGAAAGAAAGATTGACCTATGATCTCGGGTCTACTCCCCATCCTGGGGCTAAACACTGTTGTACTTGATGATTCAGGGACTCCTCAAGAAGAGGCAGCACACGCATCAGCATCCCTGGGATAAGATAACTTGCTCGTGGTCGCGGTCTGAGTCACATCGCACAGCGTCCTGAGTCTGTGCTGGTAAACGTATGCGAGTGTGGCACAGCTTTCAGCTGGGGCTTTTGTCCCAGATTTGGAGGAAAAAAAAAAAAAAGCTTTGTGGCATCCCAGGGATGCGACTAACAAAATTATTGTTTTTCTTTTATTTGTGTGCTATTGTTTTAATTAGGAAACCACAAAAGTTAACGCAATGAACTGAACATCTGAAAGAGAAAGGTAAAATTAAATCTGAATGTCATTGATATGAGTGCTTTGATGTAAGGTTTAGTTCAGCTGAGAGATATAAGTGTAGAAACAAGGGGTAGGATGGCTTATGTCTGTCAAGTCTCCTACCATAGCTGAAAAGAATGATCTGAACAGTCTGTTGTTAAAATGTCTGAGGCAGATGTTACTTTTACCACCACAGTCAAAGCAAGGGTCCTCAGTGTTTGACTTTTGAAATCCCCTCTAAGTTCCTTACAGAGACGTAAAATGGTTTGTTTATTAAATCTGTAATTTTACAAAACTTGTGAGGTCCAGAATGAAATGCCTGATTCTCTGCAATCTCCGGTGGGACACATATTTCCTTAATCTCTTTAAGCACATACCTCCTTCAGTCCAACACCAAGTGCTACATTTATAATCTAAGATGACAGTAAAGATCCTTTTTTCTTTCGTTATCATTTCTGCTATATTAATCTTAAATAGTTACCAATTTAGAAACTTTATTCTTGCAAATACATGGAATCAGTAGCGAAACTCCGCTTCATGTCACATTTCTTTTTGAATGCCTGAATATATTCATACTTACTTGGTGCTGTCTTTGTCTCAAAAGATTTCAAAGGTGTTTTCAAACCTCATATACAAAAGACTCACTTTACCAGCTACAAAAGACTGATCATTGCTCAGCAGCAGAATGCAGTAAAACTAAACACTGCGGAACGGTTTATGTCAAGAAATACAAGTAGAGGCTTCCCTGAAATCCATGTTCAATTAGCAGATTTTTGTTTCCTCTGCAGTCTGATCAGGCAGTCACATCTTCGCGTACCAGAAATCAAAAGTGGAATAACAGCCCAGTGGTAACATCAAGAAACAATGCAGTTAAATGGATCTATTTTCTGTATTTAAATTTCTCAATAGTGAGATAATAGTGATTAATTCACATCAAAATCTGAGTGATAGAATACAGCCGGACTTCAATCAGGGAAAAGAGCTATGTCTCCAAAAGGGCATAGGATGGATCTCCTAACATGAAGCAGCATTTAAAAGTCATGGAGGAGATTCTGAACCCACTGAAGCTGAATAGAGCTTTAGCTCTGGAAGTCAATGGTAAAATTTCAGTGAAGTGTAATTTAGTTCTAGGTATTTAAAAATACATTTTAAAGTGCCTTAATACCAGATTAAGTGGATCTGCTTCTCTTCTGCCATGTCTGTATTTAATTCAATGACCTTCATTTGAAACTTGAAATAATTTGAAATAAAATAATGGTAAATATAATGCTTTTTTTTTTTATTTGCTGCATTGCATTCATCCACTTTTCCATGTCTAATGTCAAACAGGAGTTTAAAGACATGCACGGCAGCCCCACGAGCCCCTGGCTCTCACCCAGGAGCTGCCCCTATCTCTGATATAGCAGTAATCATCAGCCAGCTCCGAATGTTTAGAGTCACTGCGACTAATTGAGATCGGGACCTAAACTCTGAAGAATGGTCTGAAAGGACCAACAGATGTGAAACACATTACGGCAGCATCAGCTAGTCACCATCAATCCACAAACACCGCCATAATGTCACATGCTGATTGCCCAAATCTGACACTGAACTGACATAAACCAAATTGCCCGTGGGTCGAACGTGCGGCACTCTGCGCTGTGATGCAAGGTGAGCTGGGAAGGGCAGGGGAAAGGGGGACACAAAGTAGGGATGAGGAGTCATCTCGCCTAGTCAGGGCAGGTCTTGTGTTCTTCCCAAAAAGGGGAAACAAAAAACACAGTTAAAATACTGCAAAGACCACAACATGCAGAAAAGGGAGGAAAAACTGGCTGAGTAAACTTCAAAATGTTTCCTACATGACCCTGAGAAATTGAGTACAACTTATAGAGACAGATCTGGAGTTTTCTCTGCTGCTACTCCTGCAAAAAGGAAACAGTAACGGACCCCCTCGGGATGGGAATTTTGTTTCTTTCCAAATATTGTACGCATTTTTACATGTCCTGGTAGAATATGTACGTAACTGCAAAGAAATCAGTACACAGATGCATAAGATAATGCTGTTTTACACATTTATACAGCAACAAGCAGATTCAGATATAGAAAGAGGAGGCATAGGGGCTCCCCAATATCAAGGCTTCCCTAGAAATATTCTTTCATCACTGATGATTTGCCACATCATTTATGTGCATAAAAACTAGGAATACCTGTTATGCAGTGCACTGTACATTTCTTACTTCTTAGAAACCAATACAGAAGGAAAGCTTCTCCACTGATTCTAGGAAAAAAAAAGGAAAAAATATTTGTTAAAAAATTTCTAAGAACAACAGAAATTCTGTAGTGATGTAAGTAAAAACTATGTTTAATGAGAAGGATCAGTAATTCTGTGTATAAATATTGTGTGACTTGCATCTAAGTGAGGAAAAGTGTAAGAAAATATATATTCTTCATTTGGTGCACCAACCAGGAATTAGCACAACCTTAGGTGGCATAACCTACTCCTGAACGCCTTTAAGGAGTGGATTCAATCCCTTGACTCGGTCCCCCCTGAAATCAGTGGAACTAGGTCTACCACCTTCAGTCACATCTCGTGACCTTTGTGAACGTAACAGAAAGCTGACTTTATGTATTACAGGGAAGTCAGAGAATCAAATACACACTCACAATAATGTGAAATGTATCTTTGGTAAATGCCATTATTTTGTACTCAAGAAACTCTGAGGTTAGTCTTAAAATACTGTATGATTATTTTTTTTAACTTGAGCATATCTTTCCTGACTCCTTTCCAGATTATTTTGTCAACCTTCATCACACTTCAAAATTCAGATCTTGTTTCTAGGTTTTGCAGCTTTTGTTTTTTTAATTGTGTATTATTTTCAGAGAAAAATGCATTATGCTTGCTGCCTATTTTATTTGGATTAAAATAGTCAGAAATAGTTTGGGGCTGGAGTAACCAGTCAGGCCCATTTAAGTATAGTTGACTCAGAGACTAGCAGAGATAAGCAAGAAGTTTTGTAAACAACATTGGTGTTTCCAAACCAGCCATCCTGCGATTCCATCGCCCACGTGAGAGGCCAGGTCCTGGCGTGCAGTGACTTTATCAGGAGCAGCCTGCAGCAGAAAACGGAGCCGAAGTCAAAGGTTAGCTTTACAGCAAGGCAACTTAGACTTTCTGCCACGCCATCCACCCCTGTAGTGATTAAAAAAAAAAAAAGAAAGAAAAGAAAAAGAAGAAAGAGATAAAACAAGAAATGTTTTTGTGAACCAATTCTTACAGCCTGTAGTCACATTAAAAGTGTTAAATTTTCAAAAGCACACTAGGTGAACTCAGCTTTGGTTTCAGCAGGATATCATGAAGTCCTTTTGGAAGTCATCCTGTGCAAATGCCAGCAGAATCACAGAAACATTTTGCTGCTGGTACCTCATCTAATTTTATCCCACCCTTCCTCTAGCTCCTCCTGTCTCTGCTTTCTGCTGGTCTCCCAGTGCTATTGCTGGAAATCTCCTCTGGAAGGCCGAAGTGGTGGGAGCAAGGGTGGCAGCACTAAGGTCCTCACTTTCCCTGTTGCTGGGATCCATCCTGAGGGCTCTGATGGGTGGTTAGCATTGAGGTTATGTTCTCTGGCAAAACAAAAGTAGATTCCTGAAAATCTGCTCACAGGAGTTACTAGCACGTTATCTGTTTCTGTCAGTATATCTGAAGAACATCAGTACTTGGAAACACTTGCCAATGTGTAGTTCATCTCTCTCTCTGTACGGTTCTTATTAACATCTGGTCACAAAATGTTGTACTTCCACTACTCAATATTACCTCACTCTTCATAAAATATATTTGTTTAGGGTTGTATGAAAAGTCCAACTAGCCCCTGATAGTGCCCAATACCAAATACTTAAGAAAGAGTACCCAGACAAGTCAAGTGTCAGTTCCCCAGAAAGCCAGTTCCATTTTCTGTCCTCTAGTTCTTGTATCTGCTGTATTCTGCAGAGAGCGATGTCGCTGCTGAAGACAAGACATAATTCCTAATGGTGACTTCCAAACATTCTCAGAGACGGGGAGATAACACCAGTAAAAGTAATTCTTTGAAACACCGCTTTAGCGCTCAATGTTATGATGTGCTTAGACACATCATAGTGTTCATCCTCCCGAGCTGGCAGAATTTCAGCAGAAGCCTAATGTAGAATATCACATTAAGCAAGAGGAACCCCCAAAACTCTGTATTTCTGTGTATCTCTAACCAAAGCATTTAAAACCTGAAAGGAGACCTGGGGTTTTGAAAAAGAACATGACTTTACAGTAGTTGTGATCTCTTTTGGTAGACTATAAGCAAAACGTATTTTAATAATCTTTATGTTCAAGTCTAACCATGACAAGTTTTGGTCCCATTCCAAATACATTTTACTTTTCTAGATGTGAAAAACTTTATTTCTACTAGGTTCGGCAAACAGAGGAGTTCAGAAAACGTCACAGAGGAACCTACTGTTGATGGAATCACAGCAATTTTTATAGCCGAGCTTACATTTACAAGCAGGAGTATCACCGGGGTCACAGCCCTGCTTCGTGTCATGTGGCAACTGAACAAAGTTGAACACACACAGTCAGAGATTTAGGTGGCCAGCTGGCATGGGAGGTAAGCACTGCAATATCATTTTGCCCACCCACATAGACAGTGTTTTAAAACCAGTAAATAGAAATACAACAGTAGTTTTATAGGAAGGCCAGACCATAAATAATTAATCCATTGGATAAATACGTTTACATCAGACAGAAAGGCAGAACTCACCAGCCAAACTTTACCTTGTATAAAATTTTTTGGAGCATGTGTTGTTGCCAAATGTCGTTAATACAAAAAATACAACTCTGAAATTACCCAAACTTTTTGTTGCTTCATGCAAGCAGCTACAGTAGTAGAAGCCTTTCTCAGGAGACATGCTATATTTTAATATACAACTACCTTTGCACCGTGGAAACAACTATGATATCTGTCACATAGACAGTTTCCCTCAGGACTCAACTCATTCTGCAGTTTTCTCATTAATGTGATGAAGATAACAATCGTATTAGCAAATATGAAAGCTGCCTGTGTTAGAAAGTTCACTTTGGTAGCTGTATTTGAGCATTTAAGGGAATTTAGAGTACAATACAGGTAGGTATTAGGAACTGTGCTCTTCTCTCTTATTTTCAAGAATTTATGTATGCAACTATCAGTTGGAGAAAGCCTTATAATTCTTCATTATTAATTGAAAAATAATTTTACTTTTATACTTTAAAAGTAATATACATTTATCATTTGCATTAACCTAACTGTGAGCTAGGCAAGCACCCTTAGGAATATCAGAGCTCTAAGTTAAAAAGCAGTTAATAAGCAGTTGACCTGCCTAGTGGATGAGGAAAAGGCTGTAGATGTTATCTACCCGGACTTTAGTAAAGCCTTTGACACTGTCTCCCACAGCATTCTCCTAGAGAAGCTGGCTGTTCATGGCTTGGACGGGTGTACTCTTCGCTGGGTAAAGAACTGGCTGGATGGCCGGGCCCAAAGAGTGGTGGTGAACGGAGTTTACTCCAGTTGGTGGCCCGTCACAAGCGGTGTTCCCCAGGGCTCTGTGTTGGGGCCAGTCCTGTTTCATATCTTTATCAATGATCTGGATGAGGGGATCGAGTGCACCCTCAGTAAGTTTGCAGATGACACCAAGTTGTGCGGGAGTGTTGATCTGCTTGAGGGCAGGAAGGCTCTGCAGAGGGATCTGGACAGGCTGGATCGATGGGCCGAGGTCAATTGTATGAGGTTTAACAAGGCCAAGTGCAAGGTCCTGCACTTGGGCCACAGCAACCCCATGCAACGCTACAGGCTTGGGGAAGAGTGGCTGGAAAGCTGCCTGGCGGAAAAAGACCTGGGGGTGTTGGTTGACAGCCGGCTGAACATGAGCCAGCAGTGTGCCCGGGTGGCCAAGAAAGCCAATGGCATCCTGGCTTGTATCAAAAATAGTGTGGCCGGCAGGACTAGGGAAGTGATCGTGCCCCTGTACTCGGCACTGGTGAGGCCGCACCTCGAATCCTGTGTTCAGTTTTGGGCCCCTCACTCCAAGAGAGACATGGAGGGGCTGGAGCGTGTCCAGAGAAGGGCAGCGAAGCTGGGGAAGGGTCTGGAGCACAAGGCTGATGGGGAGCGGCTGAGGGAACTGGGGTTGTTTAGTCTGGAGAAAAGGAGGCTGAGGGGAGACCTTATTGCTCTCTACAACTACCTGAAAGGAGGTTGTAGAGAGGTGGGGGTCAGTCTCTTCTCCCAGGTCACAAGTGATAGGACGAGAGGACACGGCCTCAAGTTGTGTCAGGAGAGGTTTAGATTGGATATTAGAAAAAATTTCTTTACTGAAAGGGTGGTCAAGCATCGGAACAGGCTGCCCAGAGAGGTGGTGGAGTCACCATCCCTGGAGGAGTTCAAACAACGTGTAGATGTGGCACTTCAGGACATGGTTTAGTAGGCATGGAGGTGCTGGGTTGACAGTGGGACTAGATGATCCTCGAGGTCTTTTCCAGCCTTAATGATTCTATGATTCTAATAAAAATTATATTGAAAGTGGATTTTGCCACTTAATTATAAAAATAATGCTCCAGTTTAATATGATTGAGGACAACTATGACAGGTCTAATTCTTAAAAATATAGGAAAAGTATTCAATAATACATTCACTTTCTTGAAGGAGATAACATAGTTTCAATAATTAGAACTTTATATTGCGTACAAACATTTCTCTTCCCTATGCAACTGCTGTTCCATTGCAGAGATAGCTACATTTCACTATGTTGACAGTAAAGGTAAGGAAGGGGCCAAGAAGAGCTGATCTTTCTCCTATAACTGATCTGCTCCGAGATGAAATAGCAAAAAGTTTAACTAAGTTGTTCCCCATAAGCTGGAGGGAGGTAATCAAAGCTAACATACCATTCTTCTTCTAGTCCCTGTCCAGGGAAGATACATGTTTCACAAATCAAGTTACTGGGGCAGCATGGGCCCAGGAGGAGACAGGCAAAGAAACAAACTGGAATTAGAGATTCAAATATCAACACCTACCGATAAATCCTTTTTTTTTTTCTGTGCTTTGAGATTGATGCATTAAAAATATGGTTCATGGTATAGAATTTCCCAAGCAATTCCCCTGTTTTTCCATAACTTTTTTTATTAGCTTCCTACAAGTTGTAAGAGCAAAACCAACCAAAACCCCAATATCAACATTTAAAAAAAAAAAAAATCAAGCTATTTTAGAGAGAAAGCTTTATTAGTCTGCCCTTATTATGTAGCTTTACAGACAAAAGTAAACACTTCTTAACGTAGTGCACAACTAGCCTTTCTTTGCAGCAAGATAGCATCAAAGCTAAGAATTTATTAGCATTCAAGAAAAGACTGGACAGCTATAAGACAGCAAGAAGAGTCACCATCATATTGAATGGGAAAAACATATTTTGCTAGAGCTATAAACGAAAACTATAAGTCTCAGATCATGATCCGACCTGTACCAAGTCTGGGAATTAGGAAAATCTTAGTCTCACGTGAGAGTTAATATTGAGTTTTACAGACATTTTTTTTGCGCACTGACACAAGGCAATGCGCAGTATTTGATCCCAGCCAGATCGACGCTCCAGGTACCACGCAGCTGATCCGAGTATAAAATGAGGTCTGCATTTTGTGTGCGCTGGAGAAAGCAGGCTCACACAGCCTGCAGTGCGGTGTTTTCTGCAGCCGCTCAGTAAATCCTGCTCATCAGATTTGCTGCATATTCCTCACCCAGGCCCTCCTGGGATTTTAAAATAACTCTGCACCAAGAACTGAAGTTTGACTATCCCCATTCCCAGGTTGAGTCAGGAAGACTGCTAGTTACTTGTAGTGCTGATTAGAAAATAACAGAGCTAATAAGAGGGGAGCCACGCAGGGTTCTTCCACATACCTCTGTTTTTGAGAGAGAACAAATACATCTTCAGGTTCTGTTTGAGGTTTAGGCACGATTTCACATCAGTTCTTATTTCATCTTTTCTTAGTTTTCACCTGGTTTTACTAGAATTCCTAAAGTTTTACTTCATACATTTGCTCACTTACACTTTATCTCTTTCAGATCGCAGGTACGGTTTCACTCTTGGCACACTAAGCACAGCTACCGAAGCATGTTAGCAATTAGGGAAGTCCATGATTTGGCTGCAAGAAATAAAAGTTGCAGATCTTCACATCAGATGAAAATGGAACACTATTGTAGCTGACACTCGGCTCTCCAGAAACATTTTCCCGCTGGGTATTTTGTCATACTGCATTGCTAAGAAAGAAAATCTTCTACAGAAGCACAAGACTGGCATTGATCGCGGTCACCAGTTCTTCATGAAAAATCACTGCTAACTTCAAAAAGGGTTTTGAAGTAAAAGGACACATATACCAATAATAATTGGATAACAGCCTCCACTTTCCTTTCCTGAGCTCTCTCCTGGGACCTTTCCCTCACCTTTTTCCTCTGTCTCTCACTCCATTCCTCACCAAAGCCTCAGATTTTGACCGTTGCATCCCTCTCCACTCTATTTTATGCCACACATGTAAAAAACCCATGGCTCCACCTGCTTTACAACTAGAGTATGCATTTCTTTCTCATTAGCACATATCAGATATAATTACAGTTTTTAACTGTATGGGAAAATAATGTGAATGGGATCCACATGTTCAAAATAAAGCTCAGTGTTTTGTTTACATATTTCATGAATTAAGGCACTCTTTTTTTCCTTAGCTTCTGGTAGGTTATCTTGATAATCATCATGCATGATAGCTACTATTTGTCGCTATATAAAATTAAATTATCACATGCGTAATCAAGTTGGAGGTTTTCTCTGCAAGAGATACACATCACAGGAAAAGAATATGTATTAAAAATCTCTTTGCTTTTTCATGGAGGAAATAAAAATACCTGACTATAATTCTACCTGTATTACTAATGAATTCAGAATGAATAATGAAAAAACTGAATCCTCTACCAGTGATACGATTTTCAAAACTAATCTCTTCACAGAAATATGGTAGGTTGAGTAACATGAGAAGACCATTAGGAATAGAAAATCTTGAGAGAACTAATGAACAGGGATGTTTACAATTTATATTTCAACATGAGTAGAAATTTCACCAAATATCATTCGTTACTATAACACGGTATCCAGTTTTCTTCTTCAAATTTAGAAGCTGGATGCTTAAAATAAATACCTGTTTGTTACCTACTTAATCAAATATCTAAAGAGTCAAAAAGAACCATTAGATCATGCAGTTAAACTAGCGATGAAAATTATCTTGCTCTGCTTTTGTAGAATTCTTCATAATAATTAATTTTGCTGGTTTTTGTCCTGATAGTGAAGTGCATTTTGAATTAGGCATCTGATATCAAGTAAAGGCTATTACAACACACAGAGCTGAAGACATATTTGGTGGTTACATGTTTTCTATTTTAGTAGTTAAAATACACTTTTACATCTGGGTTGCCTTGAACTTCATGTCATACAAAATTATTTCAAGTTCAACACCTCCATTGTTTGCAGTAATCCTTTTAATATTCAGCATGGAGAGAGCCAACAGGTCACAAGAGTGACTTTCCCTTGTACTGTGAAATTTCATTTGGATTTGAAAAAAGCTCTGAGCTCATGGGGCTGTGACCTCACTCAGGAAGTCCGTAATTTCTAGCGTTCATCAGCAGGAGAGCAACGAGCTCCTCTGTCTCACGACCAACCTCAGAAACAGCCACATCCCTTGAGACCGAGTTTTAGAAAGGGCAGCTTTGCAGCTCAGATGGTTAACATCTATGTAAAAACTCTTCACAGCCAAACCCCTAATAGTAATGCATAGTGAGATAGTTATATTTGCACATAATGGCATTTTGTTCACACTGAGTTGCTTTTTTCAGTAAAAAATAGGCCCCTCCAAATAGAAGATATTTCATCTGAGGGAATGAAGATCCGTCCTGAATTTCGGATACCCTGCCCTCTAAGCCTCTTTTTTCTTTGCCAGGTTAAATCTGCCTTGATAGCATTTTAAACAGCTCTCTCCCTCTCTTAAAGTTCTCTCTCTGTAAGATGGAAATAGTAGCCTTGTATGTCAAAAGGAGATAAGCGCCTTAATATTCTCCAGGTACCTAGCTGGTACATTGATGAATGTCTTAAATGAGACCAAAACCAAATGTATAATTCCACATTTAATTCAAGCCTTAAAGACGTGAAAGGGCTCTGCAGTGAATAATGAAAAAGAAGAAGAAATAGTAGGAAACTGCCTAGAGTATGTGTGAACATGTAATTAAAGACTGTACCTTAATGCAAAAGGCAGATGAATTAGAACTGCAAATCCACTTACTGTTAGCACTCCTTGCTTCAGAGAACTTCACCGATTAATGTTCTTTTAATGTATTTCCAAGTAATGATGTACAAGCCTATATATATATATATATATAAGCATTGAATGAGCAATGGATCAAGTCTTTGATTCAGGGGAGATTTACTGTATAATAACGATAGGAAATAAAATCTGGATAAGAAATGTCTTTTGTACTGAAAATTAATTTCAAAACAGCCATCAATTTATTCATGAAGCTCTAATAAAAAGGATAGATTTTGCTTTCCAAATTAAAATTAAAAGTCATGATAAAAAACCCCCACACCATTGCCTTAAACCCATTTTAACCAACTCAGTCAAAAACTGCATTTATTACAAACCGTAACTTTGCGGTCATATTCCTATCTTTATTTCCCCACTGTTGTGATGATTTACTCAGCTGCCACCCCACGCCATGCGTTCCCTCTGGGTGCATCTCCCCTGCCCTCTTGGTGATCTCCTGATGGCACAGTTCAGACCTGGTCCACGCATTACCCACACCGCAAACACGGTGGTGCGCATTTGAGTCCTGCTCTCAAGCTCTCAGGCTCACAGCATTGAGGACAGGCTGGAAAACACACAGGGAAGGGAGGAACACTCAATTTCTGTGTTTTTATGTAGTGTGGATATGACCCCACCATACCTGCTGCTACCTCATTTGATGGCTTGCTTGCCTTCCCTGAAGGTCTGGTGCCCTTGTGCAGCCCTCTGTACCCACACAACCAGTGAGACTTCCCACTGAGGTGACCTGTTTTTGGGGAAAAAAAGGCAACAAGAAAAAAACAAAACAAAAATCAGACTATGCACTTGAGCACAACTATGGTCTAGGTAGACAGTGACTCTTTTCCCTCAAAGGCCTCCTCAGAAGCTACCCACTCTGCCCCTTCCCTCTCCTTACAGATACCAGAGTTTGCTGCATAACAGGATGCACATTAGAACTGCTCTTCACCTGATGTTAATTCAGCTCAGTTAATTCAAAGCTCGAATGAAGGGAAGGAACAAAGGGTAAAATAAATAAAAATAATGAACCAATTGCTCAGTTAATGTAATTGCATAGGCTTCAATAGAACTACACTAATTTCCAGCAGCTGGAGTTCTGGCTCTTTATTTTTACTTACTTTACCTCCTGTTCTTAATTTCCTACCCTCCCATTTGTTTGTTATTTTCATGTTCTGTGGTGGCTTCATTTGGAGTGGTTCCTTGAGGAACCACGCTTTTTTTTTTTTTAAACAACCACGCAAGTCTGGGACACAAAGTAAAGGCATTCCACTATATAATAGGTAGGAAGGATGTGGTAGGTATAGAGACAGTATAGAACTGGAACAAAAAATATATCCAAATCCAGCTCCACATATATTTTCTACCTTGGACAAGATCTTATTTCATATACAATGTTCATTGTTCCATTTTACAGTTCATGACTTAGGAATTATTTTTTTTTGTCAGGTGTTTGTATAAAACAGCCTTCATATGTTTCTGGGCAGTCTTGCTTTGGTCCCTTAAAAATGTGATAACATAATAGACATGTTTCTTAATGACTGCTATTCCAATGGACTGTACAACCCCCTCCCCTGCCAACTATTTGAGTAAGATTGGGGTGGACAACATGCAAAGTGCTGTTTGGAAAGTATCACAGGACTCTCTGTTGCCTAAGCTACTGCTGGTGAGTGGACATACTTAAAAAACCAACAATTTGACATGTTCTTCCACTTTCAGAGCTACTTTCTACTTCTCAAAAGAGGAAGCTTTGAGAGAACTGATAGTTATTTTTCAGCTGGTGCACTTTTTTTGGTGATCTTTCCTTCTTGTATTTATATCCCTAGCAAAGCAACCAAAGGTATAAATCAGCCAAGCAGTGTGATTTGCTGAAAACTTTTTACAGAGAACACCCTAATTCGAGCTCTCAACAGTTTAAATCTGTTGAACCACAAAACAATCAAAATACATCAAGATTAATGCCACAAACAGATATGGAGATGTACTGAAATACAGTATAGTGCCCTCACTTCTGTAATAGTTCCCTGGAGGCCTCACTACTTGTTGACAACCAAAAAAATATACTGCTAAGGATTATGATGACCAACCTGTGACAGAGCTCCTCAAAACTGGTTAGTTAATAAATTGACCTCTGCTTGAAAGTTCTTTCTGAATAGCTGAGGTGAGGCTGATAAAACTATTTTTCTTTGTGTTCTCATTTTTTCTTAGGAATTGCAATATCTTAGACAGCAGAGAATTAGGTACCATTAAGTATTGTATAACTATCATTGCAAATTACCAGCTTATTTAATACACTTGCATGTGGAATTAGTTTTATCAGTTTTTGGAAAAAAAAATCCGTAAAGCACTAACAATTCCTAGTCAAACAGTTCTCTTAGTACCAGTTGCACAAAATTCTTAGGACTAGGACTCAAAGGACATAAAACAATCTTGTAATGAAAATGTGATTAGACCTTGACTGTTCCCCTGGGGAGGAAAGGCTTTTCTAATACAAAGTGTGCCTGTAGCTGGCCGGCCCGTACACGTGCAGCAGGGGGCTGGGATTCGGCATGCACCGTTACTGCACAGAAGTATGAAGTTTAATTTTTTCCTCTAAACCACTCTGAATTATCTTTAGATAGAGACACAAGTTACAAAGACAGTTCCTGCTTTTTACTCTCACTCTCTCTGGCAATTTTCAATTATATTCCTCAGATCTATATATCAGCAGCTAATACTGAAATATGTTAACGTACAACACAAACCAGTGTTTTACTTTCCCCTAACTTCCATCCTCTCTGTTTGTACAGTGCTTCCACAGGTAAAGCAGAAACTTCAGGTCACAACCTGTCAAGATATTTCTGAGATAGAAGTTTTTACCTTGGAATTGTATTATGTGGCCAACATAATGATAAAATATCGTATCTTCATTTTCTAAGAATGGGTAGGGATGACGTCTTGAACAATGATTCAGGTCAAAATAATCTGTTTTCATGGTTTCTGTAGCAGAAGTTACAATCTTCTTCTACAAGCCAAATTCATTATCAAAGTCGTGGTATTCAGTACTATCAATGAAATATTAAATACAAATAACAAAACATTTCTACATTTTAGACTTAAAGCTAGACTTATTAGGCAAATTTACTCATAATTTTCAAAATAACATATTTTCAGTTAAGTGGAAATATCAATGTATCCCTTTACAAAAAAATATGGATTTAAATAGACTCTAAATCATTGTGTCACCCACATTAAAAGATTTTGCTTATAGTTATTTTTGCACACCATTTTCATATAAATATGCCATAAACATTTTCCCACTAGGTTTTCATTTCCTTATGTACAAATGCCATTCTGAGATATAATTTACAGAATATCATCCTGCTAATTTATGCAGATGTGGCAGTGTAGGTGGAGGAAAGTGTGAAAAAAATTGGTTTGTAGAAGAATGACTGCCAAGAAATCTAGTGCTACAGTGTTTTAAAAGAGGACTCATACATCAGAAATGAGGTTATTTAAATGGTAGGTATGAATTAGATTTTTGACAGAAGAGTATTACTGTTATTTTCCCATGAATCTGTTGTTTCTAAGGTTTTGCATTAAAACTTGTGGATGATGTAAGGAGCATGAAATAATGCAAAACTCACCCCATCTCCCACCGACCAAAAGCCCCAGTATCCCCCCTGAAATTAAGCTAGCACTCATGTAAGGATTTAACAAGGACAGCGGGTCAAAGACTGAGCTGAAGACGGAAGTTGAAACGGAAGTTGTAAAATTTGGTCTGGGAACTATTACAGGCGCGGTAGTTAATGAGTTTAGTCCAGCAGTAAATCAGGAAAGGTCTAACAGCAAAGGGACTCCATGTTGTCTATAGTGTTGTTCTTGTATTTCAAGAGCTTTCACTCTCAGAGTCGTTAAGGTAGATGAATTTGTTCAAACAAAGCCTCAAGGGATTTGATCTTTTGCTATCAGAGAGGATGAAGAGTCTAATTTCTTCAGTACAGACTTTATCCAGTTTATGATTTCTCTGAAATATCTTTGCATACATATCTTTGCATATATTTACTGTGAGAACCCTTTCCATGAGAAAAGATATAAACAGCTTTTACCAATAATTCATTAAAATTTATAATAGCTTTACAGTGTAGATATCTGCATAAAAATGTTCCTAAAAATAACTGACTTTATTACTGACATAAAAATGACTATCAGTTTTTGAAATTTATTTCTCTTATCTCAGTTATTTTGTGTTGGAGAGATCTGCATGCACTTCTAATGTTAGCACTCATTAAAGTCTTAGTCTTAAAATCCCTGGTGAGACAGACTGTTTTCCTGGGATGAAGCCCACCGAAATGAGAACAGACAGATCCGGTGAAGCAGGAGACAGGGAACCTAGGAGTTAAGGGGTTTGTTAGGTTTGTTTTGCTCTTGTCTTCTGCTTTTGTACTAAACCTTTCAAAACTTGCATCTTTCTGATCATCATATAAAGCTCAGCCATAAGTTCGTCTTGGTACATCTAGGCAAGACCTCTAAAGAAAGTTTATTGTATGGAAAATACAAGTTTGATCATATTTCATACTTATTCTCAGTTTTTCATCAGACAAAATACAAATCATAAAGAAACCTAAAAAGCCTGTAAAACCCGAAAATATGCAATGTTTTTTCTTCTTTTCAAATTAACAATTTGGCTTTTACATCAACAACAAACTGAACTGTATTGAACAATGTTTATAGATGTTTCTGCAGTTTAAGCACAGGTTATGAAGTGTTTATTCCATTTTTAGTTGTAAAAATACAATTTTAATAATAAATTTTAATATTCCAGTATCAGTATAATTAAATTCAAAACTGGTCCAATTTAACTAGAGGCTAAAGAGTTTACTCATAAGTTATTAATCCAATTGTCAGCAGCATTTTGCCTATAATATACTTATTTTTACTGTTCCTGAAATCAATGAAGTAAAAATATAACAAAAACTTAAAACCAATTTCCCCTAGATAATTTATCATGCTATAAATTCCTATCAGACATATAAAACCCTGAAAGTATCATTTACAATGTGTATTTCCCAATTATTAATTGTCACTGTCATTATTAATCATTTTGTGCTGTCAGGTAAGAGCCGAAGTTATCAATTAAAGTAAAATGAGAACTCATCCCATTTGACTCAATGTGGTCACATAATTAGCACTCATTTATAGACTCTTCCATTAATGGTGTCACTCCATTTACAGACTACTGTAGTGAGGGGAAATAAATGTCCTGAATTGTTTCAGGCCTATATAATGTACAAATTGCAATTCCAGGTATAGCGAAAATGCCATTTATAGCGCAGTTCTGTGGAAAAAAAAGAGTTCATTATAACTATGCCATATATTTTTATTAACCTTTCTACTGCAGCTGAGATATTGATATGCCTATGCATCTTTAACAGTCAAGGAAGGAGTCTCTGGATATTGAAGTTTTCCAATTTTAGGAAAGAAAATTAATTATTTTCCTGTAATGATAAAATTGGGGGAACCCAGAGTGCACCTTTATAACCAGTCAACTATAAATACATGTTTGAAGTGCCTCCAGTGCCACAAAATATAACGTTATCTGTTCCTGTAAAGTAAATGTTATGTTACTGTAGCACACACCATTTTCCTTGTCCTGCTAATAGTTTAAAACAGATTCCTCACAAGTAGACAGGAGGGGTTTTTTGTGTATAAATTCTTACTACTCAATGACACCGAGTAAAAGAAAGATGGAAAACCTAAAATTTTTATGTCTTCTTTTTGCTATTCCCAAATGTAAAGCCCTTTTCCATGGCACATATTGTTTACTCACACAGCACTGCATGAATTTTGGCCCATTTTAGGGGCTGAGGACAGTATAAATGTATATAACTAACAGTTTGCCTTTGAACGTCTTTTGCCCAGACTGTATTATTTGTAGCAAGAAGCAATACCTGCAAGTCACCACTGTGCAACAATTACGGACACTTAAATTCCATTTAGTTTTTTCAGAGGGTGGAAAAGGAATAGAAGTAGATTGCTGAACTTCAAGGGGTAGATTTTGTTGTATGTTAGCACTGCAAAGAAAAGAATTAAAACTATATTCTGCTAAAGGGACTCATCTGAATAAATATTTTAAACTCCATAATTCTGAAACTCAAGCCCATAATTCCTATGTTTATAGACTACATGTAGCACTAGTTGCATTTTATCAGAAATCAATTTACTTTTGAAAAGGGATAAATGAAGCAAATGAAAAAAAAAACAAAACAAAGGAAAATTATATTTATGAACTCCGAAATTTTTTTTTTAAATTTCAGAGTTTTAAAACTGAACTCTAAGACCATGCTACAATTTAAAAAAAAAAAGGGGGAAACATCTGAAAATATGCTTTTTTCTTCTCTTTCAGATGGCATGTGAAAACCCATCAACAAATACATGTCTCTGCATTTGTACAACAGTTTCAAATTACAAACTGCATTCTCCAAGTATTACAGAAAACCATTGTATTTGGTGGCAGTATTAAATTATTTTTTTATTGGCCTGGGATGTGTACTAGTCAAAGGAGAACTATTTGGTCAACCACACATACAGGACTGTTTACCCATGATTAATATGGCACATATTATTAATCATGTGTGAGCGGTATGTGTAGACAGATAAGGGACTGATTGCAAGTCCCCAGTTTGCCTCCACGACCTGTAAATTGTCTCCAGTCAACCACACGAATGTTTCCTTCAAGCACAAGGAGATGGAAGGACGGATCAGCTCTGAATACTAAACAACTCAATTTTTGAAAGAAGCTCCCCAGATTTAAAGCTATTTTTTGCCACCTTCTCCTCCCCAGTTTCCACAGCTTTGTTGACCTTACTGCTGCTTGACTGGGCCAGAGGATGCAAGCCTTTTTGTGTACATTTAGTGACTACATAAAGCAGAAGAAACTCGGGACCAGAATTTTCAGGTACTCTGGAAACAGTACCAGTTACATTTCATTTTAACCCAATAGACCTTCAAAATTATTGTTAAAAGCCCATGAAAAACCACAAAAAGAGAAATACTTAGGAAATTGGAAGAAAAGATGGGCAGAGGCATAATACACTCAAATATCCCTTTTCTCCTCCTGTCAGCGTCTGCAGTAGTCAGGAGCTGGATGGAAATGAGTCTACAGTGCTAGAGAGAGAAACTCTCCACTGACCAAAATAACTGCTGCGAGGTGGACGGGGACAAGACACGCATGGACCTGAGAACACATCTCCACCCTGTTTTGCAGGCACCATCGTTTTGTCACTGTTATTGTTCTCCATGGAAAAAGAATGTAAAGGCTTTCAAGGTTCAACTTGCCCTTACACAAAAGTTGTAAATATATAAACGTTTGTCCTTGGGTTCTCTCAGACAGTAAGTCCTACAAATCTAAGGGTCATATTCAGAGATAAAATACTGTAAATAGCAGCAGTGTTTATTCATTAAAACAGTTTACATCACCACAGTTCTTGCCGATTTTAAGATAAAACAGAATCTGTGACTCAAGTTACTCTAAAGTTTAAATTTGGTGCAGTCATAAAATAATCCAAAACAAGGGAAATACTGGATCTGCTGTGTTATTTGACAGCAATTAAAGAACGTGTAAATGGCATTTATATCCTATAAGGCTGCCCCCCATAAGGCTGCCTGGAACACCTTCAGCTTAATCCTACGTGGAATCCTAGTTTGCGTTTCTCACATGAATATTCACTACATCTTAGGAAGCCTTTTTGCTCTTTGCCAGCTTTGCTCCTAGTGGCAGATTGAAAGGGACAAGAAAATTTTTCTAAGCACCCTGAATGCTAGATTCTAGATGTGGTGCTTTGAAATACCTCTAAAAAGGCCATTTTATTTCAAATTCAAAATGTAAAAGCATTATGCTTCCATTTCTGCGGTGCCTGGGAAATTGTCCAAATAAAACCCAGGGTTGTACTATCCACATTTTGCAAACGTTTCCCAGTGTTCTGTGCTTTTTTCCACAAGTATTGTAGCCAAATAATTTCTATCCAAATTAGCAACAGCCACTCACCAGAAAAAAAGTTAACATTTTGACATGTCAAAGTTTTGGAGAAGAAGAGGGTGAGGAAGAGGGAGAGCTTTCTGTCAAATGCCTACTCTTCTCGTGGATGATGCAGAGACACTGATTTCATCAGCTCACAGCTGAAGCTCCACTGCCACTGTGATAATAAAACATTGCGCCTTTGTGCACCTTTAAGTAGGTGAGCCAATAAAGAGAGAAATATACACGTTCCTTGTAAGTCATATGAAACTGTTCGACTATAAAACACCAGCATTCCCCCTCTTTAGCCCTAGACATAATCCCTTCTCTTTAGCGTGAAGCTTGGATCATTTCTGAATTTTTTTTATCCCAGTTTCTTGTCCTCTAACGTACCACCCAGGCAGGCTTTTGGGTAGACCTTGTGTGTGTTTGGGTCACAGAAAAAGAAAATTAGTCCCTCTGCTTTTTATGTTATTGAGAGTTTGGGACTGCAGTGCATGCCGTTAATATTGACATTCCAGGATGTAAAACTATTGTTGTCCTTTGAATTTTTCTTATTACTAGTCAGGGCAACTGGTATTTGGACTTCTTCATGGACTTTAAAAAAGAATAATCACAGGCTTGTTCCTGTTCCCATTTAAGCTAACAAAACTTTTGCCACGACTTCAGTAGAGTCCCAGGCCCTCGAGGAGGACTTTCACAACATTCAGCTCCAGCTTTTGAAGTTCCACATGGTTCAGCTCAAAAGTTGAGTCACTTGGGAGGAGCAATTTTTCAAATTCTTCTTTGCACATCAAAATTCACATTCCAAAAATTGTAGAGGGCAGTTTAAAATATAAATAATTTTACCAAACGTGCCACCATTTTTTCCCCATTTTTTCCTAGTACCTGCTGTTTACTGTGACCTTGGCAAGTTCACAGTGACTTGCCGTGACTTGCTGTGACTTGCTGTTACCTTGGCAAGTTCACAAGTGACTTGCTGTTATTTCAAGAAGAGGCGGTCACTGTAAGAGCAACCAGCAATAATGTGCTCTGCATCACGGAGCACCAGTTAACTTGTACAGATTTGCCTGTCAAAAATACAGGGGCTGAGGGTGGCTTTTATCTCCTTACAGTCTCACTATACTCTGGCTAACAATGTTATCTGAAAGAGGACTCCTTCCACGACAAAAATATTCATACTTGACTGGACTGCCCTCTGTGCGCATCACCTATCCACAAGATGTATCCAGCTAGCGGAAAGCTCTTCTATTTAACCACCAAAACGTACGGTCGCTGCACCTTTGCTCTAGGGTCATCACGTGCATAATCTCCTTGTGACCCACACCTCCACTCCAAAGGAATAAACTCATAGTATACTTTTAAAGAAGTGCGAATAGGGATTGATACTGTCTGAAGAAGTCACTTTCACATGAAAATCGTTTGTGCAATCATTTCCACTTCAGTGCAGGAATAGGATGATGTTCTCCTGGGATGCCAAGGAAAATAGCATGGCTGCTGCAGCAAGGGTGAAACAGCTTTCACTGGGGAAGCTGACATGTTATTTCTTTTGCAAAAACCTTCAGAACTTTCTGAAAAGGGACTCAGTATTTGGTGAAGCATTAAAGACTTTTTGGAAAATGTGCTTTGCTTCGTAAGAATTTACTCAGAATGTGGTTCAAAATGTGTTTTTCTAACTAAAGAGAAACGTGTGGTGCATGTGAAAAAATACAGAAACCCATGAAAGATATCTTTGTTAAATGTCAGTGATATGTGTCTGTTATTTTTCTGTCTTGCAAGCTAATAAACTTAAGACCAGTTGCTTTACAGACAGGGTAGTTATTAGCTCTCAGTAGAAAATAATGTACCACAGGGAATTTACAGTATAAGAAAAATGCTCTTAAATATTTGGGGCCATCTGAGCCACCCAGGGTAAGTGTTTTCTGGCAGTAGAGGTGTTATTGTTGCCATAGCCCTGCCACATGAAGTTATTCTCCTAAGTAAAATGTAGTTTTCCTATTAAAGAGCTCTGCTTAAGCCCAGCGGCAAGTAGCCATGATTTCCTTCTCATACCCGGGATGGAAGAGATGGTTTTGAGGATTGTGCAGCAGTGGTAAAGGAAAAGAGCAAAATTGCAATCTGTGGTTTAAATAAAGCAGGTGGACTGCAATAGAAAGGCATTTCATTTCTGACCGTGCTCGCAGAAAAAAGAATAGTTGAAGGACTATATTATTGATTACAGTGACTGTAAAAGGCAAAATTGTTGCTTCTGTGTTTCAGGAAGAATAGAAGACTTCCGATCACAAAAATAAGGCACTACAAAAACAAATCTA
Source organism: Ciconia boyciana (assembly GCF_034638445.1). NCBI lineage: Eukaryota > Metazoa > Chordata > Aves > Ciconiiformes > Ciconiidae > Ciconia > Ciconia boyciana. Next base: position 76,767,207 of record NC_132938.1, on the reverse strand, counting down.
TGAGGAGTTATCTAACCCTAATGGTTTTATTTTCATGGAACCTCCTTTTTGCTATTAGGCGGCTTCTGCTTTTTCTTAATTGTAACTTGAATCTAGTTATTGAAGATCCAGATTGGCAATAAGAACAGCTACCTTTGAAAGCCCAACAGCCAGCCTATGTGGTGATTGTGGAGATTTAGCAACCACTTCCAGACAGAAAAATAAACATGAAATTATGTTTTCAAACCCCCAAACAACGTCTGGCTATCCACATTCTTGGCCTTAAACTCCACCTTTAATAATGTAAATATAAAATTATTCTGCTTTAAAACTTGACAAAATTGCTTCATCCCTTATTCCAGGGTACCCCTATTGAAGTTGAGGTTTTATGAGCGTAAGTAGATTAGACCTGCAATGTTATTTTCAGTCATGTACTTATGAGCGAAGGTCTTTTTAGATACAAACCAGGTGCAGACCAGCTGCTTTGTGCATCTGTGAAAGTGGCCCCGAACTGAAAAAAAAAATGGCAGATACCTATCTTTGAGTAATAGCATTTGTGTGTCGTACAATTCCTCCATGTTATTCTTGTGCAACATTTTTCCGTAACTAAATAATTGGTGGGCTCCTCAGCTAAGGTCAAAGCCATGCGATACGATCTGCCCAAACACGTTGTTCCCCTGTCTCCAAAGGGCACCCGCAAGGCCACGCTGGGGTGGCGGTGGGTGCAGCCCGCTCCTTCCCGGGTCCATAGACCGTCCCAGAGGCAGCGCAGGCGTGGGGTTGCGCTTCTGCGAGTGCTGTCGCGGGCAGCTGGACAGCTGAGCACTGGGAGGGGGCGAGCGAGCCCCCCACCCGTCCCCTGCTTATTGCCACGCTCATCCGCAGTCGGTACGTGCTGACAGAGCCATACGATAGCGGCATAGATAGAAAAACAGCAAATCGTGCCAAAGAAAACAGGCTGTTTGAAACACGGACTGTAAATCCCGGTGGAGGTCAGTGTCTCCTTGACCGTAAACAAATTATAATGATTAATATTAACACATAAATTTGTGTATGGGGAGGGGAAGAGATGCCTTAAGGAAAGCTACAATACTTAGTAGTAACCTTAACTTCATTGCACATATCTCACAGAGATTTGCAAGCGGTAGCTTCTGAATAAAGGCCGGAAGCAATATTTGATTGGAAAAATATTATGCAGCCAGAAAGCGAGAAGAACTTTGAGAAAGGAGCCTACAGCACTTGAGGCTAAGGGCTGAAAGTTTCATCTGATAGAAAAATGAATGCCTGTTGATCTGGGGAAAACATAATGCAAAACATGTTTGCTGAGTGAGAAAAATGTTGATTGGGCAATATCAAAAGCAGCTGTGGTGTGACAGTGGAAAACCAATTAAATAAATGTGACATGGCAGCAAAATAGCCCATGTGGATTGGGGTCTGTGACGTTACTAGAGGGGACAGTGATGTAAAAGTTGCTCACTAAGCTGTAACTGTGACGACAGCATCGGTGACGTGCCAAGGCGGGGGGAATATGCGTATTACTCAATGTTTCTACGTATCTTACTTTTATAATCCTGGTCCATTTCTCAGCTTTCCAGTTGCCACTGCTCCTGACGAATCTTGATCAGATGCATCCCATGCTATGGTGAAGATAAGTTACCGACACACATAGCCTTTCTCACCTGGTAGTTACCTAATATTCTCCATTCCCTGGACTTCTCTTTGTGTGACTTGACACCAATCTTGAAAACCCAACCTAACAAACCACATAGCACAAAAAACCTGATATGCAATGTGTTCTGCTAGACAAGAGAAGTGTTAGATCAACTGTGCTGTGACTTTCAACTCAATAAGAATATAATAAAATATCTATAAATTTTTACTATCAAGAGCAGAAGATCTTCTATAGCTGTCATTTTTCTCCTTTGAAAGAACATGCAGTGTCTGTAATAGGATGGGGTTTTTTGAGCTATTACTTTTTGAGCTATTACTACAAGATAAATCATTGTTCTGGGTATAAAGACCAAACATGACACATTGCATTACAGGCTGGATGGGTGAGATACACTAGCTATCAATGTTTTGTAAAGTGGCATGGGATGAGAAACTGCTTTGTGTACTTGAAAATACTGGAAAGCTGAAATCCAAACACAGAGAGAGAGCAAGGTTTATGTTCTTTTCTTTTTTTTTTTAGTTTCTTCTTGAACAAAGAAACTAGTATTCAAGTTTTCTGTTTATTTGAATCACTTAAAATGTTTTGCCAATGAGTCACTGTCAAGAGACTAGATGAAAAGACTTCGTCATAAAGAGATAATGTGACAAAGCAATGCAAGTTTATGTTCCAGATTATTATGTAGTAATTTTAACTTAATGCTAGGCTTCTCGTTCTTCTCCTTCAGTCAAACGTGGGGTTTTTTACGCCCCAGAAGGTGTCAACAGTTCTGGTTTAGGAACTGCTTTCTACATTTCCATGGAATGGGAGCCACTTTCATTCAAGCTTCCCCAACACTCTCTCGCCTTTTCCTTAAGGGATCCCTTCAGGATGAATGCATGGTTTAGTCTCCATGACCCACTCACTTGTTGGTGCCACTGTGACTGCCAATAAGTGACTGAAATTAGCTTTAACTGCAAGGCGAACACTAGAAGCAGTTAGACAGACACCAGTAATTCATCCTTCACTTAATGCATATTTTTGCTACCGTTAATCTGCTTGAATCAGTGACCTACAGCTAATGGATTCAGTAGGCTTTTTGCTTAAGTCTGATCAAGCTATTACTAATGCAGCTGGGAAAAAAGTACAAAAAAATACTTTGAATTTGAATATGATTTTTTAACGACCTTCTCTATTCCTAATGCCTACAGCCCACCTATTTCCAGGTCAGGCTAATGTCTAAAGCAATCATCCCAAGCAGCAATGGGTTATCTTTGGTGCCTACAATCCATTCCATTTGGTGTGCTTTCCTTTTTTTAAGAGCAGCTGGGAAAGTAATTGCTGGTGGAAACACATGGACACAGTGAGCTTTAGCATTGCCAGGACTGCATTAGACCATGTGGTTAACTTGAATTGCATGTGTTTGGATTCCCTGTCTTAATTCTGAACCCACAACATAAGGGGAGCATATTTCCCTGCTCCCACATCATTAATTGCAATCACTGTTGTCCAAATAATCTGGTTCATAGATAAAAATTGTTTAAAAAAAAGCTGGGAGAGAGACAATAGATCAACTAACAATAGACCGGCTGATCGTTTAGGAAAACTAATAAAAAAATAGTGACATATTAATAAACCATTCTGACTCCTGGCTTGTCAAGTATTTGGACTATGAAGTATAACAAATCTAAAATCCATCCGCTAAATTCTACTGACACCGAAATCTATAGGAACTCTGATTCTTGTGTAGGGTGATGGGTCAGTTCAGTGAGTTCAGCCAAGCACTAAGGCCTGAAATTTGGCTTCAGAAATTCTGACATACCTCCACCTCCAAGCGCTCGCAAAGGCTTACCAAGTGCTGTAAATGGCCCAAGCGCAAGCCTCCGAATGAGCAAACGACGCAAGAAGAAGCTGCATTAGGTTTTAGCAATAAAAACGTTGTTACCTTCTGCCTTACACAGATTTCCTACGTGACAAACATCAGAATTAAACAGTTGCAATATTCAGCACATTTTTATCCAGATAAATATTGAAAACATATTTAATGCAATATTGAAGGGATTACAGAATTCAGAAAAGGGAAAGTCTGACTAATGCTGCAGCTGTGCAGCATTCCAGTGAATCCAAGCCATTGCCAGCATTTATTAGCCACTCAGCCTTTGACAATAAACAATCTTCAGCTCATGATCATATATCCAGACAGACAGATGTACAGTATTGCTTACACAGACACATTAACACTGTCCTGTCTATGTGTCGTGAATACTCTCAACCATTAGTTTGAATTCAGTGAGGCTGTTACAAAAGCTGTAGTGCAATTTTGATTTAGTTTTCTTTAATGCCTACAGACAATTACAGTACGGTATGTTTTGTTGGACATTTACTTTTGTTTTCTGGAAGAATTACTGTGGGCTGAAGTTCATTAAGATTGTTTATTGCTGACATGAAAATAAAGACTTCAGCTATTTTACAAAATCAAATTTTAGAAATTTTAGGTTGGAAAAGATGTTTTCACCACAATATTTGGAATCAAACTACTTAAAGTTATGATAGTAATTGCAATACAGAGCAGGTTTTCATCCATTGTGGTAATCATGCTTTGAAAAAGAAAATACCTGTGGAAATGACTGGTTTTGTATTTCTCCAGAGAAAAAAGTACAATATTAGGAATATCAAAGAAATCATTGTGATACTATCCCATTAAATCAGATGAAGAAAAAACTCAGGGATCTTTTTCAGTCATTTTGTGGAATAAGTAACACAAGTTTTGTGAAGTCTCTTCCATTTAAGTATGCACTCCGCATTGCATTCAGATCACCAGGCACACACAAGATGGACTCAGAAAGCCGCCTCTCTTATCTTTGGTCACCACATTATAAACTTCAGTTAAGAGCCTTATTTATATATGGTGTCTGGTGAAGGTTCAGAAGAGGAAGCAAAGAAAGAATTGTCATTAACTACACGAAACTGCTCAGTGTGAAAGTGTTTTGGTTTCTTGAAATACCTGATTTGCCAAGGACATGCTCAAGGGTTTATAACATGCAAGCCAAGACACTTGCTTTGACATATAGCATTAAAACTGGAATAATACCAACTAAGATGAATCTCAGATCAGCCGTTCTGAGAACCGTCTAACAAGAAAACAAGAACGCTTTGTAAAGGAAAAGACAGGGAAATGCTTCAATGCTTCTGCTAATACAAAGCAGAAAGTCACACAAGAGAGTCTCTCATTTGAAATTAAATATTTTTTCAAGATACAAGATAAAATAATGATTTGGCTCCCTTTCTCTTCTGTTTCTTGTAGTAAATGAAGAATGAAATGTCACCAGTATTATCCAGTTATATTCTTGTCAAAGTTCAGCATATCAGAGAAAATCTTAAATAATACTGAGAAAGAGATTATTGTCAGCTGGAGAGTGTTTTATTGTGGTACCTTGCTAAGACAGTTTTATAAATACAATCCAAGAACAAGTGGAAAAAGCAACAGAATCCTTGTAATATATGGATGGATTAGGGTAAGAATAATGTATCTATTTTCATTTTTACTCCAGCACTGGTTGTTCCAACATTAAACACAACGGGAAAGTATTTTTAAAACATATTTTTAATTATCATCGAATTTTCCCTTCAGTGCAACCATCTCCAGGACACCCAGACTTCTAAAAATGATTATTCTCAAAGTAGCCTTGGGTGGTAAGGAGGCAAGCCAGCAACAGTGGGACCAAGCGCTCAAGTGATGACCCAGCTAACACAAACTACGTCCTGACCCCACCACACAGGTGTCCGAGCTGCCAGACACGCGGATTGTGAACTGCTGCAGTTCATGGTGCATTTTAAGACAAATATTTTGAGGCAAAGCAAACTGGACGACGGTGCACCTTAAAACAGCACTCTGTGCCTTACGGAAGGAATAGACGAGCAGCTCAAACAGGTATAACTCGTGAGCAGGACAGGCAGGTCTGGCTAATGCTTTCAATAGTCATCCCCAATTGCCTGTACTTGTTAGTCATCACATTTCAAAACATCTCTCAGGGGGGTGTTTTTGTCAAAAGATGGGCCCATATATATGCCCATGTCCAGGAGTTACAAAGAGTGGCAGTTGTATGGACTTTGATCCTTTGACCACTAAGACAGCAGAGCAGGGATGTCAGAGAACAGCCCCAGGGAGGTGAGAGACATCTCTGACCACACTGAGCCATCGCCGAATGGCGCTTGAAGCTGAGCTATGGAGCAAGAATTCTGAGCTCAGAACTGGATACACCTGGCATGAGCTAATTAAACACTGTTGTGGTTACACTGTTCTCAGATATTTTTAGTAAAACAAGCATTGTTAAGATATCACTTCAACCTGAACCTGCTCAGTGGCACAAAGTTGTCGGATGGTCAACCAAAAATGCTCAACGTTATAGCCTCATAACAAATCATAATGTCGATAGCACTTGCATCCTCTCATTAATGACTGAAGAATGCAGGAAATTTAAAAATCTGAACATTAGCTTTGAAAGTCCCAACATCGTTAATAATTCAAATTTACTAGAATTTCACTATTTCAAATAGAATTCCACCCTGGAGAAGCAGGATATCACCCCTGAGTTCACGTCAAGTTCAACTTGAAAAGCACAACGGTACAGTATGTGCTGCTGGATGTAACAAAATAAAGAAAATTACTACAGCTAAACTGAGATTATCGAACCTGAGAGAGTTGCTGGAATCAATGATCTCCAACTGAAAGCTTACCACTTTTGGTGGTCTGATCCAGAGGACATTTATTACTGTATAAGGAGCACTAGCCCAAGAGACTAGACAAAACTCAATAAATACATTTTTCATTTATGAGTGCAATGATAACCTGGACAGTCAAATAAAATCCTTTAACAACAACAAAAATCATTCATTTCTTTGGCCTTTTGTTAAAGCTTTTTGATGCTTCACAGAGGTTTAGGAGAAGCTGTGGTCAGGGATCAGGAGCTCAGATGCAACTGCCTGCAGGTGATAGTCATATAAAAGATAAAAGGGCCATAATACCATATGGCATCCAAGCAATCAAAAAGAACATTGGCAGAGAAGAAAAATAAGGAAAAAAAAGCCTGAGGTACACAATTCAAGTTGTATGTTTCCTTTAAAAAGAGATACAGAATAAATCCTACTTCTTTACCATTATAAATTACTCTTTTTAAATAACACGTGAAGTGATGACAATTAAGGTAACACCTAAAGGTCAAAGTAAAAAAGCAACAGCTTCTAGCTTGTCCTTTCCAGAATAAAGGATAATATTTGCAACTAAGATTTTTAGTAGTATCTGCCTAAAAAGTCGCATCCTAAATAAATGCTATTATTTTTTAACATGCGACACTACTGGGTTCTTTCCACTCTTGAAATCCAGCCAAATATTTATGTATATAATACGGTTTTATCACAGCCATTCTAAAAAAACCCAATTATTTGCATTAGGCCTTTCTTAATCTTCTTATTATTAAGCTTAATCTTCTAATTATTTGCCTATAAGCAGAGTTCGTTGTGGTTTTGAAGATCAATATTACTTCAAATTAAAACTCAGTCAGATTCTCAGGATAATCCTTAATTGCTGAATGAAGAAACTGAAGACAAGGTTGAATAGGACTGTTGTAAGGAGCTGATATTTTGTCATACACTTTTTGGTGATTGTTTCAACTCTTTTTTGCATCTACAGGATATCACACTTTGGTAATCCCATGACGAGAAATAATTTGAGGACTCATGGCTGCATTTCTGCATATTATCAGGCAAGGTTTGCACAGACTTCATCCCTCATTCCTCCCACCTCAGTTTAAGCATCTGTATTGGAAGGCAAGTCATTCCAAGCACCTTCATATGGTGAAGGCAACTTATATCTCAAGGCCTTTTAGAGACTCCTGCACCTTTCTACTTCATTGACTCCCAGCTGTTACATCCCAGGAGAATCCTCTGGCTAAAATCGGGTGGAATGAAAGGCCAGAGGGCAGACTTTGGACCGGACTTCAAAAGAAGTCTTGCATTTATTTCAAAAGTAGCTTAATATTAAGATTCTACCTCTCTCTCATTTGTTCCTCCGTAATTTAGAAGATGATAATTCTTCTCTAGCTAGCAGAAGTAATTCTTGGGACAACTTCTTTAGTGATTTAAAACCATATATTTCAGTAAGCAAGCAGGTAGACAGGAAGATGTTAGGCACTTTATCGGTTGGCATTTTCTGTGAAATTCAGTTCATTGGGAAAAATGTCCTGTTTGAAGTTTGAGGGCTTTACAGAATTTGGAGCAAGTCTGAAGATCCAAAGCAAGACACAAATATCAATTAATTTGTGTGAATTTCTTATTTCATTAAAAATAGTTTGTCCTGCTACAGTACTTTGTGTATATTCTGAATACAGAAGTCTTCCTAGATTGGAGGGTAAAAAAAAAAACAAAACAAAAACCAAAAGGCCCAGACACAGAAGTTTGTTTCCTAACATAATCAGAGGAACATTAAGCATATATATCTGCATTTGGTGATACAGGAAAACTTAAAGAACATTCCTTTTTGCATTGTTCTGCATGTCTCCTTAGAGCTCTGATGGAAGCTAGAAATACTATTATGGGTCAAATAAAATAATATGATGTGCACATTTTTGAGCCTACGAAATGGATGCCAATTTGAAGGACTTTGTAATTTTTCCGATTTATCCATTAATTTCCTTATTAAATGAAAGCTAAGGAGGCCTCACACTTTCATAGCCAAAAGTACATTCCATTAGAAAAAACTTACTAAAATTCCCTTTTGCTTGCAATGATGCAGACGAAGTGAGTACCTGTTCTTTATCAGCTACCACAGGTGACATCTTCCCCTCACGTTTGGCTTTGACTGGCATTTCTATGGCAGACCTAAGTAATCACCTGCTTGGGAAAGTAGCATTAAGTATTATTAAATGTTATTGCTTCAATATGCCCTTTATATGACTTAGCAACTGGCAATAAGAAGGAAAAATAGCATTATAGACAACCAGCTGGCTTCCCATGAACCACTAACAGACCATCAGCAAGGGTGACCACAGGATTTTGACGCTTTATCCACTAGCACGCTAAACCCGGTGAGAAGCCCTGGGAAGCCTGGCTTGAGAATATATGTTAACTGTGAGCAGACATATCACAAATACTTTGAAGAGGGAGCCACATTCGCAAGTCGGAAGACATAATAACTTCTTAAACCTAGAAATACTGCCCCTCTGTATTCTGCTGCTCTGGACAATTTGTCCATAGGTTAACCAGCTAAGTCCCCAGCAAGCACTCATCTCAACACAATATGGGAATCTCTGAATTAAATCATGTCCATGGCATTCATTCTTTAGGAAAAAATAACTACTTTGTCTGCAAAGTAAAGTGCTGAACCATGCTGAAGAGTTGCATCGAATACATGCGATTTCTGGCAAGTTAAGCACTGCGGCAAAAATTTTCAAAGCCCCATAAGGACCACAGATGACCCCTTCCCATTATCATTAATTGGCTATAAGGCATCCAGAGCCCATGTCAGCTTTGAAAATTTCAGAGTCAATGAGGGATATTTGTTCAAATTCCTATTTCATGTTTGGAGCATCTATTCTGCTACAGTTGAGTAAAAACAGCTTTCGAGTTCACTTCAGTAGGATTAGTCTCCTTCATGAGAGGGGACTAACCAGGATTCATGTCTTCCTATTGCTCTCTGTACAACCTTTATCAAAAAGTGCAACCGTGGAGTACCGACACCTGATGTACTCAAAACAGGGAGATATACTGCATTGCTCTGACCTCATCATATCCTGCAGAGAGCCACTGGGTTAATCCAGGGTAAGTGAGACTCTGATGTTTAGAGCAGGTCTGGTTTACAGCAGAATATTCATCTCTAAATGGGGATGGGAAGAAGTGTCCAGAAGCGTTATTTATAAATGAAGATAAGTGCTGGCTAACTTTCCTGCCTTATGCTTATATCATCTAATTACTTTGGCATGGTGTTTCGCTCTTTCATGTTCCAAGATTGCTTTGTGCTCTAGCAATTCACATCATTCTCCTTCCTATCTCTTACATTTTATTTCCCCTCCCCTTAGATACACCATTAACAATCCTAAATAAACTGAGCTTCAGGGGTTTATACATGCTCGGTGTTACATAATTTCTGCTCCCAGTTTCCAACCAACACTACTTATTTTTTTGGTTGCAAGACAATACACTACAATGGGCACACTTTTAATGGGATCTCACAGACCCCCATGTCAACCCCAAAGCACCCCAAAAATAGTAAGAGCTATGAATCCCAATGGTTAGGTTCTGTAATTTGGGGAGGGGGAAGTCTCGAACTATGAAATTTTTTAAACGAGAGTGAAAACTGAGTGAGGCGAAAAAGGCATAAGATACAAAACTTACCTGGCTGTATTAATAGTCTTTTTATAGACCAGGGCCTTTCCTCCAGTATTGTTTTTAGTTCAGCAACCTTTAGACTCCCCCGACTGTTTAACATCCTGAGAGGAGTGGCTTTCCTCCCTTTGCCTCTGGCTGTGGGATCCCTCCCGTGCCCGTCACAGTCACTCCCAGCACTGCACCATTCTTCAGCAGGGGCTTCTTTCCGCCTCCGTTTCAGAAACTTCTCCCGGCTGTGCGTGCTCTATCACTCGCAGGGAAGGACCTGCCTTCCCATCTTCCCTCTCTCCTGGGGGTTTTCTCGGGCGATGGGCTGCAGATGAGACAAGGCAAAGAGCCAGCCTTTCTAGGGAACACAACACCTGGTAAACCACAAAGAAATAAAACAGGTACCATCCTGAACAGACTGGGATATTATTTCCAAAACCGTATTCTTTGGCATTCTCCAAGATGTGAATTTGCTAGAAATTTTTCCTACCAGCTCTGAAACAGAAAAAGACAGAGACAGCCCCAGGAGAAAATACTGGTCTGGTTAGAGCCATTACAGGCTTGCACCAAAGGGTCGGTGCGTTACAGACTTGGGTACCTGCATCAAAGGGAAGCCTTTGTGGTGGGGGAAGATGAATAGCTGGACTAAAAAGAGATCTACGAAAAGGTGGAAGATCATCTTCAGCTTCCTATCATGAACAGGCCAAAATTCTGCCCTGTTTGATGCAAGAATAGGATGCTGAGCCTCCACAGCAGGGTCCTCAGCACTAACCCCCACCTGGCTTTTGCTGCTGGAGGAGGTGGCCTGGCATGGGGTAACAGGGCAAAAGCAGCTTAGTCCCTGCCAGGGAGGGCAGGGAGGAGCCTTGGCCTCGTCCAAACACCTTGTCCGCAGTCTTCCCTAGACACAGAGATGCTTTCAGCTTGAGCACTATAAATAATGCTTTTGCAGAGGAAGCCGATGTGTCCAAGTGTGAATATATGCATGTCTAAGTGTTATCTTCTACAGCACATTAAGTTAAATGTTCACACTGCAACATGGTTTCTGGCTTGTACGTGCTGTTAAAAAGGTTTGTACATGACACAACTCTTTCAGTCTCAACATCTGCAAATCCCTGAAGCCTAACAGGATTTTTCAATGCTTCATCTGTTCGCTCTTCCTAACACTAACAAACAATTCTTTCAACCTCACTACCTGTATCTCCTTCTTTTTGAGTTAGCTGAGTTTTAATACCCTAGTAAAGTTTCATAAATGTATCTTATGTAAAGGGCATTTCCTAATCCCAAATTGAGGTAATGAGATATAATTCCTCACCCAAATTACCTAATTAGAGTGTATTAGAAAATGACAAATCTCTCTCTTCAAGAATAAAAAAATCAGCAGGTAGCTGGCAGAATAGATTATGTTTAATTATAAATATTTTCACTGCACTGTTAATAATATGATTTAGGAAAAAGATTAAAAATGTAATGTAAATCTTTTTTGCATCCATTTTTAAACAAGTCTTTAGTTCTTCTATACACAAATGCGTATCCGGCTCTAGCATTAATTTGTTGAAACTAGATCAGTACCAGGGGAATCTTTGATCTGCACAATTATCAATTAGAGAATTAAAATCAGAAGAGTGAAGATGCTTTGAAGATTTGTTAGTAACTTAATTTATTCTCAGTTATTAATTTTCATTGCATAAATTGAAAAACATGAAACAACAAAGCACGCATGCTGGCTCTGTAGTGGTCTTTGAACTAACAAGTCTCCTATGAGTTTCAGGATGTATATTCTGGGTTATTTAATTATATAGTACATGTATTCCTAAGAAAATACAGGCAGAGTCTGTGAGGGATAGATTTGTGATTAGTATTGTAGCAAATAATACATCTATATTTATGGTTTTATGAAAAACCAAGTAAGTTTTGAAGTGTTTAATTACATTTTCTCTTCAAATTTACTCTAAAAATGCTTTCGCCCTGGAGTAAGAACAGGGTGGATGCCATCATTCCGGTTCAGCCTTTTTTCTTCACTACTGTCTATTGCATTGATGGAAATGAAATGTAAAACATCAGGTAAATCAGATCATCTTATGATCACACACAACAGCCTGCTGCTTAAAATGAAATAATGGAACCTCTTCCTTTCTTACGTGGATTAAAGAAAAGACTTTTAAACTTATGCAGTCTACTTGTATTTACCAAAGATGCTACACAGTGACACTGTACTCTCCTGTGCAAAGGTACATGTACCACAGGATTTTCTTCCAGTTAGGCACAACGATTACTCTAGAATTATTCTTTCTGTGAAGCTGAGTATAATTTACTAATCCAAGTGGTTACTTGGAAACTTAAAGGACAGAAGAAATCCCTGGACTAGCTGACATAGTGGAATGACCAGAAAAATGAATATACAGGTGGTAAAAATATATATATATATATATTGTTTATGGAACACTTGAAACAGCTGCAAGCCAAAAAAAAAAAAGAAGGCTTAGCCTACTTTAAACACTTAGATACATGAAAGACACATTGGGTATGAATACTACCAAAAAACCTCACTGTTTTAAGTTTTTGAGGGTAAAGAGTTTTTAAAAAAACATAGCGCGCAAGTCAAAACAATGGAGATGGATATTGCCTGTGTAGATTATAAACTTTAGAAGGAGTTAAAAAATTTTCAGTTCAGAAATATTTTTCTGGATTTTATAAGAAAACAAAGTATTTGAGAGAGTTTGAGGGGAAAAAAAAAAGCTTTTTTGAAAACCATTTCTTGAAAAATTAGAAACACTGACAGCCCTGGGGTCTTTCTGTTACAAGGCCTTTCCAAAACCAAGGTCCTTTCCACCAGAATGCTCTGAGGCAGTTCTTGTGATCCATCTCAGAAAAAAGAAGGAAGCACGTCAGAGCATTTCAGCAGCAAGCCACCAGCCTGATACCACACAGACTGAGTTTCATCATTTAAATATCATAGAAAATTACCAGAAATGAAGCTATGCATCGTAACAGCCACATAAGTCTACCTCCTTGAGGAAGGATTGAAAGAGCTCTATCATTCAAGACCTGATTTTGAAGGCTCATGTCAAGTATTCTGTTCATTCACCTCATGTACTCAAAAGAGGAGATCGTGTTTGTTACTATTATGGACAAAGAAAACAAGAAAAAAGAATGGTAACCCTTGTCAGTAACAGAAGTTCGGAGAATGAGTATTCTGCCCGCCAGCCCACAGTCTTTATGTAGTTTTTCTAGATGTATAAAGGGTGAATAACTGCAGATTCAAATTGCATTGCAGATGAAATCCCAAAAGTTACTCTGTTCAGTCACATACATCTACAGCGATTTGTTCTGGGAATCAAGCTTTCCACCACCACCTCATACACGTGCTATTTTTAGTATTTCCTGGTTTCAGTTAGGAGAGAAATCACAAAAAGGTAGCTTTTCTTATGTATTTTTCTATGTATTTCTATTGCCTTTGCACCTTAGAAGGAAACCGTAGCAGAGGAACAAAGCACAGGAGGATAATAAGCGTCTGGACCATAAACGAGGGTGAGTTACATGTTCCATTCAGATGAGTATTTAGGTAAATGTTACTTTAATCGGAAGTGATCAACGTGACTTTAAGCTAAATGCAAAAACCTAGCCCAGTGAACTGTTATTGCAAACATGAAAAAGAAAGCATCGGCTACGTCAGATGACAATAACCTCTTTCTAATGTCATGGAGCTGTGTAAAGACAGAGTTACAACTTCTACTTGAAGCTCTCTGATACAAATAATAAGTGGAATGACACAATCTCTGGCATTCACCAGAAAAAAACAACCCGCATTTTGCTAAGTTAATTAATTGTTTTTACTGCACTATGGATTGCTTATTGTTCAGAGTGGTCAGACACTACGCTGAGCAAGCTTCATCACAAGCCATCCTTCCCCTCCCTAATTTGTTTCAACAAAACCTACTATATCCTCCTTTTTATTTTTTAATTAGCATTCTGAAAGCATGTGCACGCTGCTGTGTCCTTCCTCAGGAGGAAGCTGGGGAAGACCCTGGCAGCAGCAGCCGCCGCCTCTGCCCTTATTCCACGGCTGGCAACTGGCTTGGCCACCATTGCAAGACCAGGCAAAAAGGAGAGCTTCATCTCATATCCACATACTACACCGTGTATTTCCCACATTGCTTCAGGACAGTAAGAGAGCCAGCAAGTTCTCAACAAATGAATTTTTATGATAAACACAATGTCACTCCTTTAAAGCTAAATAAAATAGTTTTAATTTGATAAAGTGTTTGCTTGAGAACTCCCAAAATTTTCACTCCGATAGATCTTTCCCTTTCATAACATAGTCTGATCATCTAAAAAAATGCTGGAAATGTACCTCAAATTTGAACACAGTTACTCTGAATTACTTTCCAGTAATTCAGAATGCAAAGCAGCATTTCCAATGATTTGTGCCATTCTGATAACTTGGAATAGTCAGGAACTGAGTTCATGGCTGCTTTGCATTCCCAAAGTGACACAAAACAAATGGATTGTACTAGGGAATTCATCCTTTCTTAAGTTCTTGTCTCCCTTCTTTCACCAACATTATATCAAATAACTAATGCATCAAAAAAACCCCAAAACTTTTACTGAAGAAATAAGAAAGTCATACATAAAAGTTGCAATATTGCTTCAGTGGAAAATTTTCGGACACATTTTTTCTTTCTTCAGAAACCCTGTCTGATAATCCATAACAAATTCATTCAGCCATGAAAACATGCTTAGTGGTCTGTAATGCACAGTGCATGAAAACTGTGGTGCAGCTTTCCAGGAATCCGCCCTGCGCACACAACACACACGCACGGCCTTAGCAATCAGGTAGGTTTGGCACACTGAGGGGCTGGCAGGACACTCCCTTTCGGTGCAAAAACATAACTGAGCAAGGACAGAGGAGGCTGTAGGTTGTTCCACAGACTGCCCACAACAGGCAGAGGAAAACGTCGTGCTTCAGCCAAAACCAACAAATGTGCTGCTCCTCTCCTCTGCCTCCCAAGTCCTCTTGGGCAGAGTGGTTCACCCAGAGCATCCCGTTAAGTCAGAGCTGTCAAAACTGCCAATGAAACTGCACGCAAGTCCTACACTAGCCATAAGCACGTGTTACAGATCTGTGCACGGAGCTCTTTCTTCGAGGGAGTGTGTGCACATACGGGTTCCTTGTAGGACCAGGAGAGAACTGCGCTATCTGATACATACATCCACTCACACAGAAGCTCAGCAAAGAGGGTAGAGCTCAGAGTCCTACGAGAGAAAATGGGAGTAACGGTTTCCTGAGGACTGCTAAGCCAACACGCTATTAAATGTACCGTCTAACATTGTTCTGTTCTTCCACTCTTGCAGCTACCACATGTGATGGACAAAATCCAAGTTAAACACTCTCACCAGAGCATGCTCCAAGACAGATGACTGGGCCTCAGGCTTCGCCAATACAATGCAGTTCTATTCTCTATTTATTTTTGTAGTTCAAAGACCTGGCAGTAGCCCATTTGATGCCTGCCATAAGGACCAGTGCACTCCTGATTACTGCCATGAGATTTCCAAGCCCACAGACAGCATGTATTCCAGCGTATGCCAGTCACCAAGATAGACTACGTACAAATAGCAGCGGGATTCTCTGAAAGAAAGAAAAAAGCCAGCTCCCATTCCCACTTTCAACCCCCCCACCATGATAGGCTGCCAACTTGAGGACCTTGCTTTAATCACAGCAACCACATGAAAGAGTTTATTCTGTTTATCTTGGTTCATTTAGGAAACCAGTGATAAGTCTGCCATGAAAAAATTCCATCTTCTCCTGGAAGCTGGCATACTTGTCCCAAGATATGGGCTTTGATTTCATTTTAAGTGCAGTTATTTACAGTCATATCACAGAGTGCATGAGTTTTCTCATTCTACCGGATGACTTCTTTTCCCTAATAAGCAAGCTGTGAATACTTCAAAATTCTTCTTGAGTACAATGGCATCTCTGAGTGGAAGTGGTGGGAAAAGGGCAGCAGATCCTCCGAAAGCTGCAGCTCAAGCGTGCAGGCTGCATCCTTGATGTGTGCACCCGGCCAGGTGGCAAGAGGTGCTGGAAGAAGAGCTGTGGCCCACACATAGGAGGGGACAAGGTGGGTGATGCGACTAATCTTTCTTTCTGCCACCAGGCTTTCTGAAGCAAACAGGACAAGTGCAATATTAAATAAAGATATGAGACTGGCACCCAGCTACTGAATATGGAGTATTACTTTGCCATGGAACAGAAAAAAAACAAAGATACAGACTAATTGCAGATAAAATCATATAACCCTCTTCTCCATGAGCTAGCTGAGGATTTTTGGCCATGGAGTATTTTGGATACCCAAACAGGTACTCTTGTCCCTGTAAATCAGAGCAGTATATATACTTTTTAACTTTGCTACCATCTATAGACTGCCAGCTGCCCCCAGTGCTGTTTGTGGTGTAGCCAGATTCTGTAGTGCTGTTGCATTAGTTTTCTGGGCTCACTAGGTACCTCATAGGGTTTAAGTGTCGATGTATGCAATTCTCTCTCCTCTAATAAGAAGTTTTAGAAGGTGTGAAATGGCCAACAGGTTCTTTTGAACCCAGTGGATGCAAGGTAGTGGCTGTGGTGATGGGAGTACGTGCTGGAGACTATTTAGGCAGAGGTTGCTAAAGGGCTTCGGAAGCAGATGGTAGCAGTCTGCCGTAACCGAGTGAAAGACATTTACGGACATATTTGATTGTTGGAAGCTACACGAAGCCTCAACTTCTGGCAAAGACATAAATGGGAAGGGAGAGAAAAACTCTTCTCATATTTGCAGAAAGATGCATTATTTTCAAATTCTGAAGGATCGTTATCTTCAGCACAATCATTTTTCCTCTTGAAATGTAGGTTATATTACTACATTTACTTCTGACTTCTCAGCCCTTGGCACCCATAATTCAATTTTCCCATTTAAAAAATTGCTGAGGTCTCTATGCTCGTATCTCAGCAAACACAGTATTTCATCACTAACTGTATCCTGTTTAGTCTGGATTTGTTCATGTTCACAAGCAGCAGATTTGAAATACAGCCTCGCAGAATAATCAGTAATAAACACACAAAAGTGACAGGCAATAACTTCATAGTTTTCATGGGAGATAACATAAGATATTTTGCAAAACTTTGCCATATTGTGTGATTGTGCCAATTTACCTCTCTCAGTAAGACAGTCATTCGTATTGTGAGATATTAGGAGATGCTACCATAAATCTTGCAGTATCTTGCAAATGTGCGATTACTCTTCACAAGTGCCCAGATGGGGATTATATCTCATTATATCAAGTGCTATGCAAAAAACAAATGTCTGGCTGTAATTAATGGGGTTGGAAACTTCAAGAAGAACAAATCTGCTGATGAAAAAACCACAAACGGTCAGAGTGTAATCATCCTGAGAATGCAAAATGGACTGAATCACAGGAGTGGCCTTCCTTGCAAGCTTTCCACTATGTCCTTTGTCTGTGTGTCTATGCATTAGAAATATGTCCAAAAATTTTCCTTTCTCATGCTACAGTAGCATTTAGATTTCTGAACTTTTTCAGAAACAGAAATAACAGATCCCTGAAAAAAAAAGAAAACGAGTTTTATACAACATTAAGGTCAGAAAAAGGTCCATTTTAGTGGAAGCTTAAATGAGTTCCTGTTTTATGGAACCGATTCACTCGAACACCTAGACCTGTTGTTTGCTCACATAGGTGTAACACGGCGTTGCCAAATTCCCAATTACAAGCCCTAACCAAATTTTCCAACACAAAACATTCCCATTCCCCCTGCCTGGAACCTTAAAACAAATCAGTTCCCTTCATGTACCACTGTAGCATCCTGCAAATAGACATCATCCCTGGATTATCCTGCTCAAGAACTGCTTGTCGCCAATCCACACACCTTGCAGTATTTCAATTTCATTTGCCCCAGGAACAGATTTCCCCAGAGAAACATCTTTGGACGATCTCAAGTGCATGCCAGACATAGCCAACTATACAGGCTTGGGTAACGTTATTAGCTGAACAGGCTCAGCTGAGTATGTTTTCAGATACGCTTTTATTAAAATTGACTTTTAATATTAGCCATGAACAGATCTTCATACTTCTAAACATCGTTAAAGAAAATTGCATCTGAATAAAGTTATTCTCATTGTCTAATAAACATTTTGATTAAACACACCAAGTGTTGATCCATCTCTAAAATATTTTCAAATGCTTTGAGATGTGAGTTTTCAGTTTTCTCTAAAAGTTATGTATTACATCTCTTCCAAAGGAAGCATGGGACAAGTCAGATCAGATTTTTAAGGTGTAAAGTGAAAACAGATGAAATTTTTCATTCAAGAAAAATGACCTTTTATGAAAAAAGGCTTCAAATTTATGATTCTAACAATTTTTCTCTCATTCTCAGAAGCGTTCAGAAGCAAAACCAAAAGCGATTCCTTTTCCTTTCTATTGGAAAAGGAGCCATAAAGCAGAGGTGGGTAAATTCCACTTACCTTTAATTTTGGCCTCAGCAGTGTCATTTGACAGTCAGAACCAATGTCAGGATTGCACACTTACTGAGTTCCTTTCATTGAATCCTTGCAACCCTTACTAATGTGTAAGCCATAAAGCATGAAAGTACACATTCATTTTGAGTTCAGTTTGTAGAACAAGTAACCAGGAAAACCACTGCTCTGCCTCCCTTTCCCTCCAGCTCCCAAAACCTGTCTTGAACATGTTTAATGACCCTAACCCTGCAAAAGCGCTGTGCAAACGGATGCCGCTTCTTAAACAGACGCAAGATGAACAAGGGGAGCTGTAATGGCTATTTTTAGATGGATGTCACCAATTTCAGAGAAGACTTCTTTTAAAAAACCAGGCTTTTGGATCACCCTTCATTATATGCAGCTACATCAATCTACCTCAGCTTTCTCTGCAACAAAAAATGAGTAAGTGATGCCCAGCATCATGCCTGGGCTTCCTGCTAGATGGAGAGGAAACGTCCTGCAGGCTCCGTGGACCAGCAGCTGCCACTTAGCAATGGCTTGGCTGACGGTGGGAAACTGCAACCCACACATTTATTCTCCTGACTTACTAGTTCGCTGCTGACTTTTCCTTGCCGTTTCCTCCACCCAGTCTGTGCATAATCAACTTCTCTCTCTAAACAGTATTTAGGATGTGAACCTCTTGCTGGAATTCCTGCTTACTTAGTCCCACTTGCTGTAATTTTGTACTTGTTATTTCTGTTTAACACTATGCTCTTGCTAGAGAATTGAAATGCTTGCAGTAATTGGCCCTAATAGTTGCCCTTGAAAGACTACTGCTGTTTTATGTTTGGGAATACCAACTCTGACAAGATATGCCAACACTTAATTTGTACGTGAACCATTTAGTAGGTTGGTTCAAACCTACTAAAAGTCAAACCATTGCCTTTGATCACCTTAACACTTAAAAAGAAAAACCCTAACAAAAATCATATAATGAACAATGTGAATAAATATGCTGAAATATCTCTGCATTCTTGAACTCTCTCAGTCTCTTTTTTGATCTGTGCAACTCCGAGCAGGGTAAGAGGCGTTTTGTGCTATTTATATGCAGCCTGTTCAGGGAAATCTCCCTGCAGCTGGGAGAATATGACAGTGTATACTTACCAAGAAATACATAATACTGAAACGCTGCTCTGAATTTTTCATGGGTAGGGAGTTAACAAGACAGAGCTCTGCCTACAGATTAACTAAGAAAGTGTTACCTGGATCTAATGATATGCTCTTGCTTTCACTAAAATAGTATAATGCAAACCAGAATAAAACTCTGGCTGTATATCCACGAAATATAATTTTTTCCACCAGAAACTAGAATAGTTTAATGTGTCAATTTTTACATCCTGCTACACTCCTTTAATAAAATCAGCCTGGAGTTTGGAGGGTTCAGCTATTGTATTTAAAAGGCATTAGTGTCCAGATTGTGAATTTGACCATTTCTCCCTTTCTCCAGCCCTTAACAACAATATTACAACAGAAAGAAAAGAACCTAACTGTGCTTATTAACATATTTACATAAATTTCAACCTAAAAAAAATGTGGTTTTATATGTTCTACTAATTTTTCTAACAAAGCTAGCAGAATACACTTCTAGCAGTTGACTGAGGCTTCTAATCCAACAAAGCACTTAAATACATACTTAATTTTAATCTTCCAAGTTGACGCCTTGACATCAACTGAAATACCCAAGAGCATAACTGGATAGAAATAGTAATACTCCCTGCCTAACCAAAAAAACCCAAAAAACCCCAAAAATCTAAGAAATTAATCCCAAATCTGTACCCCCAGAAACCCCTAAATATATTTACTTTTTTCATAGAAATTAGAAACAAACAGAAAGTTCTGGCCTCCTGAGTGTGTGCCAGGAAAGCTCCTGTCATCTGCCAGAAAGTGAACTTACAGCAGGGAAAAAGGTGGCTTCAATAAGCCCAAGAAGGGAGCAATAAAAGCAACAAAATTATTATGAACAGCCTGGTAGGTAGTAATTACAGCCATAAAACCGTTGCTATTTACTCACTCATTTTTTTATAGCTATCATGGCAAAAGAAATGGGAAAAGGATGATGAGATGGTTTGGAGAAGCTTTAATCGTTTGAGAAGCTCATCATGTTCAAGAGAGCTGTTAAGAACGAAAGCACGAAAGGGCTCAGTGGGAAATTTGATAAACGGACAGTCTGCTCTGTTTTTGAGGAAACCTGATAAAGACAATTTTATGTGCTGTGTGTGGAAAAAAGTCAGTATAATTTTTCCTGGGTGATGAATTTAGAAATGCTTCTTGAATGAATAAAAATATCAGTAACTGTGGGAGAGTTATGTACCTGGACTCAATATTTGTATTAACTTAACACTTTAGACATGTCATTGTTAAATCCTGATAATCACTCTGCTTTAAGTAACTTCACTGGGTCAGGGTAGAGAGGGCATCTTAAAATTTATGACGGAAAGATAACCATAAATTTTGTTTGATCCTGTGTTACAGAAACTATAAAAGTGAAGATCAGAATTATAAATATGTTTGGAAATCCAAACAAGGTCAAGGAGTACAAAATTATTTAAATAAAATAGTTCATAATGATTTGTTCCTAAACTTAAATGTAAAATAAAACAAAATTAAAACTAATCATTTCATATCAGAAGAAAATGTTTATATCATTGAAACAAATCAAGAAAACAAAGCAAGTCATTAAAATTTTATTGTATTGAAAATGTTAAAATTAATACCTTCCTGTGACACTTTTTAATTTCTATGAGATTCCTTATTCTGATAAAAATTTGTTCTAGAATTTTGTTTCATCTGCACTGCAGTTTAATAAACATTATAGAAAGAATTTGAATGTTGTGAAACAGAAGTGCCAGACAGAAATTTTAAAATATCCTTATGATGCATTATAGCAATGACCAGACATATAATTTGAAAATGAGGTGTCTTCAGAATATTAAAAATCCTGTATTTATGTTAACGTCTCAGTTAGAGCTGGGATTTTCAGAGACTAATTTTCAATATAAAATGGGTGTCTAACTTTCTGAGATGAGCTTGTGAAAATTACAACTGTGTAAGTAAGGAACTGTTGAAAGTTTTTATTATAATAGTCTTGATGGAGACAAGCCAACCAATTCATATACATATTACAGCGGAGTGTGTCAAACGTATTATGGTTAGATGTTTCAACGGATTGCTGAATCTTTCACTTCCACAGCTCAGTTTCAAATATGATTGGATCGGATGCCGTCACCGCTAGTAAGTTTTCAGTGACTACAGAAATGCCGGTAAACTAATTCCTTGGAAAATAGAGCTAGTTGTTGATTCCCTATTTTTTTTAAATAATAATTCAACCAAAGGCCTAGTTTTGCTTTGGCAGGCTATGTAGGTAGGATGGTAGTGCTGCAGGTCCTTTTTATTCCTGGTGGAAATTTTTATTGCTTTGGGGATGCAAAACCAAAAAGAACAATTAAAATATAACTGTTGACTGAAACTGATGGCCAAGATTTGTTCCAAAGCAATCCAGCCCTCCTCTGAAATCTTTTGTTACAACATCTCACAGATCTGGTATGTTGACTTGTCTTTTCTGTCCACAACATGGCAACAGAAGCTACAAGAACTTAAATGCAAAGAGCCATTCATACAATTAATTGCTCCATGAACCTTGAGTCATAACAATTCAGATGCACCAAGGCCACCAAAAGCTCCCCAACCCAGGAAAGACCCGCAACCAAGTGCAGCTGCCAAAGCGTCTTGTACGGTCACTTTGGGTTTTTGTCTTTCAAGGCAGAAGTGCCAGAGGACTTCAAGGCTTCTGCTTTGCGTTCCTCCTTAGATTGTCATAACTGAGATAGATAGTGACTTAGAAGGAAAGAAAATATTTTGTTGTTTCACAAAGCCATTTTAAAGGACTACTCTTGTGGTTTTGCCCCGAGGGCCTGGGAAAGAGAAGGATTAATGTTTTCTAAAGGAAGGTAAAGTAATATGTGAAAATAACATAAATTTGTAATGCATGTGGTTGAAAAAGTAAATGAAGTTTCAAGGTTTAAAAAAGATTAAAAGGAAAAATGTATACCTAACCATCTGATTAGCTCCAAATAATCCATGTATTCTTCCTGTCCTAATGTCACTTTAGAGTTCGATGCCACAATAGAAGAATTATTCAATGTAACAGCCGTATCCATAGTCGGGAGCTTTCCACACCATAGCAGAAGGCTGGGTTGTGCTGGAATGCTTTGCTAGTGGGGGTAGAGACAAAGAGGAGATCAAGGAATATGGTGCCTTCAAAGTCTATGCTGAAGACTTCTTTTAGTATTTTTCCTACATTTTTGCTCATCACCAGCTAGATAGTGACAAAAGAAACTATTCCTAATTAGTTTAACTAGGAATTAGTCTAGAAACCAAAGCCAGCCTAGTTCAGTAATGACATTAATATCCAATAACTAGGTCACATTATCCACAGTTACTATAAAGACTATAGAGTTCCTTGTGGAAAACAACTTTCTAAATTATCACAGGACATGAATAAAATCTGGGATGTATCTAGTGCAATAATGGATTCAATCAAGCAGAAAATTAACCAACACACAGTCTAGCCACTAATCCAGTAACTCTAAAACTCCTGCAGTATGTCAGATATCTGTTTCAATCAAACCAGTGGGGAGAAAAAATCCAGAGAGTTGTCTCACAGAGTGTTTGGAGAAAAGAGAATTTCACTCAGAAATGAAAGACTAAATGCTTTCATCTACTGAGCAGTGCTGGGTGCAGCAGGTAGGCAGGAATGGTATCAGGGGCACTCTCTTGGCTCTAATGACCCTTAGGTAAGACCGGATTTGCTATGTGTGCCTCATGCCCATTTGTTGGGCATATCCTCCAACATATTTCCTAAACCTGGTATGGGGAGTCTTGGCAATTAGCAGAGGAGCTCTCTCTGGCAATGAATTCTGCATGTGGGCTAAGCAAATTTAAGAAAATCCAGATCGCGGAAGTCCTTATTATTTCAAATGTGTTCCAGCTGTTTTCTGTCAATCACAGTACTTTAGTACGCCATGAAAGCACCATGTTGCTGAGAACCTCTGATGCTGCAAAATATTTTCAGATGATGAAGAGCAAGAATCTATCAGAAAGGATATACTCATACCCCCTAAGGAAAACTCAAAGCAGAGGCTATGCCTAATCTGTCTAATCTGCACATAAAGGCTATTAAGGTCCTGATCGCACACATTTCCAACACACTCCAAGCCTCCGCTGGAGTCTTCAGGACTGTTCTGCTTTGCATGAAAACAATATATGAGAAGAAGGAAGAAAGCTAACATTGGTTTGTTCCCCGTCTGTAGTCATAAATTCCCAGAGTCCCACAGTTCAGATATAGCTAATGATGACTTATGTGAAATGAAGGTATGGACAGGTATAGGTTCATCTAAGAAGCTGACGCAGGAATCTTATAAGCACGTCAGATACCATATCCTTTAATTCCAGCTATGTATACAGTAATCAACAGAGCAAGAGACAAAGATTTTTTTCAGTTTATCAATATTGTATCATTTTTTTCTCACATGAAGAGAAACAAACTTAAAATAACAAAAATATCCAAAGCCAGCCATCAGTAAATGTAGACAAGATAGCACACTTACTTTCACTGATTTACACAGTAGATAAGACACCAACTTCTCTCTCAGTGGGAGAGAATTGCTTGTTTTTTACACTAAACTAAGATGTTATTCAGGATTGAGAAATCCTTCTTTCCTTTTTTAAAAATATTTAAATATGTCACCTCAACCTTTAAAAATAATTGTAGTGAACAAAACAAAGAAAAAAGACATAACTGAAACTGTTTATTTATTTCTTTTCAAGGCCTAGACTAGCTGTGTTGAAATGCCTTACTATGATCTATGCAGTCAGATATTGGCATGCCTGTTCAGTACTTCTGGGAGATTATGTGGTTATACACTAGACAAATGTCAAGGTCCATACATTTTCACCGAGGTACGTTCCCTGTGGTTTCATTGCAAAGGTCAAGATTTTAATTATCGGGGCAAATGCACTTTTAAGGTGGGATTATGTATTTATAAGGTTTTTCATTGTGGTTTAGTCTTTCTTGTAATCAGCATTGTTAAGAGCTCTACTAATGTATAATTTATTAAAAATAGTCTTTTTCTTTGGTTGTCTTTGAAAATGTATCCTGGTTTGCAACTATGTCTTTTCTTCATAAAGTGGCTACAAGTCAAACTGACATGCATCAGCAGCCTTTAAGAATAAAAATAAAGCTGCTTTCAAAACTGCTTCCCTCATTCTAAAACACGGTTTGAGAGAAGTGTAGTTTTCAATTGGCATGGTAGAGATGCAGTAACCAATTGGAAGGCAGTCACTGCCAGGAACATTTGGTGTCAATTACAGCAGGGCTGGAGAAAAAAAAAAAAAAAAATATATATATATATATAATTTTTTTTAGAGAAACTGGTGAAATCTCACGTTTTTCTTGGGTTTGTCAGAAGTGAGGATTTCCTGCATTTTCTGTTCTGTCAAAAGGCAGTTTGTCCCAGCAAAATGTCAAGGTGTCTTTATCTAAGTAATTGCCCCACTTGCATTCTCAGCAGACCAGAAAGTTGTACTATTTTCCTGAGTAATAATGAGAATACTAGCATGTGATTATTAAATGCAGACAACTGAGGAACAGAAATTGTAAAAATGGAGGACAATTTTCCACTTACACTTATTTAAATGGCTGCCACTATTATTCCTGGAACTGTCCCATGACTGCTGCTATTGGTGGCCACATACCTCAGAGCCCGGGTCTGTCTTTATGCCATGAGTAACTTACCCCATGAGTAGTCCTGCTGATTTTGTTCCCTATCCTTCCAACTTAGCTATGGGACAGAATCAGGCCCTTATGATCTAACAAAAAAGCTCTCACAGTGGATAAGTAGAGGTGTTCCACTTTTCTTAAAAGCATTTTTTAGGCTATAATAAAATATACATGAACTGTAGTTTTCAGTTCATAAAGAAAACTACTGCTTTCTGGGTTGAAAAAATGACCTCCAATGAATAATAATGTCCTTGCTTGTGGCTTCAGAACAGAAACCCCATAGGTTTTCACCTTTTTCAATCCCATAGAGCAATTCCTTTCCCCATAAACTAAAGCTCTAGCCCACATCAGTTTTATTACATACCTTTAAAATGTCATTTTAGGCTAAAAATGTGCTAAATGAATTTTAAGTATATTCTACCAATCACAAAAAGAAAACTACATATAGACCTCCACAGACAATGTAGAGCACAGAAATTATGTCCTGTTGGGAAAGAAAACAGCCGTAGCTGTTCATAGACTGCTGGTGAACCAGCAGTGAGTCCACCAAGCTATTCTTGGCTCCTTCAAAGAAAACCAGTATTTTTCCTTTTGCTGTATCTTCGCGCCTAGCGCATGGAGGCTGCATTGCTGTGCATATAGCCAAAACTTGACTTCTGAGCGTGCTGGGTCACTCGTTGTACAGCAGGAAAGGCACCTCCTGGAGTGAACTGGGGGATGAGAGGGATGAGAGATGATAGTCACTGGAAGTTACTAGGGAAGCACAGGTGTCCTTGAAAATGATGAAGGTCTATGGCCTGGCATTAGCAAACTCCAAGTAGACAACTTCTCATTGCAAAAAGAAAAAAAAAAAAAGAAAAGCAGCTTTCTTGAGCTGGCACAGTCTCTTATGTAAGTTTTGCAATCTCGTGTCTCACCAGAGCTATAAAAGGAGGCCCAGAACGTGATCTCATTTCCACCACATCTGGAATGATTCCACCGGAGTCACTAAAATCCCTCTCTTGTTCCTCCAGAACAACAGGCTGCAATTACTTCAAAAACTGTTAGCCACCAGAAAGGGTGGTAGGAATTCTCCTTTTCTAGGGGCACATTTGGCTAAAACATGCAAACCCATGTCCCACACGTGAGACTTCTACCTACTTGAGCAGGGCACTAGCTTTTGGAGTTGCTATAGATCCCTCTGTCACCCCATTGAAATTCAGACAATTTCATTTTTAGATGCCTCATGGGTTGATTGCAAAGTACAAAGTCACTGAAGTTTTTAGCTCTTGCTTCTAGTCATAAGGTGCTCAATATTAATGCGAAGCTTTATGACACATGAAAAGCTACTGAAAGTAACTTACATTTTTTCCTTCCCTTTCAGGTAATTCATTTGGGTCCCATAGCAATGAGGATAACTTGAATTTATAAGTGCAGTCTGACAAAAATTACTGCAAAGTATATTTTTTTCAAAAGTCCCTAAAATTTTCCTTAGAAGAAAATGCAATTTTCTGTAATTCTGTGTTAGCCCTGATTATCAGGATTTCCACTACTTTCAAAAGTAATTGCTCCTTTCATTTGGGAGGATAGCTGATGGGATACATTCTTGCACAGTAAAATTTGCATTAAAATTAAAACGGCATTCCAGTCTGGTATCTTACTGGCACAAATCAAGCACAACCAGTACAACTCTCCTACAGCCATCTCAAACTAAAGGCCAATAATACGGCACCATTTGTTCACACTTATTTATGTATGTGTGTTTCTAGAGAAACTTCACATATTTCTCTGCACAGGACACATTTCTTGGTCTAATTAACATCCCTTTAATCCTTTCTTTTCTATTCAATATTTTATCCAAAGATGTGTGACAAAAACTTATCCTTTACTTTAATGTCTTAATGAAATTAAAGGTGTTAATTCCATTTATAGACACGAATATCAAAACTGAAGGGAACCGACATAACAGTTTCTCTGGTCACCCACTGCCAAGATTGTTTCTAATTTTACTTTGGTGAAACCTGGGAAATATGTTGTTAGCACTTCTCTGTCTCCTTCTCCTAGCATTATTAGAGAAGAGTTGGCGTAGTCTCATTTTATTTACTTCATTCAAAGACCTCCTCACCTTCCCCTGGCTTATTTTTTTTCCTTCTTTCTCCGCCCACACATTGCCAGTCATAAAGCTTTCTGTAAATTATGGTAAGATTCACAGCTCTGTGGGTTTAAAAAAAACCCTCATAAAATAAAGCCTTTTTTTTTTTTTTTTAAAGCAGAACACATGCAGGGTGCTTAACAGAGATGTGAAAATGCTCTTATTTGACTACCTTCATTTGAGGGCAGTTTTTGGCAAGAGACAAAATTCGTAAAGAACACAAGGAATAAATTAGCAGGTCATCAACGTCTTTCCAGCCACAGAACATAAGAAGAAAAATGATGAGGAATAGTTAGGTTAGGTGAATCAATGGATAAGTTATATATATTAAAAAAAAAGACAAGAGGGTCACCGCTTGTTTGATCCCTCTGAAATTATTAAGTCAAATTGTTTTTTTCATTTTTCTTTGTTTTCTACTTCTCCTAACTTTCAGTGCCTCATTGCTAAGTGCCTGCCTTGGGTATCCCAGAGCCTGCTCTCAGAGCTGAATATTTACAGTTCCAAACAAAGTGCTAAAGCAGTCTCACAGTCAGGTTTGATATACCTCAGTCACCCAAAGCATGTCACTCAACGTTAGTAGAAACATTTGGAAATAATGGTCTACTACAGCACACTGCGTGAAAGAGAAAATAACATGAAATTTTTACCTTGCAATGATTGTATGTGTAAAGTAAGTCGTTTACAAGCCTTGTTATATCAGATTACTTAGAAATGTGAGGGATTTGTCCTTTTTTTGAGTAGAAAGTAATGTTTCCTGCTTTCAACTCTCTTATTGTTACCAGATCTGTTGCTGCTGCTGCTGCAGAAACAAAGTGAATACATCAACAAATCAACAAGGAAAGATTTATTTTTCTTAATAAGTTAAATGAATAGAAAACAATCCATCTACAGTGGTCTCATGCCAAAACCGGGAGTTAAAAACAACTAAATAATAGGAGAATAACACCTTGCTGCTACTATTTAAGCATTCAGAAATTCACCATGTGCTTGACATATGCTAAAAGGTCACAGGCAGCCAATGGTAAAACGTAAGAGAGTTTCTAAATGTTATAAACTATTATTTTCCAGCTAAAAAGGCACTGAACCCAATGTGTAATAGATCTTAACACTGGAAGGACCTAACTATTATTATCTTCTAGTCTGATCTTCTGCAGTAAGTATTTGGACTGGTTGTAACTGATAAAAGATGAATTACCCTGTGTTCCATATATCATCCACTCTCAGATAAACCAGCATCCCCTGAAAGAATAGTATGCAGGTAACCCTCAGATAACGTGGAAGTTAATGCATAAAGCATCTGGCTCCAGTCAGTAGGTAAGAGCTATGGCAGATTCTCTCCCTCTCAGCCCTCTCCATAGGACCTTCTTCTCCATCCCACCACCCCATCTTCCACACGCTCCTCCCTTAGCCTCTTCACTCCTGACACTTACAGGTTGATAAATCAGTTCAGCAAAGAGAGCTGTGGTGGCTGCTGGAGGTGTGAGGAAGCCGGGAGCACAGGAAGAGGGAGGAGAGCTGTGGAGAGGATGGGGGAAGGCAGCACCAAACAGCAACTGGGACAGCAGGACATGGAAAGGGAAAAGGCTTGTCCCCGTAGGGCAACACGTGACACGGGGGAAAAACCACACTAACCTTCATTTTTATGGTTTGACATCTCACTCTCCTTGCTGGGGTCAGGTTGGCATATGAAAGGAAACTCTGGAATTAAAAATCTCCTTGTTATTGTCATGTACCTAATAACCTGTGCTGCAAAGTAGTTCCTAAGTATGTTAAATACATAGGTATGTGTGACAAAGTTTATTTATATAAGTAAATGTCTATAAATATTGGAATTGCACATAAAATGTCAAAAGTTCACATTTCCATAATAAAGAAAGTAATTCCAAAAGGAGCCCTGATTTACTGTGCTTTTGTGTGTAATAGTCTTCAGCACTTGACCCCATGTTCTCTCTCAGCTCATTTTTTCCACAGTACTTCTAGTTTTTCCCCCATTTCTAATTTTACCCTTTCCATACCCACAGATCGTTCTCTTTATTAATTAAAAACTGGACCAGAGCTACTTTATACTAGTCGGCGAGCTAATATGACATTTAGACTGATCAGCCCATGAGCCAAGTCAGACGTGATAGCTGCTGAGCTCAGGCTTCAGGAAGGAGGAAGAAGAAAAGGCAGGGGACACTAATGTGAGGCTCTCTCCTTTATCCATCCACCAATTTTTACCGACTTGTAAAAACCCATTTTTTTCTGAGAACTTTCTACCACTTTAAAATGTTCTTGAAACTGCCAAACAGGTCATGGATAGATGAAGACAGAGCCCAATAGCATGGCAACATAAACTTTGTTTCCCCTAGCTCTCAGTTTTTGCTCAATGCAAAGGTACTGTCTTTTTCTGGTTTTTCTTTCTTTCTTTTTTTTTTAAATCTTTACAACTCATATCAGCCTTCCAGTCAGGGAAAAAAAAACCATTTTGGCATGTGCTTTGTTCTTTATTTTGATTTAGCTCATCTTTATTTGATGCAGCACCAAAGCCTATTCCTGAAGTTATATTACAGCCGCAGGATATGACTCCTTGTACAATTAAAGTTTAGATCTCATGAAATGGGACTAATTGCATTAGAAAAGGGTATGTATGCATACCACAAAATATTTTTCTGCAAGCTATATTATACTTTATAAAAGCAAGAGGTAGGAATAGATACAAAGATTTAAGTCTGACCTTGGCAACTGAATCATTAAACTAAAAGTTAGGAAGAGATATGTAAATGTTACAGCTACTGAAGATTAGCTTAACACTGTATGAGGAAAGAAAGCTGGTTAGTCTTTGACATGAAAGTTATTCACTGTGTTGGTTCCAGCTCCTCAATATACCGTCAGTAACACTAATCAGCTTATTGATTATCAGATTATTGTTAGATTACTACAGACCTGACCTTGGGCTGATATAACAAAGCATATTATTGCCTTTCTTGCAATTGGTTGTTAATCCATAAAGCAATGGATTTCTCTTTGGTGGCAATGGTTACCAAGCAAACAACGTTTTCCTCTTTCAGCCTTTGGCAGTTACAGCCAAAATATTGTCGGATAGAGCAGTGCACAGGAGGTTTTTGTGCTGCTTTGTGAAAAAAAAGACCTGCCCATTTGAAATCCTTACAGTTCCAAGACTTCTTTAGGATGCAAATGCTTATCTCTTACTTTAGGATGTAGCTTCTCTTAACAAAATATTTCAGGGGTAGATGGATCTGTCACTTTCAATTATCTGTTTGATGGGAAGATCACTTCGTGACATTAAACAGGAGAGTTCTATAAAAACTTTCAAGTCAGTTTTTTTCACAGAAAAAAGGCTATTTACCAAATTTGTAAATCATACGGGCATGTCTTGATTTTTAAGCTATTTTAGCTATTTTGAAGTTTGAAAGGGAATCTTCTAAGCTTAAAGAGAATGCATTTATTTTCCCACTTCTTACTTTTCAGTAAGGGGGGGAGGGAGAGAAGAAAAAAAGATGAAAAGAGGAAACATTCAATTTTTTTTTCCAAAACTTCTAAAAATTTTTAGGAATTTTGGATAACTGTATCTTTGTATTATCTCCAGTAGATTTCTTAAACAATATTTTTATCTTTGCATCCAAATTGCAAGTGAGCTAATATCTAAAATAAGCTTTTGGAATTCTAAAAGAAGGATTTTCAAAAGAGATTGGTCATCTGCAGTTCAATTATCTTTAGTTATAGCCCAGAGTAAGAGATAACAATTTCTTGCTCCTTCCCCCCTTTTATGGGAAGAGGGACTGAATTACTTAGTTACGCTCAGCAAAATAATTGGGTCATTAAAGCAGAATTGGGCCACCTGCACACAAACACTGAGATTAAAAAAACAAACCAAAACAAAACCGTACACATTTGGCTGCCATCTAGCACTGGAAAAGTCTAAACTCACCACTGCCAGCTATGTTTGACCAGAAAGCACTGTAAAAGCTTGACACCTGCCCAACCTCTGTGGGTTGACCTTTAACCACTAGATATCAAAAGACATTTTTAATAGTATAATGACAGGATACAACCATCCATAAATAAAATTTCTTGCTGACACTGCTGCACTGCAAGTGTTATGCCATGGCCTGGGAAGGTGGATGTCTCAGCTCGCAGTTTCAGAGCGATCGGAGGCTCAGGATAGAAAGGAGGGAGCGAGAGGGTGAGGGTGAAGGATGCAAAGGGGTATCTCTGGGTACTTTTGTTGATGATTTACTCTGTGGTGGCAAATTATTGAGAAAAGAAAAGCATACAGCTGGGATGGGGAAGACCTGGCATCAACTCAAAGCCTATTTTTATATCCTAGCTAAAACCAGCTGGATGCTAAACTCAGAAACAGGCTTCAGAACAAGAACAGGAACACAACCTTCCCATCGCAAAGTGGATGCCACAACCACCAGGCTGCAGAGCTATGCTCCCGTTGAATGCACTTGCCCGCAGATGCATACCCTTCTATGCTCAAATAAAAAGTGGGGACTAATTTTAAAGAGTCCACTCTTTAAAAATTAAATAAATACATAAAACCACATTTGAGAGAATTCTAACTTTGGACAGCATTCTAGGTGTCGGAACGTTAAGGGAAAGATTCAGGGTCTTTACAAGCGAACTGATATACCTTCATGTAGTCCAGGCACCAAAGAAGAAACCACAGGGACGTACGCCTAATTGTGCAGCATCCCACCAACTGGACAGAGTGATACAGCTCTCAGGTCCTGGCACGCTTTCTCTAGAGCACACCCTCAGGCCCCTGTTCTGGCTGATGGCTGCACCGAGAGCTCCCCCCTGCAATGACACCCTGCGCACCAAACACCTCCTTACAGAGCTCCGAAGTCCTTTGTCAGAGTTAGCTTTTAATTAACGTGCTGGGGGCTCCCAGCCAGTTGCTTTGGCTGGTGAATAGGTGAAGTGGGCTTATGAATCCCCAGCCATCTTTGCTTTCTCTTCAGCCACTAACTCTGTCATTCATCTGGGAAAGAAAGAAATAAGGTACTCTCTGCCATCCAGTAAGATCCAAGCTACTTTTCAAAACATAAAACCTTTCTTTAAAAGAAATCCCATGTTAAGAGTTCCCCAGAATGTGTCAGAACTGCATTTCACATCATAGGCAAAATGTTTCCTATTTACTGTACTACTAGTGCATTTACCTAGCCGCTCACGGGGACCAGCTCTCTCACACATCCACCGGGATAACTACTTACATGTGGCTTTCTGATAATTTCAGTGAGGCATATGCTTTTGCAGGGTTATGGTTTAGTGATTAAACTGTTTTTCTACTTGACGTTGTTGCATTAATTTAACCAAGTTAGGAATTTAACATAACAAGCAGCTATCCAGACGCTTTAGCTGATTCTTTATCTATTTTCTTTTGAAGATCAGTGTTATATTTGTTTCACTCTAAGTAAACACCTACCCACCCACCCCCAGTTTTGATTTTACTTCTCAGAAGTAAATTAAAAGAAAGTAATTCAACGTTTCCTGGTGGTCTTCCAGAAAATGGGCATCTTGTTATCATCCAAAATGAAAAAGCAAAAAATAGCTTGTTATTTTAATTATATTTTGAGTGCCTTCCCCCCACCCCCATTCTGATTTTTAGGTGGAGTTGTTATTGCTCCTCTTTTCTACAAATTAGAGTAAGTGCTTTAGCAGCACAATCAACTTCATGTATTATGGAAAGTGGCCTGGAATACTGCCAATTTGATCCTTCATTATAAAAGCAAAAAGACTTGTAGAAATACTTACTCCTCATGAAATCTGCAAATTAAACCCACATCAGCCTTTTAATACTAAATACTATTTATTTTTCAATATAACTTGTTTAAGCTGAATACAGGCTGCATTTTGGCACTATTTTTCTGTTTTGTTTCATTTCATCACATATGTCACAATTAATCATCCAAAGCTATGAAATGGTCAAAGACAGATTACTGAAGGTTTTAAACAGTGGCTTTTAATACTGAGACAAATCAAACTTCCTTGTAAAACACTACATTCAGTGAAGAATTGCATGGGAGAAACCCCAGCAGTCAACAAACTATAATGAAATTAAAATTACTGGAAATGCACCACTCCCTTTTTGATCTTACTTTTTTAATCTCTCTAAATACCATGTCCAGAACTGTGTGTACACTGCCATGGATTAGTAATGCTCCTCATGTAACAGAATCATTAGACATTTTGTAGCCTAGAAATGTGGTTATATGTAATTTATTCTTTTTCACATGTGTACCTGCATTTTTTTTCTCATCTGAAAAACGGTATAAGGCGAGATCAAATTTGCAATGGTGTTCTTCAAAGAAAATATGCCATTGCCTTAACTTTGGCCACCAGGGAGGCTTGCTGTCCCACAAAGATCTTCCTAATAAACTCCCTTTTAGGCTGCCAATTACAGTGTGGCACTTTCCTGAAGATAATTGATCAGAACACAAAATCTTCATTAAGCACTATAAGAGTTCTTCAAATTTGCATGGGAAATGTCTGCCAGCTGCAAGGCTCAAGTAATTGCACTATTATCTCCCAGAAGTAGACAAAACACAGCTTTATTTTTCAGTTAAATGTATACTACGCTTTTAATAAAAATGGCTGTATTCAGAGTCACACACATGCAGCACTCTCTCTGTAGGGCTCTCTCCAGCAGTTCACCGAAGTACAAAAATTGGAGTAGAGACTTATTACTAGAAATAATACTGTACAAGTCCTCTTGTGAAAGCAAATGTGTATATAAAAATCTCAAAGTATCTTTCCCACTACTCAACACTCATCGTATTGTAACCTATTCTCACCTTCACCATTATCAAAACTAATTTCTTACAAAAATGCAGGTATTACAGGTATTGCGAATAGACCGCTCAGTATACTAGGCTTGTTTTTTTTTTAAATGGAAGATCTTTTTTTCTTCATCTTGCATGTATTCTAATAATTAATGCAGGTTCAAAGATATTACTTCAAACTTTTACTTGGTTGCCACTGATCTAAATCGCTATTTGTATTTATTTTTGAAAGCTGCTTACAAGTTTTTAATCCTCAGAAATCCTCCTGACAGCAATGATGTGATGGAGGCAACCATAAGGATCTCTGTCTTCCACAAAGCAATTAGTTACTCAGCTTGGAGAAGGATTTTCTTATTCTGTGTAAGAAGAAAGAAAACAGAAACCAAAAGCGATCGGTATACCATGGCCCAGTGGGCTAGTGTTGTTTACACAGCTTAATAAAATTCAAATCCATAATGTATCAGTATCTCGTTTTTCTTTTACCCTGAGGTACCTCAGTGCCGCTGAGGTTAGAGGAATCATCCTTGATGTGCAGCACTGTCACAACAGTGCTGCTCTAACCCTGCATTATGTGTGAGATTTATTAGCATACGATTTTTTTCCTCAGTCTCTTCAAACACTTCTCAATCATTCACTCTGTTTTCTACTCAAGTAACTCTCTGCAAGAAAGTCTGAAAGTGCCAGGGGTCAGATTTTCAGCTAGTATGAATGAAAGCAGATCTGCTGAAGCATCAGGGAGCCATGTCTGCTTACACAACTGAAGATGTGCCTTCTTCGTGGCTCCTCTCATTTTCCCGACACACTCTCTGTCACCTGAATTCTGAAAGCATTTCAAGCCTCATAAAAAGATGTCATGCTTTTACTTAGCACATTCAAATTATACTCAAGATCTAGCTCAATTACTACTTCGTCTTTAGACAACCTTGCCAGACGGCCATTGTGGCGGATATTACAAAAGGCATTAGTTATCAGAAATCCGTGTGGTTTTCTGTTTCCTAAACTAGATATTTCTTATCTGTGAGGAGTTGACTCTGCATCGTTAATTCATGCCCTGTTTGTTTCTTGCATTTGTTACTGTGATCTTTCTTAACTATTCTTATAATTCTGTATTTTTATTTGGGAAGATTACTAAACCAGTAATGTTTGTTTTATTTCCATTCTATATAGACTTCTGCTGTTCAAATACAGAGGCATTCTTAGGAAAAAAATTGTAGGGGTTTTTATCCTTATGATACCTAGCTTATCACAGTCAGTGCTGGCTGATAACCAGTTCTTCAAACAATTAGTTTCCCTTTGCCCCACCATAACTATTAGAAAAAAACTTACCACTTTATAAATTCAACTAAAGCTCATTTTACTCTGAACAGCTGGTTTAGAATGTAACTCTTTTACAAAGTGAATGGTGATTTATGTTATTTAGCATTAAATACTGGGCTTACGTTACATCAAATGCATGGATTAAAAACCTGAGTACAAAGAACTCATTTGACGTGCAAGAAATCTTGGAAATCACACACAAGGTGAAGTATGCTTGTTTCTAGTTGGGAAGGCTTCCAATATGAAGCGATACTCTAACTTTTACAGAGCCCTTCTGTTAGCATCTAGTATTTACAATAAGCAGCATGCTGTATATTCAAAGAACGTAAACTTTAAACTGCAGCTACAAATATTTACTATAGATTAGATATATAAGGAGAATAATCTAGATGCTTTTTTACAAATTCCTCCATTCTTATAGCCAGTGATAACACAGGGCAAAAGCATATTTCCACAAGTAATGTCACAGTTGCTGTCACTGCTGCTTCACTACTGTAACACAGTAGTTTCTTACTGATACCACATACTCGTATATAATACAGCCTAGCAAGTGAGATCTGCAACTTTTCTTGGCCATACCTTTATGCTAGCATACAACATCAGTAAATACACATGGTGTGATTCTCACCTCAGTTGCGCAATGCTTTGGGAGGAGTAACTCACAGTACCGTTATGTTGGTACCTCAGGTGACTTGCTGAAGCAGAGAAGTAGAAGGATGCCCATAGCGGTGTGAGAACTGTGCCTGTGAAACAGAAATAGAAATGAGAATGTGGACCATGGATAAATAAGGGGAGAGCAGGAAGACAGTGCACCAGCTAGCAGGTTGGTGGGGCACTCAGGGTGCGGCGCTCTATCATAGGAAGCACTGCACCCATCATCTCGTTTCCTGAATTCCTGTGGTAGGATAAGGCTCTGGGAGTAATTGCACGATGTTCAGCTGGCTCATGTGCCCTGCCACCTTGGATCAACGCTTACTTGGGTCAGGGACCTTGTGCAAACTCACCACAGCTCCCTTCTCGCCCAGGTTTTCTCCCCAGGGATCCAGACCATTGTGAAGGGTGCCATGAAGGGTTGGGGGTAGTCTCATCCTGACCCAGGTTCGGGATGCGCACCTACAGCCTTGGTCTCTGCTGGGCTTGTCACTAATGCACAAAAGATGAAGGAAATGAAGGAGAGCAGCCTGGGTGCCACAGGTTAGACATAACCTCCTTGGAACAATGCACAGGGCTGTTACTTCAAAAGGTACAACACTGGCCCTAGTAGTGACATACCCAAATATCTTAATGTTCGTAATAGGCAGAAAGAATTATTGAGAGCTCATCTACCCTGACTTTCATGACTTCCCACCTTTCCTGGCACCCTTTGCTTCCATTGATAAGCTTCAGCTGTAGTGAAATAAAAGCTTCAAGCTCAAGAAAAACGATGCTGCTCTTGCAAATTCTATTGCTGAAGAATGAACTGTAGTAAAACAGGAAAGGGGAAGACAGGAGCAGGAAAATTTATACAGTATTGTAGAAATTATCTTATTAATAGGATTGTCCCTGCCAAATGACACCACCCTCCCTTTCCAAAAGCTGTTTACAGCCATTTCCAAAGCTACTTAATGGATTTTTTTATCATGTCTACAATTACACTGCTCTTGCTAAAGGGAAAGTTTGATTTTAAATATCTCCTGCTTTCATTTAGTGGAATATCTCATTTGTACAATCCAACTGCTTCTGTTCCTTGGAAAGTATCCTGTTGTTTTTTTAATTTAACATCTCTAGGTTTCACCAGATCTTAGCTGGGACAAAAACTTGCAGCTGCATTTGAAAGAAAGAAACAAAAAGTAAAAGCCAATATATTCTGAAATAATTGTGGTACAGAGGTGTTTGGTCTTGTTCCTAGATTCTGTTCAAGACATTGACACATGGATTGCCATATCATGACACAGACCTGCTCAGAGAAATTTTCATCACTAGTAGCCAAAAATAACAAATAATGGACCACTCTGTGGCTTTTGGTATGTCTGATCTCACACCTGACAATTCAAATCAGAGTGAAAATTAGACCCATAAGCCATCAGGGATTCTTGGGCATATATAAAAGGTTCATAAAGACTTATCCAGAGATAAAGAACTCATCATGCAAATAGATGAAGTTTTTTTTATTTTGCACCATTCATTCTTGTACACGTGAGAAAGAAATGAGTCCCCCTACCTCTGTGTTTAAGGATGGGTTTATCTTTCTGACTGCTTCTAGGTCTAGTGTTTTTCGGGGAAGGTTGGGGGGAAGGCAGGTTGGGAAGAGGAACCTCCAATGGCAGTTCATCCCTTTTCAAAACGTTTTCTGAGTGAAGACAACACAGCCTCTAAAAGGTGCCTGTCTCTCACCTTCGAGTAAAGAGTAAGCTTTGATAAATACCTTAAACAAAATATCCCAGTTTAGGTGGTTAAAAATATGTGAAATGCACCACAAACTAAAGCAATACTGTGGCTCTCTACTTGTTGGATAAGATTCATCCTTATGAAACAAATATAGCTCTTAGATTCCATTTACACCCTAATGCTTGAGGATTTAGTAAGGGCTGCATTTCCTGGGCGATAATTTTTTTCTTATGCTACAACCTCACACTAACACCATTTCTTATACTGTGATATAGAAATAACTACTCAACAAAGTTTTCCAGTACAATTTATCAAATGGAGAGATACTTTGACATAAAATGTAAGGTTCCTTTTACCAACGGAATAATGACTATTCCATAAATGAATTCAGTCCAATTGCAGTGCAACAGTTTTACTCCACAGCTGATCCAGTGGGACATACTTCTTTAAAAGCCCCAGTAAAGCTTTTTATCTTGTATTCTAAAAATACACTAACTGCTTTCATAGACCGGAAAACAAAAGTACTCCCTTCAAATTCCAACCACAATTTAGAAGGGTGCAAAAGAGCAAAATGGAGTCCCATTTAAAAAAACACATATCTTTGAAGTCTGTGAAGAATTTCCTTCTTTTTAGAGATTTTAAACACTGTGCCAGCAGTCATCCCTTGTATAGCTACTTCTCTGAAGTAGCTCCAGTTCCAGTAGATGTAACTTCCTCCGTATATCTCTGCCTGAAAAGTCTGACGAGGCCGTCGCCAGAAAACCTCAGGAGCCAAGGGTCCAGATCTTCAAAGATGGATCAGAGGGAGTAAGACATCTTAATAGGAATTGGGTGCTTTTGCAGATCTGTGTCTAAATTGTTTATCATTTATAGTAACCACTTCTTGTGAAAAAGTCGAAGAAATTGTAAAGGAAAACCATCACACTGCTTTGAAAACTGCCTGTTTGGAGTCACCTTTTACTGCACTCAATGCTCATGTTACGCATGCAGAGCATGACTAAAATAGTCTATTAAATCAGGTTCGGTGATTTGCAATGTTTTTAGCATGGATTCATTAATCAAATAAAGTTTTCAGGTTTAAATTCTTGTATATGAGCACAAGGCTAAATTTCTCAACTTTGGTAGCTGGTCATGGCGTTAAGCAGGTAAGAGACAGGTGGAATTAATTCAGCTCAGGAGTTAATACACCCTATACATAAATATGCCTAGAGAGGAGAGAGGAACTCAATTGCAGTAGTGGAAGAGAAAATTCTGTCTCAGCTTGCCACCACACACTTGCTTACACACACTGCATTGTTTCCTGTGGACAAGGTTCCATATCTAACTCGCCATCGTTTGGCATGAAAGAGCATGCCGGTTTTAAATCACCACTGAAGTTTTTAATTGAATTTTGGCACCTCCAGCAATGATAGCACTATTGATTTCTAAACGATTGAAATTCCACTGTACTAGAGAATACAGTTAAAAAACCTCAGCAGACAGTCAGAAAAATAGAGGGCTGTACTGGTGGCAGGCATGTTGCGTGCCATGCTTTCTTTACCGGTTATTGCAGAGGAGTGTAGAAAAGACTACTACAGTGTCTCCCACCGTCCCAAGGGAACAAGCCTCTGCAGGAGCCACTGCAACAGACCAAGTACAGCGGAAGCCTCTAAAACACTCTCCCAACTCCCATCCTTTTTGGAAGGACTAAAAAGACAACTCCTGTCTCTCACCCTTTTAATCTACAAGTTAATTTCAGGGAAAAAAAAGGATTCTGAAGGGCCTTCCCATGTGCCTTGTGTAATTTAATTGTCACTTCAGATGTCAAGGACCTATGGCCAAACTCCACATTTGTTTACAGCAGTATATTCCCATGTTTACTCAGTTATAACTAAATCGAAGTTTTTTGCCACAGCGTTCTGTTTACTTGGCTCACTTGTCTCCCTTTACAGTGCCTTTAGTGACACATCCAAAGGTTTTGTGGTTGGTAGCTGTTGTCTCCTAATCTTTAGTGACAGCTCAGTTCGATCGCTGGTGTTTTCCAAGCTTGGATAGAAGACAGAAAATAAAATAACTTTTTTTCTCATTCTCACTGACATTTTTCATCATTCTTTTACCAAAGGCTCTTTTACCAAAGGCTGCCCAGAGGTTTTCTGGTTTTCACTTTTAATGACTGAGTTTTCAAACTCTGAATTTTAACTGCTCTTCTCTGTGGCCTGAGATGTTTCTCACCATTTACACATGCTTAGGAAAAAAGGTTTCTAGTGATAACGACTTTAAAGAAATGATTAATTTATTTGAT
Organism: Ciconia boyciana; assembly: GCF_034638445.1. NCBI lineage: Eukaryota > Metazoa > Chordata > Aves > Ciconiiformes > Ciconiidae > Ciconia > Ciconia boyciana. The sequence goes on along the minus strand of NC_132938.1, from coordinate 76,726,999 downwards.
GTCTGATGTAGTAAAATTGCTGTAAAAAGAAACAAGTAACTTTTTTCCCCTCGTTTTGCCTCACTTCCTCTGCTTTCCATTTTAGAAGGGAAAGACAGCTAGAGACAAGGGAGCAACACTGGAAGAAAAACATGATGAAGAACGCTCTCGGAAGATGGTCTGCGAGACAGACCCCCAGTAGTTTTGAACAGCTCTGGTCACTTGTATTCATACAACCGAGAAGAAAGGAAGAATTTATCAAGCCGACACTAGCCTCCTTGCTCTGAGTGCAGAGACCTATCAATTTCTGTCTCTCGGCTAGTCTTTGTAATAAATATAGGCTTGGTGTGTAATGAAAACCAGCTGAGTGTTTCTCAAGGTACAGATGCTTTCTTTTCTTCTGATTCCAGCTAAGATTGTTCTTACTCTTCATAATCTCTCACAGCTGCCAAAAATCCATCTTATCGTTGCATGAGGTGAAGTTTCCATTAACAGCTATTATGGTAGCAGGGGTCAGGCGTCCAGTGTCAAATGAGCTGCTAAAGAGAAACACTGTGCTAGAAAATGCTGTACTAGGGAGAAAACCTCAACTGAGGTGTGTTTTATTATTAATTTGAATAGTTTTTATGTGCAGATGTGGCTGGGCTGTGCTGCTGACAGACTGGTTTCTGATGTCCCGGAAAAAGAGAGGGAAATTTGGGGTGTGGAGGAAGTGGGAATATACATCCACTTGGCTGAGAGAGAAGAGGAATTTGAATAGTTTTGATGATGCTCAGTTTTCAGTATGTCAGCCAACCAGACTGGCTGCCCCTTCAGGTTGGAGGGCTCTAATGAAGGAAGCTCTGACCATAAACACCACTTGCAATTTCAACACTCACATTGCTGCAGATGAGGTTCCTGACTCCCAGTCATCGCAGGGGAATAAAATAAAAGCAATAATAATAGTCCCTAGTCTCCAATCACTTAATGGAAAATGAGAAGTTTCCCCAAAAAAGAAACAACTCCGTCTCAAAAATTTTCATTTCTAAAAGATCTTCCTCCAGTGAAAGCATCTGGATTGAACACATTCTTTGTTGATAGTGAATGACAGTATTTTAATACCCTTCTAGTATGATGATGGCATCATTTTATTTTGGAATTACCTACTGTTGTGGTTTAGCCCCAGTCGGCAACTAAGCACCACGCAGCCACTTGCTCACTCCCCCCTGGTGGGATGGGGGAGAGAAGCAGAAGAGGAAAAGTGAGAAAACTCATGGGTTGAGATAAAGACAGTTTCATAGGGAAAGCAAAAGCTGCGCACACAAGCAAAGCAAAGCAAAGCAAGGAATTCATTCACTGCTTCTCACAGGCAGGCAGGTGTTCAGCCATCTCCAGGAAAGCAGGGCTCCATTACGCATAACGGTGACTTGGGAAGACAAACGCCATCACTCCGAATGTCCCCCCCTTCCTTCTTCTTCCCCAGCTTTATATGCTGAGCATGAGGCCATATGGTATGGAATGTCCCTTTGGGCAGTTGGGGTCAGCTGTCCCAGCTGTGCCCCCTCCCAGCTTCTCCTGCACCTGGCAGAGCACGGGAAGCTGAAAAGTCCTTGACCAGTGCAGCAACAACTAAAACATCTCTGTATTATCAACACTGTTTTCAGCACAAATCCAAAACATAGCCCCACACCAGCCACTATAAAGAAAATTAACTCTGTCTCAGCTGAAACCAGGACACCTACCTGGAAGTGCATATTACCTGGAAGACATTTTGAATACTAACACTGTGTGCATGTCTTTATAACGATCTATCTATATGAAAAGTGTACCAAAGCTATAATCATACAGGCGTATGTACTGTGCAGGTGCCAAATGTTAATTGTCAGTGTGCTACACTCTGAACAAAGACAGAAGTAAGCAGATCAAAAAATAAGGTTCAATAAATTCTGGACTTGTTTTACAAAACCCCTCAATTTTAAAATAATGAAATGCATAATTATTTGGAAAACCATTACAAAAATATTGACTATCATTATATATTTTTAAAATTACTTTTGACATGTGAAAACATAAAGGAATTCAATATTTGCAGAAAATACAAGCTATTTTTCAAAGTATCACATTATTCTTTCTACAATAGCTCAATATTGCAGGTATTGTAGACCTGCAATATTGTTCCAGCATGCAAAGATTCCTACGAGTCCCTTATCATCCATGCTCAAGGCCCTTAAATGTACAGCTACAGACAAAACAGATCCTAAGTTGGCAAACTCTCCTCAGGATTAGGGGACAAGGCATAGAGAAAGCTACGACTTGCCTTTAGCTTTCTTCTTCATTGTGTGGGTAGAGCAAAGGTGGGGGCACTTTGCTTAAGAGTAATTTACACTATAAGCATTGTGCACAGGCACAATGTAGCATGTGGAGTTACTATTTCCCCCCGGACTGTAATTCTAAATAAGCACTCTACCAAACAACGCCAAAACTGTCAGAAACCTACACTATTGCAATATCTCAGCAAATTCTGCTGAGCCGAGGGCACCCTTCCTCTACCAGAAAGCCACCTTGCAAGTTTATGGGTCAGTTTATGGCTCAAGGAGAATGGGACTTCTTTTGTCAACTACTAGCATTTTTATGCAGCATGGAAAACAATCTCCCGCACAGAGATGTGAAGACCCTGCACTGAATTTAGCCCCGTGTTATGCTGCTTAAAAAGTCCCTACTATATTTAAACCATTACAAAGCTTTCACAAAATTACTTACAAGGAAGCACATCAAAACCCCTCTTTGCTGACTGCATCTGCACCTCTGGCAGTAAACTGGAGCAAATCCAGTACCAGTACCCAAGACTCCACCACCAGGACTTGGGGAGCAGCTTATGCTCAGGAGCAGATACGCAGGTGCTCTGTGACAATGCCATCACCACAGCCACCCTGACCCTCAGGTCCCACAGGCGCTGGCAGAGACGGAGAAGTACGGGCTCTAGGGGATAACTGGGAAGCGAAGGGCATATCTGTAATATCTTCCCGGAGCCCCACAAACCTAACTCTTATTCCGTACCTTCTACAATGAAGAAACTCTGAAATGATATAGGAGCAGAAGATCCAGTATTAAGCAGCTTTTTCTACCCTCTTCCCACAGAGGGTACTACGCTGCAAGCAGAGGTGGACATTTCAGTGATGAAGACAAAGCGTCTCTGAAGTAGTCTGCAGCCACCCCTTAGCACAGAGACATACTGTCTTCCTTGGTGCTAAAATTTCAAGAAAGGCATTAAGTCATAGATCTGATTCAAAAGGATGTTGATTAAAAATCCAATACCTTTTAAAAGGATTAATGAAAATGTTTTTCAACTACACAAAACCTTGTTTTATAGAACGTGTGGTTGACCTATAGGCACCAAAGTGTTTTTGGTTTTTTTTTTCCTTTTCCTAACTGGGAGAAGATTTACATATATGTCATGATTTCTGGTGGAAATCTGCTCTCTTTCAAAGTATACTGATAATAGGAATACCAGATTAATGAGCTTCTCTGTTGAATTAATGGAAACAAGGCATGAAAGTGAAAATGTCCAGTACTGCACACAAGTAAAGAAGATATACTCTGCTATTTAGAATTGCACTTTGAGTAACTGTGAGTGAGCAATAGATCACTAAAAGCATTTCTCAAGATGTTTTTTACATTAAAACCAATCTTTTGTAACCTGTGTTCTGCTCCTTAACACTGGGGTCCTCCTTAAATGTAAGACTGACATTACAAAAGGATAAAACATCAGCACTTCTACTGTCCCCTCAAAATTACAAGCAAAAAAGCAGTACGTGTGCATACATCTCTGACAAAATAATTTTCAAGGCTCCTGTAATTTAGCACATTTCTGCCTTCCAAGTACAAATGGAAAGCCAAACCCAGCCTGAAGGCAGAACAAGATGGAACAAGGATGCTTTTACCAGGGTTGGCTGAGGAAGACTGCCACAGCCTTTGCCAGCGAGTCACAGCTTCCTTATGTGCTGGCAAACTTATAAGCTGCCCTTTAGGTCCCAAGAGGATAGAGTGCATTTGGTTGAGTCGCACTCTTCTCACCTTCTCATCCTCACCCTCTCTCTCTTCTTCATAAAGAAGGGAAGATTTTATCACCCTGCTTGCAAATAGATGCAGAGAAAGATTTAGGAAATGGCATCCAAGGTGGACAGGGCCCCTGAGAAACGCTCATACAAAACAGTGATGGATGATATCAAACAGCAACAATACAAGCATGATACATTTGAGAAAGTAACTGAAATAAAAAACTAGGGAAAACCAAACTAAGAAATATTTCCACCATCAAGATGTAATTGCAGAGGTAATTGCCACAGGAAGCTGTGGAGATAAAAACTGAAAATAAAAAGTTATGCGATATACATGAATATCAAAAATATAGAGTTGAAATTAATGTTAAAAAGGTTTGGCTTTTATCAGCATCACATTTGCTGTAGCTCACAAACCTTTTGCTTACTTAGTATTACGCATTTCTTTGTGGACTACCACCAACACCAGCAGCTGTAGATGACAGACTTTGGGTCTGATTTAGTGTGGCAGCTCCTATATGCCTTCTAGTTTCTTTCTTCCTCACAGTATGAATCTATCCCATTCATATGCGCCAGAGCAGAAATAACAGTATTTCCAGTTAAAACTGTTACACAAATTAAGTTCTGCTTTGTTAGTTATTATTATGTCAGGAAATCTTTTTTTTTCCTGAGAATTTTTTTATAAAAGTAAGATGTTTCCATCCATGTTTGTTAGCCAAACTTTTGATCTCATTAAAAATTAAAAGCAGGAAATTTGTTGAAAAAAAATTTTGAATTGAAAAAATATTACCGCAGTTGTGGTACAGATGCCTTATCACCGTATTATCCCCTCTAAATTAGGGTCCTTGACCAAGCAACCTCTCTTTTGATGCCTCACAATCCCTTCTCTTGCCGAACCACCTGGTGCTTCATGAGAGATGGCTGGGTCCTGCCCGCAGGGAAACAGGGGTGTATGAAACATCCAATGTAGTTTTCACCAGTCGTCATATCGACACTTTCAGACAGCTTTTTCATTGGGGTACCTTTGGCTTTCTTTCCATAGATAATTGAATTTCCAAGTAAAACATGAAATGCACAGTTTTACATTAAAAAAGCCAGCTTTGATATATAATTTTCAACCTGTCCTACTCATTATTATACACTTAGTATTTCCATGTGTGCTGAGGAGACGATATTATACCTGGGTTAATCATATATACACTGAATTACATAGCTGCATCTTGAGCATCTGCAAGACAGTTCTGACAGGCCTGGCAAATAACCTGGGAGCTCTACCAGACCTTGTTTCCAAGTTTAGTAACTGGAAAATAAAAGCATCTGATGCATCGGGGCAGTAGAGCAAAACAGTATGTACTGACAGGGGCTGAGCTGGGTTTATGCTTTATGTAAGCAGAGGGTTGCATGGCTTATTTTTCTGTCAGCGAGCCAGAAGTTCATAGGTAGTGGGGCTAAGTCGATCCAGAGGTTACTGGAAGGGAATTTCACTCACACTGCAGCGTGTCCTCTCAGCACAACGTTGGCTCCTTCTAGCATCTACTTTCTGCTCCCCTCCACCTCCTCTACGCTTTTCATTATTATTGCTACATTCAGTAAGGTAGCAACATATGTGTTATTTTTTCCCAGTCCAGCAACAGTAAGTGTTAAGTAGACGATAGCTCCAAAACGCAACGTGTATATCATATTTTGTGACTAACACAATCTCCCAATCAGGACATTTTGATCTTCCAGTTATAGCTAGGGACTTTTGCAGGAAATGATCTTTTTACATGCTCTCATAAACTCTCAGAATGTCTGGTTTTGTTTCACTCTCTCTGCTAAAGAACACCAATAGTTTCTCTTTGGTTTTCCAGTGTATGTTTATTGAGCTGATAAAGACTGCAAGATGTATTGAAAGAAACACTTGGTTTATTTTATTTTATTTTGGCAGTGATAAGAGAGTGGAATCCATTTTAAAACCAGGAGAAAAATAATTGGCATGTCCTAGTTATATTATATTTTATACATACGCAAACATGGATTCATGCACACACAATTTTCTTTTTTTAAATTTTTTTTATGGGTACCTTCCTGACTTGCAGCCAAGCCATGTAAATGCTAGCCAGCTCGTGCATTTAATTGTATCAGCATATAATGGTAGACAGATTTTCTTCCTTTCTGTGCTGCGGTGTGAGAGGAAGCTTTCACAGGAAACAGGAGAGCGCAAGGTAAGGGGAGCAAAAAACCTAACTTCCACTGTACAACAGAGATAGACTAAGACGCATCCGCATCTAGATGATATACTGAAACACGGTGTAATGCCCACTGTATAATTTATAGAATACATGCCTGAACCAATAAATGCCTTAGGGAATAGTTAGTGGTGAGTGGAAGCCTTGCTTAAGTGCAGTGGTTACATTAAAATCAGCCTAGACTAGCTAATGTTCTGGTTTAGGTGCAGGCAACAAAACAGAAGCTGCAGTCAAAAACTCAGAAAATCTGCTCAACTTTCAGCCCTCTTTGTGTCTCTGTCTCCCTTTTCACACACACACACACACACACGAACACACACCCCTCGGTAAATTCCAACCAGGAAAGAAAGAAAATTGCTTAGAGAAAACAGATATTACTGTGTTGTTATTATGGTCAACATTCAGCGGAGTATGCAAAAAAGTACACTTTATGCCTTTTATGCTTAAAACTTATGTTAAAGAATGAAAAAGACTGCAAGTTCTTTACCCAGTACGTTGAGTTGAAGGTAAGGTCATTGCTTGCCAGCAGGCCATGGCTGACTAACTAAACATTTTTATACCACTCATCTGCTGCTGGGGAACACGTCATTAAAACACAGGAAACATTAATCTACAGATTAATGCTATAGAAAGAAAACTTTTACACAATCTTTACTTCCAATTAAAAGAAGCTTACAAAACATTAACCCTTAGAATACTGCGATACCACCACCTAATAAAAGCTCCAGGTGGATGTTTGCCTTACTGTGCTAGCTACCTATTTCTTCATCTAGCCACACAAGTTTTGCTTCAGTGTAAGTGTACTTATCTGAGCTACATTCACTCACAGCATGTATACTGATCTGGTCTCTTGCCTACATAATCACAGATCTTAAATTAGGGAATTGGTTATGTGTATTTACTACATTTTGACTATTTGGAACAGATTTCAAACACTTTTCAGAAAAATAGTGGGTGATCTCTCTATAAATCCGTATGTCTTAGGCTAGTCAAGAGCACAGCATATACTATTATTTATTCATTATTTATTTTTATCAACCACTGTGGTCCATCTTGAAGCAATTGCCTTTCTGTGTGAAGGCATCTCTACGCTAGCTCCATCTGCTTATAAGACCAAGTAATGTTTTGGACTGGGTTTTGGGGTAGGGGGGAAGAGGCAAAGGGGGATTTATGGATGGACGCAGATTTCTGTGCTCTTGTCTATTTACCAGAAGTATGCAATTTGCTATTGGTTGTGAGGTGCTATTTAATCTCTTGAACCTCTAGTTCTCTCACTGAATCCCTCCATTTATCCTCTTTCCTTTCTGTAAGGAGCTATGTTTAAGTTCAAATCCTTTAAAAAGGGTTTTACTGCCTCTAAGATTAGCAATACTTGCTTGAGAAGAGGTAACTAGTAACATTCGTTTTGTCTTAGATCTTACAAATCTATATACATAGAGAGAGCGCATTCAGTATTTTTGTTAGTATGCTACTAAACTTGAGGAGCCCTTTAAATTTTTAGGGCATTTGCTTCCTATTGGTGTCTATATATGAATATGTATAGATGAAGAACCAGAGTATTCATATGTAACACTATCTCAGCCTGCACATTTAGAAATTTATTTAGCAGAGATTTTCGACAGTAGCATATTATCAGTGCTTTTACCTTTCAATTTTTTTTTATTGAAAAGTCTGTCATCCAGGCTTCGACGTTACATAAGCATTTAGTTAAACTAGTTAAACAAGACTGGATTGTTGCTGGAACCACGTTGGAAATATTTACAGTAACACTCACCTGGCTTCAAGTATTGTTGCAAAGTTGAAATTCAGCCCAGTCTTGAAAGTTCACAAAGGTTTGTTAGCTTATTTGCGCAAAACCTAGGCTCATTTTCAAGTAAACTTTGGCTGATATTTAGTTCTAGATAAAGGGCACAGTATGATAGTGATATGATTAAAATGTCTTGAATGCAAAACCTCTGTTCACTCTTGTCAAGTGGAAGAGAAACATTATTGTTTTGGTTATCCATTCAACACTCATAAAATCGGTCGCTCGCTTTCAGAGGGAGGAGGTTTACTGCTTATGCTCACAAATACTCACCACGCAGCTAAAGGATTTACACAGTCAGCTAAGAAGAAAATACATAACATGGGCGAGTGAAAACATCGCTGGTTATTTAGGGAGTTAAAATGTCCCCTAAACTGGAATGAGCAAAGTATATTCTACCTTAACAAGAGACAAAAAGGGAAAACAGCATCCTCTAAATCCTTACAGACTTAAAAATCTATTCCACATCATTATCATCACTTAATGGATTTATAGATTAATTGTTTCTTATTGTCCATTAACCCAGTGACCCAGATTTTACCGCAGCTCAGATCCAAACAAAAATCTTTCTAATCATATGGGAATGGAAGACCCTTAATGAAGTTTAAGGATACACTGTAAACCTGGTTTGTCCTACCATGCCAGATTGCATGTTACTAATCTGCAGAGAGTTACAGCTAGTTTGTCAAGATTAAACAAGGGAGAAATGAGAAAGTATTATTACCTCCTCTGAGGCTTCAAATCAGTTTTCAGTCTGCTGCGATGACCCTGGCCACCTTCAAGGTTCCCTAGAGAAAAGAAGGAAAGGAATTCATAAATAGGGATTCATAAAGATGGCTGTGGCTCTGAACAGCATCCACTGCTCTCTTTTTTCACCCCTTAGTATATTGTGAAGAAAGAATGCCTCATCCATATGAAAATATAATAAAATGCATATGTTCCTTTTATATATGGAAAAGGTATGTAATTAGTTTTAGTTTAAAATAAGAAAAAATGAAGACTGGATGAATGTATGCTCACAATAAAAGAGAAAATAGCACTACTTTTTTTTTTAGAAAGGCTCTTTTTTAAAATCCTAGTAAAACCAGCAGATGGGCTAATTTAATTTAAGCTAAAAATAGTACACACCCAGAGAAAGTTAAACTTGAGTCTCACTTTGTAGGGAGTGTCAACTATACGTTGAGAGGCATCCACCTTTTCCTTGGCCGCTTGGGACGGTACATCATGCCAGACAGCTCGCTTCACATCACAGCAATGCACTTTTTCATCCCAGTCTCCTCTGGCATCTTTGCCTAGGAATCAAACACATACCTTTGCTGCTTAACAAATCATTATCTTTACCTTTACTGCTTAAGAAAAGAGGACCAGAAGTCTCATTTGAGTATTGAACCTTCTGATTGTCCACATAATTTTTAGTTCACTCCCTGGCTCCGCTTCGGACTCTCCCAGCCAGCTCTCTTCAAGACAAATGTGGAATAGAGGATTTTAATCCTAAAGCAATGTGGATGCAAGGAGTCGCTGCTCCATGACTCTGGGACTAGAAGCTCTTCCCTGGTTTGTGCTTGATATAAACACAACTGAATGGATTTGTCCAAGGCAGGGTAATGTTTTCAGGAGGCAAGAAGGGCGTTTAGGAAACAGCCTTGCTCTGTCACCTTTTGGGATGTTAGAAAACCTGATGCAAGTTTAATTTGTACATCTTCACATATGATGGAGTCCCATTTCCATATGTATTGCTTCTCTGTACTGCCTCTCTCTTTAACAGATATGTCGTGACACATCAAGAAAATTTCACAAAATTCCAGGTTTGATTGTGGATACTGTTTGATAAACTGTAAAAATGACTGACCTCCTATTTAAAGCTAGATCTGTTCTATCTAAAAAAGTAGAATCCACCAGTTTTCTGTGTTTCTCCTAGTGAGCTAAATGAAATTTTTCTACTGAAACAAAGCATTTTTCTTTCTTTCAGCTCAGTCTGGAAACTATCTTTCCTGATAGTTCATCACAGAGCAACTGTAGCATTTTTAAAGCATAATTAAGGTGCAACTGAAGAACACATAACTTGGATTCCTGCTATAGGAATCCTGCAACTTTGCAGATATAGTTGCAACATATCTTATCTAAAAAAAAAGTCCCAGCACTCACGTAGGATAAGAAAAAAAGCTACTCTGAATCACCTTAGGAAAAAAAAAAAAAAACGAAAAAAAAAAACCACACAAAAGCAATGTCCTCTCTTCCCTCCTTTCCTGAGAGAAGATAATACAAACCAACTATACTGGGTTTGTGTGGCAAGGCTTTGGTAGCAGGGGAGTTACAGGGGTGGCTTCTGTGAGAAGCTGCCAGAAGCTTCCCCTGTGTCTGATAGAGCCAATGCCAGCCGGCTCCAAGAGGGACCTGCCGCTGGCCAAGGCCAAGCCCATCAGCGACAGTGGTAGTGCCTCTGGGATAACGTAGTTAAGAAGGGGGGAAAAAACCTGCAGCAACTGCAGCTGGAGAGAGGAGTGAGAATAAGTGAGAGAAACAACTCTGCAGACACCAAGGCCAGTGAAGGAGGAGGAGGAGGAGGAGGAGGAGGAGGACGTGGAGGAGGAGGAGGTTCTCCAGGCACCGGAGCAGAGATTCCCGTTCAGCCCTTGGTGAAGACTATGGTGAGGCAGGCTGTCCCCCTGCAGCCCATGGAGGTTAATGGTGGAGCAGATCTCCACCTGCAGCCCAGGGAGGACCCCATGCCAGAGCAGGTGGATGCCTGAAGGAGGCTGTGACCCCATGAGAAGCCTGCACTGGCGCAGGCTCCTGGCAGGACCTGTGGATCCATGGAGAGAGGAGCCCAGGCTGGAGCAGGTTTGCTGGCAGGACTTGTGACCCCACAGGGGACCCACGCTGGAGCAGTCTGTTCCTGAAGGACTGCACCCCATGGAAGGGAGCCATGCTGGAGCAGTTCGTGAAGAACTGCAGCCCGTGGGAAGGACTGACATTGGAGAAGTTCATGGAGGACTGTCTCCCATGGGAGGGACCCCAGGCTGGAGCAGGGGAAGAGTGTGAGGAGTCCTCCCCCTGAGGAGGAAGGAGCGGTGGAGACAAGGTGTGATGAACTGACCGCAACCCCCATTCCCCGTCCCCCTGTGCTGCTGGGGGGAGGAGGTAGAGAAATTGGGAGTGAAGTTAAGCCCAGGAAGAAGGGAGGGGTGGGGGGAAGATGTTTTAAGATTCAGTTTTTATTTTCTCATTATTCTACTGTGAGTTTGATTGGTAATAAAATAAACTGATTTCCCCAAGTCGAGTCTGTTTTGCCAGTGACAGTAATTGGTGAGTGACCTCTCCCCATCCTTAACTCAACCCATGAGCCTTTCACTGTATTTTCTCTCCCCTGTCCAGCTGAGGAGGAGAGTGACAGAGTGGCTTTGGTGGGCCACTGGCACCTGGTATCCAGCCAGGGTCAACCCACCACAGCAACCAACCAAACAAAATTACAGGGATAAGCATAAGGAGGAAGGGGAAGGGAAAGGGGGAAGTGGGAAAGGAGATGGACCTTTATGAGAGGTGGTAAAAAATTTCTTAAATCACTCCTTTTACTTATAAGAGATAAACCAAAATTAAAACAAGCTCAAAAATACAGATCTTTCATATTTGTAGCAGGTTACCCTTTGGAATACAACTACATTGTAAATCATGACTATGCAGAGTAAATAGTACTAGGTAGTCTGATTTATGTTGATAATTTAAAGTATTGCTGAAGAATCACTGAGTGAAGAAGGAATGTAAACTCCAAATATGTGTTCAGCAACATTTGCTTAAGTGAAAAAAAAAAAAAAAAGAAAAAAACTGTAGGGTTGCCACTGTTGCTCAATATTAAAACTGAGCAGCTGGGTCTGAATTATTTATGTGCTGAGTTATTAAAAGTAAATCAAATAAACACATGGGAACACAAGTCATTCCACTTGCTTTCATTAAATCCCCCTCAGGTTATTTCTTTTATATATCAGCAACTTGACCAAGCAGACCGCAGGACTGTCCAAGTGTCATGCTAATATTTTGGCATGTTCAATAAGCAGTGATAGAGGGCAAGACTTTTTTTGCACTCTCACAAAGTGTTTTTGAAGTGTTTATCCATATAATTATGACAAGTTGCGTTAATTAATACTGAAGGACCCTTCTGATGTGAAGTTCCTAAAATTACATTAATCTCAGCGTTTTGAATATTTGCAGGACACATTTCTGAGACGCTATGAACTATATTTATATACATGAAACTTAAAATACATTTTCAGAATTGCAATCATGTAGTCTTACTATATTTTCTGCTTCCAAGTTTCACAGTGATTAAATTTCAAAATCAGTTATCTTAATGAGACATAATATCTTAGAATGATTTTAGTATAATTCGAGTTAAAGAAATCTAAAATATTTCTCCAGTCAAAAATACTTACAGGCATTGTCTCAGGCTTTTTTCCCAATATGATTTCTTAGTACAGAATATTGCAAACCATACATAAATTCCATTCATTTTTTAAGGATATCTTTTGGGTTATGTTCTCTGTTGTGCAAACTTTCCCATACACAAAAAAGAACTTCATTATATTTTACTTTATTCTACTTCTATTCTATACTATTCTATTCTCAAGATTCATGAAAGCTCAGTGCTCTCATTCAAATTGTGAGAGAACAGACTTTAGAGGACTACGCCTTTTTGGACTGCACTTCTTTCAGATTCATCTATGATGAAATAAATAGTCCGGGCCCATGTAGTTTCTCAAGGAGGATTACAAAGAAATTGTCCATATGTAGGATCTAAGCCAGTGAAACAATTTCCCTTTCATATTCTTTCTTACCAGACAGCCAGTATGGAAACATCATCATATTTGCTGCAGGTTTACGGGAAGGAAACATTGTTTTCGTGTATGAGCACACTCCCTGATTAACCAATTAACCAGTTCCCATGACTGTCATATACACATATAAATATATTACTGGTTTAAATGACTAGGTGTTTGTTATGTCCTGTAAAATTAGCACAGTTTCTGAACTGGGGATGTATCTGTGAAACTGGAAATCCTTTGAAGAAGTCTTCCCATCGCTTCTGAAGACTCATCTCATACTGCTTTTCATTGTGACCCATTATCATGTAGGACTTGAAAACATGTGGAACCAAAGTTGTTTGGACATTATATTCCCACTCCTATCACCATTTCTCTTTTAATTCACAGCTAACCTGCATACTCCAAAAGAGGTTATGAAGTTGCATAGAGTTACCCCTGAGGACTAACACTGCCAAGCATTTATGATATTTCCCATTATTTATGAATAAAACCAGGAGTTTCACATAAAATAATATTAGCACTCGGTGTCTTCTTTCCACATAAAATGTTGGCTTTCTTAAAAAAACCCAAAACCCGTGAACATCCCAACATCATTTTCTCTCCAGAGAACCTTTCCCATATAAGCTAAGTTGGTTGGTTTGCATTCCCAAGGATTGGGTTCTTACCTAGACTACAAAATATAAGTTACTGGGAACCTTCATGAGGTATCACCATTCTTCTTTGAAGGCCAAAATATGGAAGATTAAAATGGCAGTACATGTATGCCAGTACATGTAGCACGGGCAATTCTCTTAAGGAATCCTCACATAAATTGCAGCCAAACAAGAGATTTCAGCCAAAAGTTTTCAGTATTTGAATTTCCCCTAAATCAACAGACAATACAGAGGAAACATTTATTTTCATTGTCCTGGAAAAAATACCTATTTTTAAATAGCTTTCCTTTTCCTATTAAACAGAATAGCACTGCCATAAAATAAAATATTCACACTGAGCTTTCTGTACTGACTAGCAGGGAAAGCGAAAGCCATCAAAGATGAGTTTATTCTTATTTATTCTTATTTCATTACATCTGAGGAATAGTCTGCAGATATCATCTACAGGTAAATCTTGCAATTAAATTGATACAAACTGCAGCCCAGGACCACCTCTGAGTTTAAAATGAAGTCCTATCCATTCCAATTTCCCCATGCCATTTTCAAAGTCATAAGAAGAAATTTTAAAACCCTCAAAAAATTTATAATATTATGATGGTGAACAACAAATAATCATTTACTAGTGCTACACCTTATTTCAGGTGCCGGCATTCTGAAAAAGATTAATCAAAGGAAACAGGAACTTTTACAAAAAATAAAAGTTGCCATAGGGCATCACAAACTGTATATGGAAACTTCCGTAAGTCTTTGGAAGTTTTAAAGAAAAATATAAGGTTTTTTGGCTCTGTAGCACAAAGTATGTGCTGTCTTTCCCCCTCCCCCTAATCAGAAAAGGTTAGGCTATGCTCTGAGCAACGTATTTTCAGGTCAGCAAAGTAAAGGCACTGCTATAATGTAAGGTTTCATCTGTCAACAGGAAATGTCTGCCTGGCCTAAGATTTACTTTCACAGCAACCCTGAGCTGCTGAGGGATAGCAATCCCTTACGCTACAGGAAAAGTGAAGTATAGCAAATGTCCTATGTACTATATGCAAAACTGTAAGAAAAGCGTTGCCCATTCTTCACTTGAACAATGAGCAAAAAAGTGAAAGTCTTGCAGGCTGTTTCCATTATGAAGGGAAAGTGGTGGGGGAGCCAGGTGTTCTCGGATGCTGCCTTATTTATTTATAGAAATTTATAGGGTGCTCTCTTCCTGAGCACAAGTGAAATCGAATTACAAGAGGCAGCTTTCTTGCTCACTTTTCCAAACCTCCGTTAGCCAAAATGCTCTCCCACCAGCTGTTTCCTCAGGGACACATTCGCCATGTTAGACTAAGCTGTGCCTCCCATCCCCTTACCAGCTCCTACACCAAATTCTTTCGTCTTTTCCTCATCTCTCCCACAGACATACAAACAACCAAAAAGCAGCGGATGGGAGAGCTGTTATTGCTTCCAATTGCCTTGAGCAAGCCTTTCCCATGGGCTGTGAGGAGTTCCTGTGTTTTGGGTGGCAGCTACTACAGTTTTACAACAGAATGTCATTTCCTCTAAGGCCCTAAAATTACAGTGGTCTGCTAGGTCCCTCAGGTTTTAGGAAAACTTAGTTTCAGCTCCAGATTTTTTTTTGGTTTACATTTAAATAATCTTTATTATATTTGTTTTAATAATGCATTTTAAAGCATTGATGACCAATAAGAAGAGGGTATTCCACAGAAAACAGGACTATATTAAGCATAATACCTAGAAAGCAACATTAGATGAATATGTATCACTTGCTAACAGGAAAAAAAAAAACGAACTGGAAGGGAATGCTATTATCTGAAAAATTCAGATGATCAACCAGGAAAAGCCAAGAACCTTTTCTGGGTCACTAAGATGAATTGTAAATTACTGAGGATCTGCCACTTCATTCATCCATTTAGTGGTTTTTCATGCTAACAAACCTAATAACATGAAAGGTAAGGCTCCCATTTCATCATTTACCTCCGAAGCATAAGCACAACTGGTGTTTGAATGGGCACGTAAGAAAGCAAATAAAAGCCAATACATACCTGACCATCTAGCTGCATACCAGGTTATGTTTATGCCGAAACACCTGATTTATGCATGCTGACTGGGGATCTGTATCTGTAATCAATATACGCCATTTCATCTTACTTTTTTTTTGGCTATTTCAGTAGAACTGCGCCACTGGTATATTTTACAAAGCATGACACGATCACTGTTTGCAATGGATCCCGACACTTCAACATCCTGCTCTGAAAAGTATATCTGTAGAACTACTCCATGGGACTTTCATGGGGCAATGTTACTTCATTTTTTTTGAGCCTTGAAAGCAAGCAGTAGTCTGAACTTTATATGTATATCTCTACATTACAGTAGCAACAATATAATTACATAATTCTGACACAAAAAAGTGTTAGCTGAGGTGGAGTTACCTCCGCTTTAAGGATGGAGGTCTTGTATAAACCCAGTCGGACTACCAGCTCATTTCAAGCTTGCTGCTGAATTTATATTGAGTGTTAATGACTTCCAGCTAATTCTAAATTGGAGTTAAGAGCTTACAACAGAAAGTGACCCTTGCTGTCCCAGAGGAAAAGTGGGAGTGAAATGCTTATCTGGGGCTATTTGTTAGGTCTGAAAACCCACTTAACAGATCGATAAATCAAACAGTGAATGAAGCTGGTTTTGAAAGTAGGTGTGTGGATTCTAGTACTAAATAGGTGTTTCATGTGAGGGAATGGTGTGGGTTATTATAGACTGAACGAAATCAGCTGAATTGTATCCTGTAAATCCCCAAAGCAGCATGACATTTGTTCTAACTTTATTATCTCCATCCCTTCTTGTACGTATTCAGGAAAACACCCTTGTGTGTGTATCCTGTGCAAAATGTGTCAACATAACATGCATGTAATATTTGGTATGTTTTAATGCAGTCCACTAGCAATATATAAATGTATGAGTGTTTATATAGGTAGAATAGTCAAGTGCTGTCAGGAAACATCAAAGACAGCTGAGTACTCATGTTTAGGATATTTTCTGGTTTAAGATAGAAAAATATATCACTGAACTGCCATAGAAGAAAAATGATGGACAGAGTCAAAGGAAGACAAGCTTGCTTAGAAAAATTAATAGAAAGTGAAGCCCAAAACCTCATCTTTCCTGACCAGTGCATGGCAGAGCATAAGAGCACTCCTGAGACAACTGCTTTTTCCAAGTCATACACTGTTCATCAGCAGATGTATACAAAACTACCACAGGAAATGCTGCAAAAGCCATACACATTACCCCAAGATTCCTTCACTAACTTATCAATCAATCAATCACCTTCATTAAAACAGTGACATCTAAAACAGCTATCAGATCTGTCCCGGAGTCTTTCAAAATGTTTTTTAAAATTGTTAAAGTACTTAGACTTTCAGTTACACAGTTACAAACAGAACACATATGCCAGACTGTTTTTACAAAAATGGTAGAAGTAGTAGAGAAAATTGGTTTGCTCTCTGACAACATATAATACTTAATTTATGCAAACTTGAAAGACACTACGTGCTATGATTTGCTGTAGTGTACCACAATGCTCAGAGTGTTCACTCAGCAGAATGATTTACTCAGTAAAATCACGCTTTTTCAAACTCCCACCTCATTACATGCTTATGTTTTACGGTGAAATAAGGCAATAGCCTGTTGTATTCAATGTTAAATAAATAAACACAGAACAAGCAGGTAGCATACAAACTTAGTTTTTACATCACAGATCACTTAAGACAGAGTACGTATGTGTCGTGGTTTAGCCCCAGCCAGCTGCTCACTCACCCTCCCCCCAGTGGGATGGGGGAGAGAATCTGAAGAGCAAAGGTAAGAAAACTCGTAGGTTGAGATAAGAACAGTTTAATAACTGAAATACTATTATTATTTTTGTTGTTATTATTATTATTATTTGTAATGAAAACAACGAGAGAGAGAGGAACAAAACCCAGAAAAAAACCGTGATGCAACCGCTCACCACCCGCAGACCGACTCCCAGCCAGTCCCCGAGCAGCGATCGCTGCCCCCCGGCCAACTCCCCCAGTTTCTATACTGAGCATGAGGCCGTATGGTATGGAATAGCCCCTTGGCCAGTTGGGGTCAGCTGTCCTGGCTGTGCCCCCTCCCAGCTTCTTGTGCACCCAGCAGAGCATGGGAAGCTGAAAAGTCCTTGACCAGTGTAAGCACTGCTTAGCAACAACTAAAACATCCCTGTGTTATCAACATTATTCTCATCCTAGATCCAAAACACAGCACTAGGAAGCACTAGGAAGCACAGTACCAGCTACTAGGAAGAAAATTAACTTTATCCCAGCCGAAACCAGGACAGTATGTATGTCCCCTTGCCCCAAGAAAACTTTGTAACAAAGCAGCCTGGCATATGATTCTTGAGGAAAAGACAATTCTTAAACCATGCCCACCAATATTAGCACTACGGTACCTTCCTTCATAAGAATTTGTCCCTATTCATCCCAGACAGCAAACTTTTGAGCTAAATCCCAAGAATCATTCTCAGTTAGCACTTTCCAAACATTTTCCAGTCCATGACAGTCAGATTCTAATAATGCATTTAGTATAACCCCAGTGGAAGGAAACCTGTACTTCCAGTAAATCGGGACAGTGTCCCAGATATCTTACTAAGCATTCAGAAAATATTAAATTGGGAGGAACTGATAGCCTGTTGGGACAGGGTAAAAATTCAGTATGATCTTAGACAATTACAGAAGTGGCTTAGGATCAAATGAAGTCAGGTGCAAAATACTTAGCTTAGATCAGAAAAATCGTATGCACAAAATCAGAATTAAGAATGATTAAGCAGCAGTTGTTAAGAAGAGATTTTAAGGAGTGCCAGGAATCACAAGCTGAACATAAATCGAAGGTTTTTTTCTGTAGAAAGAGGCAGGCATCACATTGGGATGTATTTTACAATATTGCCTGTGAAAGACTGAAGAAGGAGCCTTTCCTGTGACTGTGCCAGGAGGCATCTGGACGCTTGTCCTGGAAACACCAAACTGGGAAAGAGGTTCACCATTTAGAGAGAGTCTGAAAAGGGGTAACAAGAATGAGAAAGGGTGAAGAATCAAGGAGAAGGGGACGAGGAGACAGGGGAGGGGAAGATGGAGAAAAGAGAAAGGAAAGGCTGAAACTGAAGCTACTTAGTCAAGACAAGACAGGACGAAGGTGACAGTGGCGTTCAAATCAATGAAGTAAACTGAAAAACAGCTATTAAACTATTTAGAGTTATGACAGTAAACAGACATAAAGCTATGGGCTTAAACTTCAACAGTGAAGATAAGTTATGCACGGGGGAAGCTAATAAAGTTATCTGGCAGACCCAGGGAGAGCATGGACCCTCCGTCACTAGAAGCCCTTAAGACAAATGTGTTAAGAGACGCAGGTGTACTTGATTCTCCCACTGGGGCAGGAGAGATCTCAGGAGGCACTTTCCAGCCTTAAATTCAATTATCCTGTGAGTCTACAAAACTATTGCCATCATAATATTATGCATCTCTTTAGAAACTAAGCAGCCACCACAGAAATAAAACAGAGGGAGAAGGGGGGTGATGAGTTTTTTAAGAAGTTTCTTGTGATTGATCTGAAAGTCCCTGCTAGGGTCCTGGGTGCCTATTAAGGAAAGCTCCAGAGGGATACAACTCTAATATTTCCCATTTTATCTTCTCTTTTACCCTCACTACTATTCTTCAGATTCCATTTTCTTTGTACTAATCTCAGTGCACCACATCCTCCACAGCAATTTTCAAATACATCCCCTCAGAATAGTCAAAGAGATCCCCTGCATGATAAAGAAGCGCCAGGAATCTTTTTCTTCTTTTTTTTTTTTTTAAATGAACATGTTTTTGAGTTAATAATATGCTGAGGGAGCAGCTGCACTCAACAAAACTCCAGCTATAAAACCCCGAAAAGCTTGTGTTTCTTTCACATCATACTGCAGCCAAGCCAGCTGAGTCTACATCTGCCTCAAATCACTGGCAGGTAAAGTTTGTGTCTCACTACAGGGATGCAGTCCCACTGGGTTATTTTATTTATTTGAGGCACAGCAAACTTGAAACATTTGTTTTAGCTTGAATTTGTGTTTCTCCCCAAAGTTCCCATGAATTTCAACAGGGCTTTTTTTGCATTGTTTTGTTTCTATGTATCTTTTTTTATTGTATCTATTGCAGCAACAAACAAAAGCCATAAAACTGATAGAGGATTGCAATGCCGTTTATGCTGTCATGTGCTACAAGGACTGTGACAAAATAACACACCGTGTTCATGTTCCTAAATTCTGCACAGAAACTCAGCACTGAGGTGAATTTCGGTTAACAAACTATAAAACTGGTGGGATATTTATACGTATAACGGCAATCAAAGTATCTTTCCTTTTCTCTTTACCTAGCCCTCAACCCTTTTAGCTTTTACTAGCTATGACCTTCCTGTTGCCATTTGCGTCCACGTTCCCTTAAATCATTTCTGTTCCCATAAATCCCTCTGTATTGACAACACTGCACTGAGTTTGTGTTTACAGACTGTCATTCAAAACATATAATGTGAAAAATTGCTTTCTAATCTCTTAAATTATGCATGCACGTACCAAGAGACTGATTTGGGGAGTACTGCTTGGCCAAATCATAATATTCAGGGCTAAGAATGCCAGTTAAGCAAAACACTGACCGTATTTTGTAACATCTCTATTAGTCCTACAACCCTCCCTGCTCATCCTTTGCTGTCCTTCCTGCTCCCACCTCTCCCTTTCACCTGCTCCTTCTCATGACCCAGGATCTTCAGGCACACAGATTTGAAGGCTGGCTTGAACAAGTTTCTTCCAGTGACCTCTTCAGCATCTCTGCCTCCTACTCCGCCTTCTCTAACATCAATGCCTCTTTCTCCTCCCTCAAGAGACTTCAGATAAACTATTTGAGGGTTATTTTGATCTGCTTATTTACAGTTTTGAGATTATACCTTGCCCTTAGCTTTCTACATGACAGTACTATATATGAAATCCCTGAGTCAACGTATTTAGCCAGAATAAATGGTATAACATAGCAACTTCAACAGTTATGCTAGAGGAAATAAGCATCAATAGGTACTCAGATCAATCAAAACATATCAAAAGACACTGATGGCAAATATTTGGTTGTTCCTTAATTGTTTTGAGAGGACAAAGATGGAATTGTTTGAGAATAAGTTTGAAATTAATGCATTGATTTCGCTATATGAATGTAAGCAAGAAATTAGTGCCCAAGCCCAGTGGAAAGATGCAAATAAAACACTTGCACATGGAAAGATAATCCATTTTGCTTGTGTTTATAAATAAGGTATGTAAACAACTGATAAGAGTATGCCAAGGCAGGCCCACAATATCCACTCAAAATTTTGGATTTTAGACCTCAGGGAAAATGCAAGTCAGAAAGTGTGAATTAATGTCATCAGGTGTAGCCACTGACCTACCTAAATTAAAAAGGCAACTTGTCACATTATCAAGGACAAAAGACTACAAATGGAAGCAACAGAGAATGAATTTTCTACTCATTTTAAAGTGTAAGTATGATCTCAGTTTTCAAAGCAGACCTCCTGCAGCTTTTATTTGACTTTTCATGGTGCAGTAATTTATGACACGGTGATGAACTACAGTTGCCTGTTTTGCTCTCAGCACTTACAGTACATTATAACGTGGTTACCAATAGGCCAACACACCTGCCACCATGCAGCCAAAATGTCATAGAGATTACAGCTCAATCTGCATTCGCTGTAGACATTAGTAGGAAAAATAAACAACATACAACAGGAACTGCATATATAATTTGGCAATCATAAGCATAAAATTTGCAAGTGCCAAATGATCTTTCATTGTCATGGATTCAGAGAAATGTCAAGGACTCATCCAGTCCTTTCCTTAGCTCAGAAATAATGTGAGGTGTATCTAGGTCATCCCTTGCACATACTTATCTCCTGAAAAAACTCCAGTGGGTGAAATCCTACAGTCTCTCATTATGGCTTGTTCAAATGCTTAATTATATGCATAGTTGTCTAAACTAATGCTCTTTTTTTCTGCAGACCAAGTCAATTGTTCTATTTCAAATGGACATGGAGCCCTTTATTGAATTTTATGTTGTTGATTGCAAAATATTTCTCCAGTTCTCAAGTCCACTTTCATATTTAAACTTATTATCTTCTCCTAGCTATGAGTCTTATACACATTTTATAAGTATATTCTGTAAGTTATCCTCCAAGCTAGAACCAGGAGGATTAAATTGCACTGAGACTAGGAAAGCCTTTAGGAAAAACTTATTGACTTTCATATCAATGTGGCCTTGAACTTACAGGAACTGGACTTTGACTATGCTAAAGATAATACCGACTGTCCTTTGTGTCATCTCCCTAATCTGTTTTTGAAAATACGCTGCAGGACTGTTATAAATGCTTCTGAAATGAAGACAAACCATATTTGCTGTTTCCCCCCAGAACTTTTTTTTTTTTCTGGGGGGGTGTAGAAATCCAGGTGGGAGCTACATTGCATCATATTATCATCTATAGCATGTGGAATCCCCTCTATTCCTAGAGGGTTCCAGAAGGTAACCACTAATAATCCAGAGTGCACTGTAAGCATTCACGGGTGATTTTCAATTTCCTCAAAGAGTAAACCTGAATTACCTTTTTTCTAACCTGACATTTTGGCTCTTGCCCTCTTGTTCCTTGTTAATATTACTGCACTAACCACAGAGTCACAATAATCTTTTTTTGATAAAGTAAATAAAAAAGTCTTATCACTCTACTCTGTATCCCATATTATCTTCTTCAATAAACTTTAGACCTGTTCTTTTTTCTTTTTCTTACTTTAACTACCTGTAACTAACTTCTGATATATTTATAGAACCATTACTTAATGCCTTTTACGTATGTTTTCCTGATTAACTGACTTCTTATGTTAGGACCTCTGATTTTGTTCCTATAAGCTTGTGCTGTCTTTGCTCATACTTTTTCATTATTCCTTTTGGATTATCAGGTTATCAGGACCCTGATTTATTGACAGCCACTTGTTCTTCCTGTCACTTTTGTGAGTCAGGTTTGTTTGCCAGAATGTTTGTGTTCTCTCCTGGTTTCCTTTTTTCCTTAGTTTCCTTTCGTAGACCCTAATCTAGCAACTCTGATTTTGCTGGAATAGGCTTTCTTGAATCCCTTATGACTGTCTGGTTCTGATGATTTATATTTTTTTATGATGTGGATAAATACTTTTTAAGGATAAGGCTGGGAAATCGCTGTATTCATTTTACAAATAAAACATTTCCATTGTGACACCCTGTCTTCTTAACTGCAAAATGGTGACACGTATCTCACCACCTGGTCCCTTGAGTTTGTAAAATTCTCTTTTTTCATGTTGTAACTCACATGTGTTGACATATAAGATTCCAAATGTAAACCAAACAAGCAAAGGCTGAGGATGTGTAAGAAGCAGTTCTTAGAGATACAAAAGGAGAAAGGGCAGGGTAAATATTGCTTAACAAATCCTTCCCTGACTACCACCAGTGGATTCACAGTGTGAATTATAGAGCATTTGCTACAGTTTGCTTCTTAACTTTCAAAAAAGCTTCTTCTAATACCTTCAAATTGACTGTACAAAAGGTTCACAGTATTTATTTGCCTTCATACACTGAAAAAGTACAACAATTGCACAGATGGGCAGTTTCATGTGCTTTTCATTAACTTTTTTTCTTTTTAAACACACCTTCTTTGCTCAAGCTAGTTTATGCTGGTTTTGTTTTACGACATGATGGTTTATAAAATTTCTGTCAAACTGTGTTACTGTTTGATCATTATAAGAACAATCAGAGTAAGTGTTGCCAGTTACAGTTTTTCATCCCAGCCAAGTCACAGTGTACATATGGTACAAGATATAAAGCAACACAAAGACTGATTAGCGTGCAAAGTGCAGCGTAGTGGTCTTTACTATTCATCATTAATGTCACAGTGGATTTTAAGAAGCAAGAGACTTTTCCCATAGCCAAAGCAGTCTTGCACATAACCACAGGGAAGAAAAGCCAACCAGAAATTATGCAACATGTGTGAGCATGATCTTCAGCCATAACCTCCTTTTCAGAAACGGAAAGATTGTTCCTATCACATTTTCCTGCTAACTCCTCCTAAAGGTTCAGGAAACATACGAAAGCTGTCAGAACAGCTTTCGTTAAGACGGAGCAGTGAACTTTTCCATGCGCTTCCTAGAAAAGCTTCGCTTCCTGAAAACATTGTAGCATCTGCTCCAGAACACCTCAAGCCCCATCCGAAGTTCGCAACAAACAAGATGAAGACGATCACTGTCATCTTTGGACTTCATGCTATAAATGCATGTCGATATTAGGGAAAAATCAGGGTCACAAACAAACAAGGCTAGCAAACCAAACTCCTGAAGATCCTAGAGACTTCCTGGTTCTCTTTTGTCTTCTACGTTTTATAGCCAAATGTCCAAGGGTTCTTTCTGATTATGCTTTGCCTTTTTTTTTTTTTTTTTTAAAGTGGGTAAAATCTAACTTCACACTAATCTCTACATATTAAAGACTAATCTTATTTGATGCCCACCCAGGAAATTCTACGTGTACTTAACCTATTCTTCATGTGCAGACAATGGAGCACACATGCTCAATGGCCTAAAAGGCATCTCTTCAGCAGGAACTTTCAGAAGGTGGATCCTCATGAAATCTCTCACAGAAGGACCAATTTTAAATACTTTTCTCACTAGGCAAAAATCTCATTTCAAGCAGCCAACACATTCGCATGCTTGACAGGAATGAGCAACAATTTACAGCGTGTCGCCTGCTTCATTGGTTAATATAAGAAACTGACATTTATGCATGTCAGAATTAATATGGAGTCATGCCACCAGAGGAATTGTTTGGGGAGCACTTCAGCAGGCACAACTCCACCACAGTCTTTAAAAAGTGTGCATATAACACCGTTCCTGTAGGCAGTCTGGCTCTCTGAAATCGTTTAGGACCCTCTCAAGAACACTCATGACTTTTGGGAGGAGCTGGAGTAAGACAGAGAGTTCATAGGCAACAAATTAGTAAAGAAAGCTCTCAAATGACTTCTCTGTCAGATGATGTTCTTGAAGTGCCTGATGAATCATCATCAAATATGTGATTAACAGAAGGTGAATCCAAATATATGGAGACCAAATGAATCTAGTGGCTTGTAGCCACATCATTTTATGTTATGAGCCAGTCAGACCTCCCAAGTTAAGCAGTGGTGAGCCAAGTCTGAATTTAAATAGGAGATCCTCCAAGGAAAACTGAGTGCATGTGCTGAAGGAAATAGTACTGGTAGCCCTTGTCTGTCTGAGTTACTACTGAACTAAGGCTCTTGCATGATGCCAACAGCACAGGACTGAGACTGTAGAAGAAATTCAAATCTTTGAATCCTAGCTCCTAGTGGTCATTAAAAATCCTTCAGCCATTTTTGGAAAAGTAATGGTGTTCATGTAGCCAAATTTCATACGAGGTTATTATAATACAACAAATATCCTGACAGTTTGAAGCGGATACAGTTTTTTTTCACTTCTTCCCCATCAACTTTCATGAAGCATTATTGTAAGGAGTTGCAAAGTTCCACTCAAGAGGTGATTTCAGTCATGCTCTAGTGTTAAATAAAGAGATTATAGCATATTATGTTGGATTCACAAGTTGAAATTAATTTTTTTTTTAACCCCCATGTTACACCTTTTCTTTGATTTGTTTCTTACGCACAAATAGTGTATTGAGCAAATCTATTTGGTGGTCTCTGTCTTTGCATTGCACGAAGCTAACTGAATAACTTGTGATTCTTAGTATCACAGAGTATTATAGGCTGGAAGGGACCTCAGGAATTCATGTAGTCCAATCACCTGCTCAAACTAGACCTGATGTCAAAGGTAGATCCGGGTGCCCAGGGCCTCACTGTCATTTACAAGCAAAAATCATACTCTCGGAATTTCATATGTGATCTGAAAAAAAGAATAGTTAGGGAGAAATCTTTGGTCTTTACTTGTTTTGGAAAAATCTTGTGCTATACCATTCTGCAAATCCCTCTTCAAACATTTTGTTCACACTTGAAAGTTTTTGTGTATTCACAGCCTGACTCAGTGTAATAACAATTATTGTTAAAGACAGCAGCTCAGAACATTCACTGGGATGAGGCTGTGAAATATACAAATAAATTAAGGAGAGGGAGGGATGAAGAAAATGTAGAAAATAGCTAAAACTTTGTAGCGTGGTCATAATGTCAAGAATAGCAAATAAGTTTTTTGACACTCTTCTGAAAACTGCAGGTAATTGACTCCCATCACACGGGTGTTAAGTAAGTACTTACATTTCTGGTGCAAAGTGTAATGCCCATCACCAGTAGATTTTATTAGATTAGTAGATGTTCCTGCATAGAAGAGACAATGAGCAGAACCTCAGGCAAAAAAGGAGATATGTGAAGAGAAAAAGGTGGGAGAGAATTTGGATTTGCATACCAAATACTACTGAGACGACTTATATTCAGTATATTTGTCCTCTATATAACTGCAATACATGGATTATTCATTTGCTTATCTTTTATTAGTCCTAGAAGTGTGCTCCTCACTGCAAAAGCAGAGAGACAGTCTGGGCTGTAAGCTCTATCAGCCAGGCTTGGAGGAGCCAGAACGCACCAGGAATCTGTGGGATGGGATCATTCAGACTGGTTTTGTGTGTGGTTGCATGCATTTGCTGCTTTATAGTTCTTCAGATTGCTGTTACTGGGGGACAAAAGGAACTTTTTAGGGGCACTTTGAGTGAGAAAAGGATGATTCCTTTGGCTATGACTAATGTATGGTGATTAATATCTAGCCAGAAGCATTTCCTGACTTCATACTAGGGGAAAACATACAGTGCACCATCTCCCCAACTTCCCTGTCCTGGCTGCCATGGAAAGAAAATGGAGAAATGCAGGCCAGAAGGACTGTGGATAATGGGAGACAAGTACAGCATGGCATGCTACAAACAGCACTGGCCCATACACTGGCCCAGTCCCAGTGAGGACTGGGATTCTGATAGCCTTAATGATCCAGTGGCCTAGCAACGAAAGTGAACAGAAATCCATAAAAGTAAGATATAACCAGCACGTGGCAGAGAACAGCATGGCTCACACAAGTAGTCAGGCACTTCCCACTAACACAGAATATGTAGCAGCAACAAAAGTGTGCTATAATTCAAATTGACTAAAGTGAACATACCTGATTCTTTCTCTGCTTCCTCACATCTATGCAATTAGATCTCTCCTGCAACTTGGTGAGACCTTGAAGTGTTATTTGAATGAGCTCAGCAAGTCTTTGAGGCACACCTTCCTGACAGCAGCCACAGTTGACCGTTACGCCTATGAAAAAATGATGACTGCCAATGTTTACTGCTTCTTACCTTTTGTGCCATTTGGATCTGGTTCTGTTCTTCACTTCTGGTCTCCAACTCAAAGAGGTAACCTGTAATTCATCAGCTTTGGGGAAAATATGTGTGATCTCACAAATCCTGGATGTTGTAAAATACTGTTTTTTTGGTGAGGAGACAGAGGTCTGTACACCATTAAACTAGTAAAACTAGCAATTTTCCAGGGGTTTGCCAAGCAAGTCTTGAATGCCTCAAATCTTCCACAATCTGTTTGATATATCAGGCAGGAGATGCAGTAAACTATCCATGAGGGTAGCTAGCACAGATCATAGCATCAAATGCATGACATTTATACACTATAAAGTTACTTTAAATTCCATGCTACAACAAATACTGTAACATTAAGAGGGCAAAGTTGGAGAATACTGATTGTGACCATGTGTGGAATGAGGATAATTTATTTTTAGCATTGTATTTCTGTTCTAACGCAATTCTACCACCCAACACACACACATATGCATGTCTAAAACATTATCTAATATTTTAAATAGCTGCCATAAGCAAGAGCCAGAAAAGGAATAGATGTATGTTTGGTTTACAACATGTTAGGAGTATAAAATGTATTGGGGGCGGGGAAAACTTATATTCCCTTCATGGATTCATTGGATCAGGTTTTCTCTCCACCCCAAGGTGCAATTCCAAAATTTATTCCAGAATTGTAATGGGCCGTCAATAACTCTGTCTCAATATTCCAGAAATTGGCAGCCTTCAGAAAGAAACAACAAAGTCACTGACAGTACCATTAGAGGGCTTCTACTCCTCACCACTATGGCACTGAATACACTGTAGAAAACAAAGTTGCAGCAGGATAGCAACGAGAAGGGAAAAAGACAACTTTCCCTTTACGCCTGAGTTTAGTGATGGTCACGTATTACTTTAGAGTTCTTCACTAATACACAGGCCTTATGCAAGGGTTGTGTACTATACTTGTAAAAACATTTGAAAAGCAGAAGTAGGACATTCATCTTTAAATTCCTGCATTTGGTAGTATTGCTTGCATCTTTGCAAATTCCACTAAGAGGAGGGACCTACTGGGAGAGGAAAACCTACAATCATCTTGCTCAAACATTTACAGCAGAGACTCATAGCCCTTCTCATCCGTCATCTACAGCTCCAAATAAAATCTTGTCAAGACACAGTGATAAGCCCCCTGTCAAGACACCAGCAGCATGCTTTAATCCAAATTGACTGTGTCGTTCTGCTACTTAAATCTATATGCAATTAGATCTTCTTTTCAACTTACTGAGACCTTGGAGACCTTTTTACCTGCATGAGCTCAGTGAATCTTTGAGGCACACCTTCCCAACAGCAGCCACAGTCGACTCTTACACTTATGAGAAAGTGATGATTGACAACCTAAATAATGTTTGAAACATAACTCTACTAGTTGCACCTTCTCTCTCTGATCCCCCAAATAGTTATTTAAACAAAAAAGAGTCTGAAGAGAAAAGCTGAGCACAGCTGACTGCATATTGGAGTAGCTACCTACCTTGTGAAAACCCAGCTTCAAATACCTTTTCTTATATTTGTCATTTGGGCTAGCGACTATGCTAAAACAGTGCCTCTTTCACTTCCCGTGAAAAACTGCAAAGGTCTCCGTGACATTCCTGGAAGGAAAAAAATTCTTCTGCCCAAGCCCCATCTTTTTGCTTTATTCTTTTTTTTCCCCTACCCAGCATTTTTGTTGTTAGGCCAGCCCTGGAATGCAGCATTTATGCAATATCAGCTCCAGCCATATTGAAAATCTGCACAAAGAGTACTGTTAAAAAGGTGGAAGGAGAGAGGATTTTGGCCAGCAGTATGTTCATCAAAATGCTGAACTTCTACCCTAAGAAAATGCCATGGGATCTTTAATCGTGGCATTGACGGAGGAAGGGTAGTCAATGTTGCCAGACACTGATCTTTGGGTTCAGATATTGTACATATTCTAAACTTGATGACTAGGTCTTTGAATTATTCCCTCCAGGTTTAGATTTTTAAGAGGCCATCATGATTTCTGCCAGCTGGTAATGTCAGAAACAACAATATTGCTGTCAGTGTTTAACAGGTAATACTGCTTATTTCATGGAGTGGGTTTTGTTCCAGACTGGGGTTGAAATTGATTTGTGTTAATGATTTAACTTGTTGACAAATAAACATTTGAGGGAAAAATATATAATATAATTCTGGCATGCTTTTAGCTTTGCCTTAAATTTAAATTCAGCTATTTATTGCATCACCCTTTGCCAGAATTGGGCAGTAAACTACTTTCATATTCAGAAGAATGTTTCCATTTAAAATTTACATTTAAAATTGCAATAAGATGCTGGATCTCATTCTTTCTGAGGAAACTGTATTGCATTACATTAGCGACATTGCTAGAGAAATGGTGCATTCTACTTCCCGTATCAGTTTCAATTAGCTGGGTGCATTACTCACCCATTTTATCATGGGATGTTAAAGTTAAAATTAGTGTAATTCAAAGTGTCACAAACCACAGCTACAAAACGGATTGGTTAGCTGTTAATTATTTAAATACTGCATCCTATGTATAATCAATTTCTTACCTACAGTCATAATATATTATTGACAGTTTGGAAGACTAACTCTATTGCTGTCCAGCATAATTCTGAAATATAATTTATAGTGGTTATTTGGAGAACTATATCGAGTACATTAAAGCCATATGGTACTGTGGTTTCATCCCCAAGAGATGCCTCATCAGCTAAGAGAAGCATTATGATCAATATGTATATTACTCATTTTTAATAGAGTGTACTAAGCTGTAGAAGATTACTGTTCCTGCCAGTTACTTGAAAATATGAGGTGCAACAATTATTTTAAGATTGTTGAAGAGTTACAGTATTCTCAAGATATAGAAAATATGTCTTTGTTTTGTTATGTTTAGAGCCTGAAACATTCTCTAGCAGCTGAAATCCCCCAGAAAATAGTATGCCTAACTAGACAAGCTAAAACCTATAAAAGGTAAAACCTGATTTGAGTTGTAATGCTCAAACAATTTGCTAAATATGGCTCCTCGGAAGGAAAAAAAAAAAGAGAGAGAGAAAAAGATGAGAACATTGTCATTTATCTTGGCAAGAGGACATAGCATCTACCACAACTATGCCTATTTCACTACTAAAAATAAAAAGTGGTAAGCACTACAATGATTGTTGCAGCCTTGGCAATCCAGAGAATGTTGGGTTTTTTTAAAGATTCTTGTTATGTACACTCGTTCCTCAATACACTGAGAAAAATACCACATAAATACCAAGCATCACATTAACCCCTGACCTGGTAGAAACATTAGCAACTGCCGACACAGAGTAAAACTGCACTGCCTAACTAAGGATGCAAAGCCACAGGCATGGAAGATGAAAATGAAAAAAAACCCACAAAGTCAAATTTCAGTTATTCAATCAGATGAAGCAAGCGAGGGGGAATAATTCAGAAATAGCAGAACTGCAAATACTACAAAATTGGGTGGGAAGAAGATGAAACAAGGCCACAACAGGGGCTGGGGGCAGGGAGAGGGGAAATAAAGAGTGGGAAGGTCCGTGTACCAGTGATGACCCATGAAGATAAGCCCTCAGAGCACAGTACAACACAACGTGCCCTTCCTGCTTCTGAACCCAAGGCTGATCTACCAGCATTGTATATTAAGCCCCCGCTTGAACCTTGGCCTTTCAGTCAGCAAACGCCAAAGTCTGCTCCTGCTGCATCCTCGGCACCCGCAAGCCACGCTTGGCCTCACGCTCCCATCCCTCTGAGGCTGGTGTGGAGGTCCGCCACGTGCGAGGCGGCAGCGGGGCACAGTAGAGGGGTCAAGGGACCAGCTCTGCCAGCAGCAGCCCTCCAGGGCAGGCGGCATCGCATCCCTCCCAGTCTGCTCCCATGCAACTGGGATGAGCCCAGTCGCACCACGAATGCGTAGGGGAGCAATTCCTCCAAGTCTGAAGATGCGGGTAAGGGGCAGGATTAGGGGGGTTACAGTTGGAACAGGGACCTAAGGACCAGGTGGAGAGTTCAGACTTACAACTGTGTCTAGAAATGCATTTGCACTGTGCTCCACCCAAACTACAGGATCTATATCCTTCAGTGGCAATTCAGGTGCAGCTCTTTGAATATTGTCTGGAGCTTTCACCCCTTTCTGCTCTAAATATCTGATGCAATGAAAGAGTTTTACCTGAGTTACTTTACCTTGAAATGGGGAGGATTCAAGGCAGCTCAGCAGTCACTTAGGTATGCTTAATCAACTTTAAACTTCCTTTTCAAAAAATAAATTTCCTTACAATCAGATGTGACTGCATTTTCACAGATTGATTCGTATTTTTTTCCAAGCAATTTTCAATGCTTTTTTGAATGCTTGCTTCAGTATTTTCTAAAAACTAACTACTTGAGACACAAACTACTTTTTAATTCTGAAATATTATCATAGAAATATGGTACCAGGATAATGAAAAAACACCATAGAAGCACCGTAGTAAAATCCTTCATGTCCCTTTTTTCCTCTTAAACTCCTCAGCTGGACTTCAGCTCTCATGATGGATGATGGCCCACAGGTTCTTCCCATGTGTGTGTTCCTCACCAGGAACTTCAGCAGAGCCCGTGGTCTGCTATTGATGGGTCACTCACCTGCCCTCTGATAAAGCTGCTCTGATAAACTGGGGTGCCACAACTCCTTGGGCAGTTCAGTAGACACAAAGGACAGGATTGCCAGATTAGAAATACCACTGCACTTGAGAGGATAGCTGTAGTTTTTTCGAGGTATTTCTTTTACAGGGAAAAATATTCCCCAAACCATCCTGCTTAGATGTATCAGAAACCCATTCAACAACTGGAAAACCACTCTTACAGACGGTGGGAGCTGAGGTTAAGCAGAGTTTCTAAGCATGCACAAATTTTTCTAAGCAATTTATGTGCTCTCCCATAATTCTCAGTTTTATTTATTTCCAAACCTTCTCTCCCATCTGTTCCCTTCTGCTTGATCTATATATTATCTTACGCTATTTATCGCTAACAGATTTTTGCTTCCTCTCTCTGTTCCAGTTAATGATGCCAATATTCTCTGTGTATTTCTAGTCTCTTTATTTTCTTCATCACGCATCTTGCATTCATACACTTTCAAATACTTATCGCTCCCTCTGACCCTTCCACAACAGTCCAAGTTTTTATTCCTATTCACAAGTGTTCTCTCTTAATATTTTTCCTCCTTTAGACCCAGATTGCCAGTTTTAGTGCTGAATCCCAGTTCTTCCGATCCTGTCAGACACTGTCTACCTTCTTTTAGCTTCCTTCCTTCTTTCCTTCCTTCCTTCTGCCCTTTCTGGCTTTTATTTGGCTTTGTTCTTTATTCCTCAACCTTTATTCCTGTACCTTAGCTAGAGGTTCTTTAGCAAGATCTACCTCCTGAGCCAGTTTAATGCGCTAGTGCTTCTTCTTTTTTCTTGCAATGCTGTGTACCCTGTGAACTATTCATTAAACATGTCTAAATAACTGCTGTGTTAAATGCCTCTGCACACCATTTTGAAACACATTCAGGTTTTAATCTATCTCATGTCCATGGTACCAAGTTTTGCTTGTGACACTACAAGTGTTCCTGCAAAAACTGCTTCTGTTATCCTTGCTCAACTTTAATTCATGAGTACTGCTATATTTTGGTTTGGAAGAAGTCCAGTACTGTTATTTTTAATGATGGAGCACACCTTCTTCCTTTGGGAGATAAAATAGTCAAATTGTAACAAGCTGTTTTGCCTTGCTGTTTCAGGCTGCCTCTGGTCCAAAAGAAGAAATCATAATAAAGAAAATGCCTCATCTGACTAAATAATGAAGCACATCACTGCTTAGAGAAAGTAGTACAAAGCCACAGGGTTAAAGAATAAGAAAGAAGCTTGCAAAAATCAGCCTGTGTACATATGGGAATAAGTCTACCTGAAGTTTCCAGCTCTGTTTAAAAGAGATGTGACAAGTCAGTACTACAGACAAACAAAACCTGATGTATGAAACACGCTGCAGAGGCCCATTTGGAGATACTTATGAGGAAAGACAAAATTGTCATGAATAGACAAGCAAAACACCACAGAGAAAAACTTTATACAGGCTCTGGACTCTCACCATTTTAGGGACACTGAATTTCCAAACAACCTCTTTGCCCTCTTCCCAAATCTTTCAGTGGAGGCAACAGTTGACTCTGTAAGGAGAGATGACCACAGGAAATAGAGCTGATAAAACTAAAGAAAAGTCTTTATAGTGTTACACAGAAGAACAAGGATGAGACGGGAAAGGCACAGTTGCTATACAATGCTAACAGCACAGCTCAATTGCAGTTTTGCTAACAGTGGACTATAACTGAGTATGAGACGTTTGATGAGTGCTCAGACTCCAAATAAAGTGGTGAAATACACAGTTATTACACAAAATTAAGTAACCAAATTGCATAGAACTTAAGACAGGAAGGCCATATCCCAAACACCATCTGCACTTACTGTGATAACTTACTGTGTCCAATTTCAAACTATAATTAAAATATTCTGTCATAGGAAGAAAAAAAAATACAAGATACTTTTGTTAGCAAATAACAATAACTTGGTAACTTATGCTACCAAATACAACAAGAAACATCACTACAATTGAGCAGATATGCTGTTTAGCTTCTGTGTGACAGGGCAGTGCCTCCACCTTTTGAGTAACTGCATTGCAGGGGCATAGCGGAGTTAAAGGCAGTACAGAGAAGAGCTACTAAAGTGAAGGAGGGTATGGAGCAGTTGCCTTGAGAGACTAAAAAGACTATGTCTCAGTTTGGAGAGAAGAGGGCTGAAAGGGATCATGATCAACTTTTGCAAGTTCATGAAGGACAAATTGAATGTAAAACTATTACTAACGAAATCCTGCAGTCCTTGTAAGAAGGTGGTCACTCACTGAAGCTAGCAAGAGGTCAGTTCACAACTAGATGAAGGGAATAGTGCTTACAGAGTGGGTAGTGAATTTCTAGGATTTGTTGTCACTGAAGGTTGTGAAGGTAAATAGTATCAGGAGGTTCAAAAGGGGAGTAGGCAAATTTAGGAACAACAGGTCCACAAACAGATACTGTAAGAAATAGTCATGGATGTCTCCCCTAGCATCCCTAATCCAACAGCTGTGAATGTTGATGGGAGCGGAATAGTCTGCAGAGAGAGGTCAGGCTCACATGACCTTCCTAAACAGCATCTCTTTCTCCACTGTCAGAGATCTAGATGGACCACTGATCTGATCCAACAAGGCCTTTCTTATGCTTTTACAGGTTACAAGAGAATTAAAATCAAACAAGTATCCGTAGACGTGAAGTTGAATACATGAATAGTAGCTGATGCCCCTACAGTGACAAGGCTATGCTCAAAAAATTCCTCTTTATCAGCTGGTCTGAATTAGCAAGTCAAAAGAATTGTAGCATATGAGCAGGACAGAGGACTAGTGGAGAACTGCTAAACAGGGCAAAGGCAAAACCAGACTTTGTAGGCCAAGAGCAATATCACAAGCCAGATGTTAGCATCTGAAGTTCCAGAAGGTCTAAGACTGTGTCTGAAGTATTGGACCTGGCATCACTCACTGTCTCCCAGTCCCAGATGTATCCTGACTCCGCTGTGTCCAGGATCCATGTCAGGGTGAGAGTCGAGCACATGCCACCTGCCTGTCAACATGATTTCCAAGGGAAAAACAATTAGCAAACCTTGTCTCAGGGCTTAATACAGATCACATTTGCCCCTCCACCTAGACAGAGCCTTTCAGTTGTAACAGTTTACCAATCTGATGCTATTTACCAATAGCATCTTCCTGTGACAGGCTAAATACCAGTGAGCAGCAAGGCAGCGAACACACATACGCCATGCAACAATAAAGTTTTTGTTAGAAGGAAAAAATTGCCACAAGTTGCAGTTTGAAGGAGGCACTGAGAAATCAAACTATGTTACTAGGTACAGCCACACCACTGAAATAGCTCCCTTAGCAAAGGGCCCT
Organism: Ciconia boyciana; assembly: GCF_034638445.1. NCBI lineage: Eukaryota > Metazoa > Chordata > Aves > Ciconiiformes > Ciconiidae > Ciconia > Ciconia boyciana. The sequence continues at coordinate 76,692,065 of NC_132938.1, read as the reverse complement.
TTCATTGCTATTAACCAGCACAGACTACTCGCATGGTCTCAGTTATCCAACATAAGCCAATCTATGTCTTGGCTCCTGGCTGCAATGAAAAAAGAAAGATCCTGACAGTCGATCATTAATTATTTTATCTCAGTTCCACTTGCATGAATCTGGAGTATATTCAGGGAAGAAAGTGGAGATATTTCTGATTCCAAGCCATATAACTGGAGCAAGGATCTGACCACCCAATATGCCTGTAGAGAAGCTTTTATGCCCACTTAGGCATGAGCTGCATGCATTTAGGCAGCCAGCTTACACCGGACTTGTCTACAATTATTACCACTTTCTTTTTTCCCCTGTCAAATCTTCCTCCCCTCAATAAATGCACTTCATGGTGCTTTGATGGATAGCAAAGAGTAGGTTAAATTCTTGTCCCAGTTTTGTACATAGAGTTGTCAAGTGTCAGAAAAGAGAGTGGCCAAAAGAGCATTGCATATCATTCTGCAGATCATTAACTGGTAATGTAATCTGCCCTACTCTAGGTGTCACATTCAAGAAAAGACCACAAAATTAGAAACGTAGTGCTCTGAACAGGGGAGTACTCGGTGTTCCTCTCTTTGCCCTTTATGCAAGCATTGCGGTAAGCAGCCAAGCAGAAATCAGCGTTTTACACAAAACGTCTCAGAACCTGATAGCAAATCCAAACAGCTATTCAGCGTCATGCACTCTGATGTGGTCATGTAATTTATATATTATGATAATCTGGTTTTCATCTAACCTACTAATTCAACCGTTGTTTCATTTAAATAATTGGCTATCTGACTCCCCACCCATGTTGAGGAATATGCAGACCACTCTATAACCTAGACAGAATGTCATGAAAAAAGAACAAAGAGACTTTTCCAAGGAAAAGAAACAGTATTCACTTTGATGGGAGCTTATCTCTTACTATATATTTCAAAATAGCAAAATTTTTGAACAATTAGAAGGAGAAATTATTTCTAACACTGTTTGAAAGGATCACATTCAATGCTTTATTTTTAGGAAGCAAAGGGTTTGGCTTTCGTTCTCTGCATTTCGTTTGGTTGGGTTTTATATATACAGTTATGATTCTCTTTCCCAAAAGTCTTACAGATAAGCAGGCTAGCAGTGGCTATTGAACATCTAGCAGGGGACTTTAAAATCAGCAAAGGTCACAATAAAGACAACAAGAATCACAAGGCCACATGACACTGCCGGGTACCTTTCTTCTGTCAGATATTCCTTGACCTGGCTCTATAAGGTTGTGTCCAGTCCAAGAAAGCATCTTTAAAATAATATAGATATTACACTCACTTGCCTATTCTTGTCTTTAAACACTACTCCCTCACAAGCAGTACTGTGCAAGCAGCATTAGCATTTGCTCATTTTAGCCATGCTGCGCCTGCCTCCTGCAAGGTTGGGGAAAGGCTCCTGTGTACCCAAACATTCCCAGCTACAGGTTACCTCATGATGCAAGTGGTGTTACAGGATGCAAATAGCCAGTGTTTTCAGCTTGGACAGTCATTTATACCGAAGGAATACAACCCCTTCCATTTTCACAGCATTTCACACAGTCAGCAAGTGCAAGACGGTGGAGAACCCCACCCACAAAATGCTATTAAGCATACTTCTCTTAATTACGATGTTTGTGGGTTTTTTCAGTTTTCCACTTCAGTTTGGAGTAGTCAGCCATCTCACAAAACTATGAGTAGCATAAAGAAGTCCCTGTCCCTCCTGTCCCTTTCAACACATGAACTAGAGGGTATCAACTGCAATTAGAAGGAGTCATACTCAAACCATTCTGCACTTCCCTCGTTCTCCACCACTGCACAGCCACGCTATGTCGGTCCTCACCACGGGATGCAGCGCTGTGTCCCCTAAGGATGCTGTGTCCCCTAAGGATGCAGTGCTGCGTCTAAGGGAGCGACACAGACAACAGTCCTAATGAAACCAGCTGCAGAATTAGGAAGCACAATTTCACAATATGATACCCGGTACCAAAAATATAAGAAAGCTAAGTGTTTAAATAACAGGTCTTTTGAAATGAGTGGGTATTTGCCATTGTCTCAAAGGAGTATAGGAATGAGAGCATATAAAATTCAGAAGCAAAAGTTGCTTATAAAAATAAGAGAAAAATGGCCTAAAGAAGCAGTTGGGACTTTTAATACAAAGTTATGAGAAGTACAAATGTATTTCCTATTCCAGTTAAATAGTTAATAGTAGATGAACTGTAAGAAAATAGAGGAAGTTAGTAATGATAAGTTACTTAGATATTCTAGTAAGAATGTAAAAAATGCACGTGTTGCAGGGAATAATTCACTCAGTTAAACAGGCAAAGATATTGAATATGCTTTTTGTACCTCTTCTTTATGCATTAATTAATTTTAAAAAAACAGAAGAAGAATGGAAGGAAAAGAGAAATAAATTGGGTCCTATTCTGGCAAAAAGAAGCCTGGATTTCCTAGGTGTTTATTTAGCACAGTGCTATTTTCACAGATCATTTAAAATTTTACAAATGGTCTTTTTTACTGCAATTTTTCAGGCCAATTCTGTTAAATATAATAACTGAAAGATTTCCATATACTCACCAATTTGAAAAAGTTTTTCTTTTTGTCATCAAAATTTTCTCTTTTCCTTTTGTTTCCTTTCCATCCCATAATTTATACCAATAGGTGGAAGTTCTACTCCTAAATAAATCTTTTTTCCTGTTGCTTCCAATATCACATACATTCTCTATATAGTCAAACTATTCAAGTTTTAGATGGTTTTGTGAGGTTTTTCTTTAACTTAGATAATACTTTCTTCAGCCTCCTCATCATTTTACGCTTCCTCTCATGTCTTAGACTCAGATCTAAATATGCTTATAAGCCAGTCTGACCCTTCAGAAACCCCCAAGTCCATGTCTTAAACACAAGTGGTGCAGTACATTTGCCTGAGTCAGAAAAGACTGAAAACCGGATGGCACAGGGAGCCCAACTTCGCTACTCATTTTAGCAGGGCTTCGGCTAAACTTGGAACTGATTTGAGGAGAGCCTAAAACTCCAGGGTAACAGGTACATGCAAACTGCACTGGTATGGAAACTTAATAGCTTTCAGTACAGGAGTTAGCTACCAATACTGAAAACATTTTGCTCCTAAAGTACCCAGACAGCTGTGTTTGGGTACAGAAGGGAATTCTTTATTGTGCTTCTTTGTAAATGCATAGCAGTGGGATCTGGGCACAAAGTGTGCAGATTAAGCCATGAGGGCAACTGTGTGGACCTGCATCTGCTGGCAGTGTCAGGTGTCGAAAATCAGACGCAACCCAAAGATCCTTCCTTGAGGAATTTTCTGACGTGAAAACTGCTGGAGCTTGGGGGCACTTGGACTGAGACTGAGCTCAGGTTGCCATGGAAGGTATTATGAAACTCAAGTGCCAAACCTGCAGGAACACCATGGGCTCTGATGTCTCCTGGGCATAGCCATTTGGGGTTTAACATAGCCCGAGTGCTTAGTGGCTTGTTTTAGCTGATGCTCCCTAACTGTCCCGCAGCCTTTCCATCGGAACTTCAACTTCCAATGCCCCCACTGTTTATCTTTCACTGATTTCAAGCCCTTGAAATCCACCAGATGTGAATACTGACAAACCAACCTATTTATCTTAGGAAGATGAACCAAAAGCAAATATGAAAATAACCCTGCATACCAGGTAAAAGTTCCCTCTGACATCTCTTTCTGGAAATAAAAATTGTAAGATGGAAACCATTCTTTCATATTCTTATGGTCTAAGCTAATTTTTCTCAGTCATATTTTTAAAGAAGTCGAATGAGCTATCAAAAGAGCTTAATAACAGTGTCAGCTCTTTGTTTTCTACTACAGCAGTTAGGATTAAAAACAAGTCCATTCTTATCCCAGGGATCTGCCTACAGCTCTTTGCTTTACCTTCTGCATCATAACAGCTTGTTGCTATGGTGTTATGTCAAATAAGCAAAAATTACTCCTTAGTCCCTCGATTCCAAGCCCTCCACATCCTCTGCCTGGGCTTGGTCCTGAACCGCGATTGCCAATTTCTGTAGAGCACACAGCCAGCTGCTGCAAATGCACTCATCTTGTTTACTCAGCTTCTGCTCTCCTGTTTCCTGAGCAAAAAGTCAGTGCCCAAGAGCTTTAATTGCTGATCTCTGTTCATCTGCAAGATAGCAAGAGAAAAAACATAAACAGTACTTGTTCTACCAGCCACCATATACTGGAAACTACCTACTGCAACTACGTCATTAATAGGATTTGTTAAGGTTAGAGAAAATAACTAAAGCAACCTATAATTTCTCTGACAGCTCCAACTGAAGGGCAAATTTCTTCTGCCTGTTCTACCCTGTGGAGCTTTAATTGTATAGTCTGTTCCCAAAGGGCCAAATTATACTCTCAGTTACAACCATGATGTAATTAAAGTTAATGGAGTTGCTCAGGTCTAATTGAGGGCATAGTTTATCGCAGCAAATGTTACATTAAAATAAATCATTGAGAAGGATTCCAACCATCAGCTTTATATATCACTCAGTTTCCAGAAATCTGAGTTAAAAGTCTTTAAATAAAGCTCCACTGTAGTTGATAATGGTTGTCCTCCCCAAAAATCAATGCCTAATAGTAATCATAGAAACACAGAGCAGCAGATTCACCACTTCTATCAGCTTCAACCACTATCCTGGTTTTTTGCTGTTTGCTTTTTTTTTTAATCCATTTAAAATTGGTATAATGCAAGGAATCCTATTTACAGACTGATATCTAATGAAGAAACAGTGCCATGTACATTATACATGCTGTGCACTACAGAAACAGATGTTAATTCCCGCCTGTGTGTGTATGCATAGCAGAAGAAATGGCTTGTCCTCATCTCAAACATGTTACAATGCTGCAAGCAAAGGCATCATTCTAGCACCTGTGGACAGAACCAATGTCCACCAATGTCCAATATAACTGAGTTTTAACCCAACTAGCTTGGGTGCCAGTAACAGTAAAGCCAGGGCAAATTTGCCCACTTGAAAGCCATTAGGCGGTCAAGTGTGACTTGAGACACTAAGGCTAGCTGCACCAGCTTCTCCGCTATTGCCACGGTGCCCATAGCAAAACTAGTTCTTTATGTCTCTCTTCTGTGATTACACCTTTCAAAGTCGGGCCGATATGACCTAGAACATGCAAAGTGAAAAGATTTGAACGTTAAATTGCCACATCAATTTAGTCTGCATGAACCTGACTGGAAATCTGTATCACCTTGTTCTCACAGACAAACCCTTATCACCACCACAGTTCTACAGATCTCTGCCATTGCCATCCCTTCAACTTTTTGGAGGCCCATTAACCTAAAACGCCATTAAAATACAAAGCCTGGACTTCAAACATCGATAGACAATACTGAGATTCGGTGCCTTAAATGTGGGGTATTATTATTATTATTGTTATTGTTATTGTTGTTGTTGTTGTTGTTGTTGTTATTATTTTAGCTTTGAATCAACTCTAGTCTTTAAAAGTAGCTGCTCGCATTCTGGTAATTATGAAAGATTTGGAAGAGGTAACAGAGCATTTTTAGTGTTCAGATTATATAGCTAATACTCAGGAAAGCTTCTCCCTTTCATTTAATTTTGCCTCACATTTCCTTTTTGCTTCACTGTGCATTTTAACACCTTTAGAGATACAGTACTTCATTTCCAGGTCTGAATTAGCTAGAAACACTTTTTCTGATGTGCAGCTTTGGTGTGATGCCTTTATGCTCTTTATCTTAAGTTCTCTTTATGTGCTTCTGGTTTGCACAAGGTGTTTCAGAAATTGTTGTTGTCAAAAACCACTCTCCTCTGGGCTTGCTATTGCCACAGGGACTCTTATGAGCTGAAACCTTGTCCCCAGCTATTAAATAAGTCTTCTTTCTTTGGTTCACCATTTTTATTCTGTAAGCATTGCTCAACCACACTGGAGTTTTTACAACACAGGTCTGAATGGATGGATTATTTTTTTTTTCCTTTTTTTGTGAGCGACACACAATATCGGCTTTAAAAGCTAAGCAAAGGATTATCTTCTGTGTCTGGGAGTGATAATTGTGCCACTAACGGTGGTTTGTCCCGTGCTTATCCAGTGCCTAAGGGTCTCCAAATTTCAAGCTCCAGCTCACTTGTACTCTCTGTTTTACTGCCTGAAGGCAGGAAAAAAGCAGGTCAGGATGCAGATGAGATTAACTGTTTCGAGCTCCATTTGGCCTTACTTGTGTGAAGAAAGCATGGGTCTCCTGAAAGGAGTAGGCAGGCAAAACATTGAAGGACCCTTTCACAAGGGACCTGTCTTCAGGTATGCTGTTGGCCAGCAAATTGGAAAACATACCATGTCTACTCACCCACTTTTGTTTTTCTGTTGATATTTTGTACTGCCTCACATCACTATACTTATTTCAAGTATAGCCAGCAGTTGGAGACTGCCTGTCTGGTTCTACCACCACTGAGCAATTTTTCAGTCCTCAAAGGTACTTTAGATTAGTGTCTATATATATATATATAAAAAAATACATGTGTGTGTGTGTGTATATATGTGTGTGTATATATATATGGAGAGAAGGATATAAATATAGATGTATGAAAATGTATATAAGCAAAAACCTGAGACATTACTTCAGTTAAAGTTATGCCTTTACACTGTTTTCTGTCAGAGTTGATTTTTTTCTACTTCAATTCCTTCTTCCTCCCCAGGTCTACACTACTGTAGATTTATGTACCATTCACCTTCAAGTACTTCAGTTGCTGGGCTTTGTTCAGCTTTGCACACATCAGAGATGGCTTCCCAGGGTTTCCTGCTAGCTACCTTTGGTGTTAAGAAAATTGATCTGTGCGATTCCAGTTATGTTCTGCAAGGTCACAACAAAAAGCCCAATTTGTTCATTTATAGGAAAAGAATACTTATTTCTTCCTCACAGCCTGACGTACATTACCATTCTCTTTGTTGCAGATATCTACCTCGGCTCCTAGCAGGTTCATCAGTTGCATAACAGCAGCCTGCACCCTTCTTCTTGAACTGCTTACACACCAAAGCACAGCCCTGCACAAACGGTTAAGCACTGGCCCAAGCTGATAGCTCAATCACATGGCCAGTCAGAAGACTGTGCTGGCAAAAAAGGATGAGGAATTCAAACGTCTGGCCATGGAAGGAAATGAGCCAGCAGCAGCTGCTAAAGCCAAAATCAATGGGCTGCCTGGGGATTCAGCAACACGGCTGGCATGAGCTAGACCTGCTCCAACCTTAAATTAATGGGTCCTCTGGGAGCTGTTGTTAGCTACTGTCTGTGAATCACTCCAGGACCTCCCATTCCCCTCCGTAGATGGTATGCATCTACTGTGGCTTTTGATCACACGAAGATTTTGGTACGTGACTCAGAAAAAAGGAGAGTTAGGCCAACCCCACACTAACATCCAAATACCACGCACGTCTTGCTAGATGGAATGACTGAAATCAGACACTTTTGTGTTTAGATTATTTTAAGCATAAGCATTGGTATTCTCTTGGGAAGATTTAGCCCTATTCCACTTTCTAGTATCAAGCACGCAATGATTGTGACAGGACTCTTTTTCTGAATACCTTGAGTACCTGTTTCCGGAAGACAGTTTGGGAAATGGAAAAGCATCTTTTAAATTGATGGTTTATTTCAGCAACTTTTTTGAGGGAACATCTTCATCACAAGTCAGTGCTTCAGTGAATTTTACTGAAGATTGGCATGAGGCACAAAATATAAAGGCATGAAAATATTGCTATTGGTCACTGAAGTCAATTAAGTTATTATAGTTTAAACTGCATTAATTGGTACTGTGGGGTTCAGGACACAACCGTACAAGAGGCTGAAAAATTAAAGGTATAGGAGAGCACCAACTGCAGGTACTTACTCTATATTTGTACACTCCATTATATAGCATTTTTTAGGAGCAACACATGACACTAGAAGTCACTACAGACAGTACATACATACTGTTTACTGCCCAATGATTTGATTGATATTTTCTGGAGAGTTAATAAGAAATAATAATATGTATAAATGGATTATACTGGGCTTGTGAGATCTTACATGGCTTTAGAAATGTTTCAAAATGCTGCCACTCCTAGAGACAGGAAGGGATTTTTTTCTTTATTTATTTTTTTAGTAACTGCCTATTCATCCAGGATTGTATCAGACTGTCGCTGTAATGTCTAGCCATTTTCCAGGGAAATTATGTGTGAGCTTGCCATTTTTTTCAACCTCTGAACATTTTTGAGCTTTTCATAGTCTCACAACCAGAAGAGCATTTAGTCTAAGGATGCTTGAAAGGGCTATCATGGGAAAGCTAGGTTGAATCGGGTTCTTGCATTGAATGCTTAGTGTGGCACACATGCTGGTCATTTTTATTTTGTCTGGCAACAAGTTCCATACTCATAGTCCAGCTCCTGTGAACATTTTGTTTCCTGTGGTTACGAATCTTTTCCTATGTTGTTGACAGCTTCATTTTTCCAGAGAAGCAAAGCTGTGGCGTGAGGTCATCTCGGTTCATCTGCTATCCCACAAAAAAGGAGGAATGGGAAGATCTAGTGTACTACAGAAAGTACTGCTGTATATTAGAACGTACGCAGAGACATAATGTGTGACATATTATAATATATATAAAAACCATATTTACTCATTTCCCAATATAAAAAATATAATGCATTGACTTATAACTATAGAATTAATACTTGTCTAATTATGTGATTAATACATCAAAGTAAATTCATTCTTTCCAATTTTATACAACTGAACGGGCAGCAAAATCAGATCTTTTTTTTTAATGAAAAGTCATAGAATGTATATACTAAAATGCATCTCTCGTCTTTATTCTAAGGCACTATATCACATATGTTAAAAAAACATTCTTAGGGACAACGTTTATCTTTTAATTTTGTTTGTACGAGACCTGCCTTGTACAGCCACAGCATCATCTAAGTTTCCAGCTAAAGTTCTTAGTCACCTCTGTGATTGGAGAAATTATCATTATTGTTGCCACTGTTATTATTATTGTTACTGGCAGTGTAGGAGAGTTTCCCACAAGCAGATGCTCCTTCCTTTCATTCCCCCTGCTCATGAGCCTCTCTACCTTGAGTGAAACACACGCATGGAACAAGACAAAGGCGCAAGGCACAGGAAAGCATTCAGAAACGGTTAGTCTGGGACAAATTCCTAAACTCAGGTGTCAATGAGAATTTTACCTGCAGTGGGCCAGGATTTCACCTTGTCAGTTTACCTAGCCATCTACAAGGCCTGTTATAATACAGTTCATGCCAACTTCAAACTCAACGTCTACAATGTAACCGTGCATTTCAAAGCACCATGGTCTGCGGAGCCATGTGTTAAGAGATAAGGGAAGGGCTGAGCTCATTCCCATGAATAGATTCACTGACTCCTCTTCCCCATTATGCACCAATGCAGGATGGAGATGGAGGTTGTACAGGGAGAGAGACATTCGCATCCCATGGTGCTGCGGAGAGATGTTCCCAGAGGCCCAACTGAGCTCCCTGAGTTCAAGCTGAGCAGCCAAAATGAAGGTGGGTGAGATGAAGCTGTCCTATTCATAGCCTACCAGGCTGCATGGTGCCCTTTCAGCTATCATTTCAATCAAAACAAACACTTACAAAATGAATAACTGCCTTCACTACTTAAACTGTTAACCTTTTTTTAACATTGCTGTTTATAATTAAATTTCACAGAAAGCCAGACTGGTGGGTTTCTCTGAGCTTGACATTTTTATCATGTGGAATATGTCGGATCAAGTAATCATAAGGCCTGAAGGTCAGGTAACATGACTGAATTGCTGTTAGTAATTAAATGTGCGATAAATAACTGTATCTGCTGTAGCTAGAAAAGATCATGTAGGTAGCTTCATGTTCTGTTTTATAAATCATATTAAAAAAAGTGTATGGGTTGTTTTATATTAAACATGGTGGTTACATGTGCCAAAGATTTATTAGTCCAGTCTGTCTTATGGTGAGTGGCTGCAGTCCAGATTCATGTGGTAGAATAATAAAAATTTTTAAATGGCTGTAGAAGTTGATGGACCAAAATGGAGTTAGTTACCCGATTGGCTGCCAGTGATGTCATAGCCACGGCTGCAGCTCCATATATGTTTATGAGAGGTTTATTCCCCTTAATTTCCACCTATATCGTAATAACAATCAGACACTCTAAGCAGTCTGTTTTTAAGAAATCACTGAACTTCCCTGGTGACTGGAGTCTCTCAGCTCCTACTACTTCACCCTGAACCCGGGGCCTGCAACTGCGCCCCTGAATTTCTCTGTCTCTCAGGGCTGATCAGCCTTTGCCTAGGCGCTTTGCTGGAAAGGGAAGGCTGTATTTAGGGTTAGGGCTTAGGCAGGCTATGGAAGAGCTTTCTGTTCCAAGTACTTAGCATGAGATCCTGCAAACACTTAAACACATATATAATTTCCCTTTTGCAAGTAGCCTCACTCACTTCAATGTCACTATTATGTGAACAAAGTTACAACCCTGCTTAAAAGTTTTCAGGAGGCTTACTACATATATTTTCAGAGGCCAAGAATGCTCACAGCTCTTAAAGAAAATAAAATGAAATAGAGAGATGCATGATTTGGACTATGTTCAGAATTTTTTTTCCCTAATTGCTTTAATCAAATTCCCACTAGGCATTAAAATTAAATTGTCTACGTTAGCTGAATTCCACTGGTCATTACTGGCTGGCAGTGGTTGAGGTATCAGATTTTCTTTTCCTTGTTTTTCTTATGCATGGGCGTATTACATGTAGGCATTATGGGGATGTCTGGTAGCCTCCCAGAGACGTTGCCTTAACTTAATGACAGGAGTTTTTTAAATATCTATGTGATGTTTCAAAATAGCTGCAAATTCAAATTTTGGTATTCCCTTTTAGAGTATTCATATCATGCAATCTGTTGCATGAATTTTGAACCGTACCTTGTATTTCTAGCTGCCTACCATGTAGGCTCCATGAAGTACAAGTACATTGATTTGAGGGATTTCCTTATAAATTCAAAATTAGAGAGTCTGGTGTGCACTAAGCAAAATACTATACTGAAGGACATGCCAAGTTTCTAGTGCTAAAAACCCTAGCTGCCAAAAAACCAACATTAGTCTTTTGATTATTATAAAAATAAATAAATAAATAAAATCACAAGGGCAAAAGTTGTTCACGTTTTTCCTTTTTTTTTTCTTTTTAAAACTCCTTTATTTTATTGATTTATTACTGTCTTCTAATTAGCATTCCTTGTTATAAACAATACTTTAGGCATTCCTTTTAATAATCTATTTCTTAAAAACTTCTGAAGGGATTTTGGTGTGGTTGTTTTTCTGGTAGAAACTGTTTCCAACCACAGTGACTCAAAACAATTTGATTCCCGTGTCCAAATAGTAAAGAGCTCTTGTGTCAGTACCATATCTCAGCATTCTCTGAGGAGCAGATGCTTTGTTTAAATTGAGTTATAAATAATATTCTGATGCAGGAAGTAATAGTCTAGTAGCAGTTTACTCTTAATGCCATAGTTTTGTTTATTAGTTTTGGCTGTTTGATAAATAGAGAGAGGTTTTAATTTAACATAATAGTTCTTTGCATAGATAGAGAGCCATTACTGGTGCAGCCAAGTAATATCCCTTCCCATGGGAGACCCTGTCAGAAAAGGAAACAATATCAAGTTAATTATTTTGCTTTCTGAACACACCACAGCTAAGGGCCTTGGGTATTGACTTAATGTTTTTCTTCAATAAATGTAGCATGTATTATGGTACCAAGTTTAATGAACCTTTACTTTTTTTTTTTAAACTGAGAACTGAAGGATTCTTTATTAAACAGACCTGTAAAGAACTGTATTAGCTTTCTTCTATACAGTTATGATTCTTCTTCCAGCTCTGTAATTTCATTGTAAATTGAGAGCCATACTGTACCAAAACTCCAGGGACTTCAGATACAGGGGTGTTTAATGCTCAAAATGTCTTTAGTTGTACATTACTAATCACAAAGGATTTGGTTTTAAAAAATGTTCTTTTAAGCAGTAAAATATTTTCAGGAGTTACCAAATGAAAAAAAAGAAAACTGGCTAGAAAAAAACTACACTCTCCAAAATATATTTGAGAGGCCTAATTATCATGTATGAGCTCCTATTAGAAGGTTAGTAATAGCAGTAGAAAATTACTGATGGATTATTGCTTCCTGTGCAAGGGAGTATTATTCAAAACATAATGGAGACAAATCCATTGCTCGGCTGAAATGTTTGTGACTGGAGAAGGCCAGGCGTTGGATACTGACCCCGCAGTCATTTAGAAGCCTCAGTGAGGCCATGTGGTGGCTGAGCAGAACACGTTCTCTGACAGTACTGAAGACGCACTCTATGGAGCTGGTATGCCAAGTATCTTGAAGATTAATCTGTATTTACGTTCACAGGGATTTCATATTGCATTGATAAGAGGACAAATGACAGCCTGTGATGATATGGTAATCTCTGTGATATAAGCACTTACAGTTTGGAAACATTTGTGTTTTAAGTGGTAGCTATATCTGTAGTTGTGGCTGCCAAAGAATTCTCTTTATCTGCTATGTTTTCAGTTGCTCATGAGTTTTTCAAAATGGATATTTTAGCCTGATATGTTCCATGCCAGTTATTTTGCTTAGACTCAGATGTTCAGGGTAGACCAGTGACATTTTTGAGAAATATCTTGTCCAGAGTTATCCTTATTCTCTGCCCCAACTACTTTTTGAAGACACGTAGTACTATTATGCTGTGAAGAAGAAATTTAATTTACAGGCCAAGATGAGTAATGCACTCAAGCTCCCGCCTGAAAATCCACCCAAATTTGAATACATCAGTTCAGGCTTAAGACACATTCAGTAGAGCTTCTTAGGGGCTAGCTACTAGAAAGTTTTCACAGACAATTTGCTAAGAGCAAGCTGCAGCTCCCAGTAGTCACCAGCATTCCAAAACAAACAGGAATGGACCTGGGCTGCACTGGACAGCCCGTGTGAGTTGCATGAACAGCAACTTTCTACTAAGAAATACAGCAGAAGGTGCTACTACTCACTCTCACCTCAGAACAGTGCATCGAACTGGGAGTAGGAGATGATCTGGAGCTGTAATCCAGCCCTTTCTACTAATTATACTTTCAGTACTATGTAAGAAGCTCTCATAAAAAGATCTGGCAAGGAGTTTTATTATTACTACTACTATTATTATTATTTGCCTACAGTTCTGCAAGCCCAGAAAATTATGACTTTCCAACACAAGGGAAAGGGTGTGGGATGGGGCACTCAGCTTAAGCAAAAAGAAGGAACGTTTTCACAGAAGGTAGACTTTCACTGGAAATTTCATTTGGTCAAGAAAATCAATTTTCTCTCACAGCCATTATAAAGGAAGCAATTTCGATCAACTTTACTTACTCCCCTTTGCTAGAAATAGATAAATAGCAGCCATCCAATTTTATTGAAGAAGCACCCGAAAGGTTGCACAGGAGAAACCAGCAGGACTGTAAACTGAACCCATGTTTCTAATATGGCCAGTGACTGCTATGCACCTTTTCAGCATCTGTTCTCCTGATGAGTTTGATGTACTATCTATAGAGATCACTATGCTCCTCTAGTCCCAGAATGGAAACCAGAATTTCCAGTTCCCAACAGTTATTTGCTATGCAAAAGCATCCACATTTTTGGACCACAACCTCTCCTCCACACTAGTTTATAACAAAATCCTCATATTTACTATGGAGACCAAAAGCAAAAACTCTACAAAACAGAAGGGAATTTGGCTAATTTTCAGGGGGTTTTTTTGTTTGCTTATTCAGCAAACATTGTTAATAATTATTATTTGCTTATTCCTAAAAGCTAGGAAGTTCAGTTCTAAAAATTTTCATCAAAAGAAGCGTTACACTTGCAAAATCCAAAGCTCAAAGCTTAAAAATGCTGCAATTAACCTTCCCCTGCATCCACTGGGGAAGATTCTGCAAAAATTAGGATCCACCTCAGCAAATTTTAGATCATGAAAAATTAGGCATAAAGTCATCTAAGCTTGTCATTAGGTTCAGTGGATAGAGAACATGAAAGATGCAGGCGGGGTAGATGAATTGCTCTCCAGTGGAGTACCTTTCTCTTACTGACTAAATTAGGCTAGAATACTAACTTTAAAACTAAAGTTTTTGAGGTAAGTGAAATGATTCCTACTTCCACAGTTTTGTAGGAAACCCCAATTAATTTGTGAGGCCAGGCAAGGGAAGGGAAGGGAGTTGAAATGGAGAAAGATGTACAGCAGGATATTTTGAAAAGATAAGTTTTGTGGAATAAGGGGAAATTCTATCTGTTCCATGTAATCTTTTTCACCCTCAGGCCAGGTTTGCTTTGATGGACTTTGGTGCCTGAGAGCGGCTCCGTTAGGGACAGTGACAACATCTGCATTGTCCCCCTCTGAAATGCTGCAGGGAAGACACTCCACACCGGAGCTCTGTTTTGCAGGCTCCCAGGCTATCTCTACAGCTGTGTAGGTGCACCTGTGTTGCCTGCCCAACAGGATACTCTCAGAGGTACAATGGATCCCACCAGACCTTGCTGCTTGCTAAGCCTGCTCCTTTTACCGCTAGCTACATACCCCATGATATGCTGCGCTGAATTAGCTGCTTCCATGGTTTGATATGGTTACTCCTGCTTTCCCGTGTGAACAAGCTACTACTAAGAAAGCTATTGTCTTTCAGGAAGACAATAACTGACCTCAGTCCCACCATCACGACTGGATGCTGCACATGTCGCATGAGGAGCAAGAACTCAGGAACGTCGCCTTCTACAAAGAGACACAATGAGCTCCACTCTGTGGATCTCGTAGAGGAATTGATTGCCATATGTCACCAGGAAGACTAACTGGAAACATCAATCCAGATATACAGCACAAATCATCATGTATTTTACAAAATCTACTCAAGTTACATTCAAACTGTTCTAAACCCTTCTACTGTATTCAGACACTTCTAGTATGATTTTGGAAAGAACTCCATAAAAGAAAGGGTAAATGGCGGGCTTACAGATATGATCACCTATGTGCATCACTCAATCTGGTGATTGGGTATGTTGTGCTATTTACTAAAACCTGCACCAAACCCTAGAGACAACTGCTTTAAAAGCATTATCACAAAGGACAAGGAAACAACAGCTTCATTGTTTTTAAGTAATATGGGTCATTTTAGAGTCTATCGTGAAAAAAAAAATGTCCCAGATGGTTTTGAAATGTCATCACATTGCTCAGTTTAAATGCTATGAAGGGGATAATGCCAGTCTAGTAATCCTTTCCCCCTATAACCAATTAACCTTCATTTGAAATTACTTACGGGCTTTGCTTACACTGAAATGTTTGGGAAAGTAACGGGTGAATCTAATGACCCATTCTTCACACATATGACCAACGGGGTGGCCTGCTCCAATAATATAATCAGTTCCCTCTCCAATTAATTAAACTCCTTTGAAGTCCAGATAATGAAGAGTACCAGTTGTCGCTGTGTAACTGAAAAGGTTACCAGGATAAGACTTGGCTCTCAGAGTACCTTCTTGTTTCATAAAGAGGCCCTTCCCTTGCAGCTGGTTTCTCATCTTACTGATTACCTGCTACATGACAAATTTCAGTCTGGCTTCAGGCCTGGACCCGGCCCAGAGGCTTCTGTCAACAGGGTTTGTTATAATTTACTTATTGTAATTCAGAATCCCATTAAACCAGGTCTTTATCTGGCTTGCTGCATTGGAAGCATTTGGTACTGTTGGTCAGTGAACGTTGGACCACCTTCAACACCTTATGAAACTTTCAGCTTGGAAGTTAACATGAGGCAGGCCCCGCTTCTCAAAGATGTAAGTATATGCTTAAGTCCTAATATAATGAATGGGACTTAATACCTGCTAAAAGTTAAGCATGTGCTTATGTATTTTTTATATATAGGGTAGAATTCCCCTGCGCCTACAGAAATGGAAGTGCTCAAATGTTTTGGAGCCTTGGAGCTTTATTTCTGAAAGAAAAGGTTTTTTGTGACTTTTTTTAAGCATTTTTCACGCCCTTTCTGAGAAAAAAATATATTTTTCATGAAAGAATTTTCACTGCGATGTGTCAGGCTGAGAATTCTTTCAAGGCTTAATAAATTTTTTTAAATAGAACTGTGAAAAGTGCAAGTCAAAATGGATTTTTTTCCTAGACTTGGTTTCAGGGGCTAAAACCAAATCACTTTCAGGCATTTCCTAAAGATCCTGTTCGTCTATGTTATACTGACACAAGATCCCTAGGTCCATCCAGAATCCACTTGCATTTTTCACAAGTCCTTAATTTGAGATTTATTCCATAACTTAACCTAATGAATGTAGTTCAAAGCCAGGATTAGTCTCCTGACCAGTGGAAGAATGATTCTGTTACTCCTCTGCTGCCTATTCTGTCTTAACACATATAGTTCAAATATAAAAAAAGGAAAACACATTTAACCTTTTTTCAGAAAAGAAACGGTTGGAAATTATGAGCAACAATTTGGGATATAAATGCTAGAAAGAAACTGATAAAAACTAGAAGCTAACCTCATCTTTATTAGTTCTAGTGACAATATATATAGCTTTACATAACTTTCACATTCCTCATATAAAAGGGAAAACCAAGGGATGTAATTAATGCTATTTAAAACTTGCCTTCCAGATGTCTTCTCTTTTTGTAGAAGAAAGAACCAACACATATCTTTTGCCAGTTCAGATTTCATCTATAGAACAAGAGAGCTGTCCTTCCTTTAGACAACATATACTAGTAGGAAAAAAGATCCCCAGAGCAGTGGGGAGAAACAAAACTGGAATATTACATTGCAGTAAAAAAAAGCAGCTAAGAGATTAGAGGTAGTGCTTTATAAAATACAAGAGCCAAAACCCAGCTTCCTGAGTCTCCTAAAGGAAATATCAATATGTTGGCTAGTCTACTTTTCATTATCACTTCATGGTTTAGGAGTTGTTGTTTTCTCCCCATAACCTCCCTCCATCCCCCTTTTATTTTAAGTCTTTGGGTCCAAAATCTGTTAATGCATTTATCATACGCTTTAGGGACATATTCAAATAGCAACAACTTGTATGAGTGCTTTAAATTATCCTGAAGAATGCAAGCACAATTTAAGATGCTTCTGGCCTAAACCATTAATAAGGTTACACACCATTAATGGTGGAATTTGCCTGCGCAATTTACTCTAAAGGAGCATGGAATACACATAAAACTGGATGCCCCACAGTTTTGCTTTTCAGTGAAACGTCTGTAAGGCTGCAGTATGCTCACTTCTACAGCTTTAACAAAGATAGCACACATCTGAAAGAGGAGTTAAAGCAGCTAACACCGAAGAAGTGATTGACTACGTCCCTTGCTGTATGAGTACTTTCAGACATATAACACAGGCATGCTCATGTTTAGACACACACAGACAAAACTCAGTGACGCTGTAGGAACTAAGTTGCATTCAAGTATAACAGTTTCTTTAGCTTTCTGATTCCCCTCCCAACTCCTTACATCTAGTGCTTGTTAACCTATGCGTTATTAATAATGCAATATCACAGTAATAATGCAATATCACAGTTAGAAGATCTAACTCAAAAAACTTCTCAATCATCATCTACCCCAACCACAGCAGTACATCTACAAAAACATTCATCATTTTCAGAAAGACAACAGGCAGACATTAGAAGGTAACATTGAAAATCTGGTCCTGTTGAGTACACTGCCAGCACTTAATAAATAAATCCAATAATACTAATAAAGAATGAATAGCACCAAATAAAGTACAACTTTTGCAACATATAATGTGGTACTATTACAGCAACCAAATATGACCTATATAGAACAGACAGAACTGATTCAATGGTGTTTGCTGCATATAAAATTATTAACATAAACTAAGCAATAACTTATTCTTAAACATGCAGAAACAAAGGTATGCTGTGCAATTACTCATCTACAGTGCTTACGTGACCACGTCCTTTCAGAACACCTTGCACCACAGTTAGGATTATGCTGCAGGAACAGGAATTTCCAGGGAAAGATGCCAGTGCTGCCATGCCAGAGTGATGGCTACAGCCTGCAAGCATTAAAACATTTCAGGATAGGCAATAAACACCCTTCAAGTCCTTTAAAGACATTCTTCCACATCTAACATGCACAGTTCTCCAGACTGTTGACATGATATCTCACATGCTTCAGCAAGAGGAAGAGCATAGAGCAGTTTGTCACTTACCATGATTTTCAGCTGCGTCATGCATGAAAAGCAGGCGTGTGGTAGGGCTTGGGCAAACTACACGTGCCGAAACTACACGAGTCAGAGGCTGTTTCCAGAGTTATCACAAACAGAGGAGACAGCAAGAGAAGGTCTAGAAAAAAAACGAATAAATAGTAGCAAAATTACAGATCCAGATAGCATTACTTTGAAAGTTCTTCAGATACTTGCAATGTGAAATTGCTGAACTGCAGAACGTAACCTGATGCTTAAATTGGTCTCATGAGTGAATTTCATAGCAAATGATCCACCTATAAACAAATAACTGAGGATACGCTTGTAGACTGTCTTTCGTCTGGCAGTTATAGAGGATCACCCCTCCCATAGCATCCTGTCCTTTCATTTAAGTACTTGTCAAAAACTAGTAAACAACAATTGCACAACAACTTTTTAGATTTTCACACTAACAGATCAAAGTTTTATGGTTAAAATGCTCATTGGAAAAACAAACATTATTTGCTTCTGGTAAAACTCAACTGTGAACTTTGCCACTCTTGACTTTACCTCTCATTAAGTAAATTGCCAATCAGTACTTTGTTTTCCTTTTTCTGTAATGGTCCAGATCTTACTGAAGTATATTCCACTATTAAAGCTCTAAATACATTTGCCTGTGTAACGACTGAGTAGGGGTCTAGGGGATTTGGACTAATAGCTGTAACATGATAATGTTAGAAAGTTGTCAGCCTGTCAAAATGTAAAGTACTCCAAATACTGAAGTGTGAGGGTTTAGGTATTTGTTTCCACTGACCTTAGGAAGAGTTACATGGCCTAAATGCTCTTATATTCTCTCGTAAGTGTTCACCTCACTACTCATCAGAAACTAGAGATGACTCAGGGAGAGATTTTGAACCCCAGCTCAAACCAGCAATTTCACTGACCACAATAAAGGCATTCATGCATGAAAGTGCTCATCAGTGGGAATGTCTGGTTCAATGTGATCCTGAAAACACTTTGGTTAGGGAAATACAAAAGCATTACTGTTCTCATTTTACAGTGCAAGAGAAGACTGAAGAAGAGAAGATGACTTCCCAAGACAAAAGGGAATACAAAGCAAAAGCGCTATTGTATGTTAACAGTTTTAGACTATGCTGTTCACTAATTCATTTGGCATCTTTCACTTGTATAAATTAGAAAATGAATAAATGCAAATGAGAAAATAAAGCAGAGTCCTCGGGCTAAATTTTCCAAATTTGGCCCCAAGTGGGTTATTAACTCAGGAAAAATAATGAAGAGTGTGGAAAAAAAATCTATTCTTGTGACAAAAATTTCTCAAGAATATAAATTGGCAGAGTATTAAGACACTCTGGTGATATGACTGCAATAGTGATGGAAACAACATGTGGAGAGACCATTGTCATACCAACGTGAGGAATGTAACCAGACTGGTATCTTGTGACCCTTTTGGATGCCACCTCAGAGCTCAACAGAACACAGATGCTTCAGTTGTTAAAATACTTAACATCTCGTAATACACACTATGCCAAGGCATATTTTGCTAAAGGCAGGAAGAGTTTGTCACTTACTTCAGTAGTAAGTTTGGGCCCTAACTGAAAGTGCCGTTGAATTAATGGATAGCTGTGGCCCCACCCTGAAGAAGCAAATGAAAGAAAGTTTTAATTATTTCAGTGGGACTTGGACCAGGACTTTCAATCACAGAACTGGGAGAATAGCCAGAAAACATCTACACAAACTGCAATTCATCTATTATATTAATTTTAACTGTATGCATTCTTCCTTATATCCATTACTGCAAACACTCGCATATGCAAAGCACAGACACCGTTCCAGGGATGGTAAGTATATGATGCACATGGTCCATGCATGTTCAGCACAACTGCTTCTTCAGCAGCTCATTCTCCCTTTATGTTTTCAAGCACAATGACAGGGAAGTTACACATATGCCCAGGCTACTCTTCATATACGTATATGGCTTCTTGCCTTTCATCTGCTCTTACATTGTATGCTGACAGATGAACAGTGCAGATGACAATAGGCGGAAGTGACACTGTTTAAACCTAGTAAAGGCACAAGGACAGCCCCCAAAATAAAGGTAAATCCAAAAGTATATTTTTCCTTTAGCATGTAACTCATATAACAATAGTAAGTCAACAACAAAGATACTGAGGAGAAAAAAACTATAGAAAAAATGATTTTATGGGTAGGGATAGTTTCTAAGTTTTCTTGAGACTTCACTGTAAGACCTTGTTTTCAATAACTTACAACCTTGCAAAGCTACAAGTACTCAACTGAAAAATTCCCATGCTGCCTACCTGCCTCAAACTTGGGCTGTTTTAATAAGTATTTTTGTCACAGTGAATAATTAAGACTAATTTTCTTTTTCAAAACAATGACAACTTTGTCATTTTTATCATTATTGTAAGCCTGACTTTCATAGGGTTCTTTAGACATCTCAGAGCATTGAAAAGTAATTTTGGCCTCCATTTGCAGATGAAAAACCTAAGGCGCACTAACATTTCTCTGAGGTATTCCAATACCAGAACCAACACTAGATTTGGTAACTCTGTAACAAGATTACTGGAGCCAGAATTCCCCCATACAAAAGAAAATATGCTTCCTCCTGGCACGTAACATTTCTACCTATTATCCCTCTAAACCACATATTCAACTTTTCTCACTCTTCCAGGAACCTCTGGTTTCACTTATGCATATTTACATCTTTTAGCCTACCCCAGAACCCCTACCCCACTAAAAATTGCTAAGACTCTAGCATTATTTTTTTGACATCTCTGTATTCCCCTTCTCTGTACTCATCTACTGTACCCATCCCTGTGGCTGTAAGTCCCCTCAGGCAGGGACTGTGTTTTGAGTCTGTGATCAGCCACTGCCTAGCACACACTGAGTTGAAGCTATTGGTAGCTGTCCTAAGTGCAGGGGTAGTTCAAAGAGCAAGCACCACTTGGATCTCCTCCGATCTAGGCAAAGTGATATCTAAACTGCGACAAAAATCCTAGGATTTATTTTTGACTACTAGCCACATCTTCAGCTGCTGCTAATTGCTTCGATTCAGTAGAATTCTTCAATTGGAAGTCTGGCCCTAACTCTATGAAATTGCAGGAAGAAGTGTTAAAGACAAGCTTGGCTCTATCACAACGTTGCCATTAAACTACCTTTAAAAGATTTTGGTAGCAGATACCAAGGGCCAAATCTTTTCAGTTCCAGTTCAGCCGAGGGAAAAATAAACTTGTTTTCAATTAAATAAAATTAATGTGTGGCAGTCAGAGATTTTCAAATTCAATTCCAAGAGAAACATCACTAAGTACTGTAATGTATATATCTGCATCTTGGAAAAAGTATAGTATCTTTGAAAATATCTGGGCAGGCTAGACTCAATATGCAATCAAAAGCCTATAGTTCTCATCGCAAAAGTTCCCAACAGCAGTGAGTTCCACAGCAATTGGCTCAATTTAAATACTAATATAGTGAAAACTGCAGGGTTTGGGATGTTCTGTCCTATGTTTCTTGCAGCCCTGGGACAAAAACCACTCTTGAGTACATTTTTTTTTCCAGGAGAGCCTAAAAAGATCGTTCATTATATGAGTGATTTAGCTGAAGACTGAATTTGTATCTGTGTCATTAGGACTGTGTAAGAGTCATTTGAAAGAAACAAATATCCGCACACATCTGTCCTATACTGTGGTATGGAATTAGTAATTAGAATTATGGTATTAGGAATTAGCATGGATCGGCATATACTGTGAATTGTTCCATAATGACTCATGGGTTTGCTGGGGCTGCTTCAAACAGAACATTCCTGAGGGGTAAGGAAAAGCTGTCTTTAACTGAGACTTATCTGGAAAAGAAAAGAAAAGGAGCATTTAGCTGCTTACGTGGGTTGCACTGGGGTATTGTTAAGCTCCTCTTCATCATCTTGTAACATTGGATAATTGTTTCAGCATAGTTCTGTAAGCCGCTTGAATAGAAAACGCGGTCAAAATATGTTCTTAAAGAGTATTAACTGATGGTCAGTAAAATCTTGATAACAAAAGAACCATCTGTCCTTATCTTTTCAAGACACTTTGAGAAGTGAAGTGTTTGGTTAATCATAGGAGTAAGGGCAAGATGCTTGTTATATGCTGACTTCTAAAGGTCATTCTCAAGTATATCATGAAAAATTAAAAAAAAAAGATACTTCAAGATGAATAAAAATTTCAGGTATCATCTGAGTTACAAGCAACGTCTTCGACTTCCAGTCAGAGGAGGATCAGACCTGATGGAAAAAAGAACATGGATATCTTTTTTTATACAATGCTCAGGTAGCATCCTTTGAAAACACACTTTTATCCAAGAAAAATGTTCTTGTATTTTTCCTGTCATCTTCTGAGCTTCAGTGGCATGAGGTAATAATTGAAATTGGCCCTTCAAGGAAAAAAATATGCAGAAAAAAAATAAGCAAACCATTAGCTTTGCTAATTCCACATCCCCAATGCCTGGATGAAGATCACAGGCTTGTGGCTACATTTCTCTGCCACTGATAGGAAAAAAATTGGAAAAGTTTTAAAAAATCTGCAATTCTAAAAACTTCTGTAGAAAGCAAGAAAAAGAGGTCATGAAAGGTTATAAACTTTTGGATACTCCTGAAGAAATTTCTGTTGCCTCAAGCAAGAAGGCAAAGAGAACATATCTGAATATTTCAATCCAGATAAATGGGGGGTTTATCTGTATGGTGCCCAACACTTGAGAGAGAAATCTAGCACAGGAAACTATCTCCTGGGTTAAATCCAGTTCCTCATAATGCTAGCCACTACATCACATAACCCTTTCAAAACTGCACTAATTCCTTTCAATAAACTGAAGCACAGATATTTTGTCATCAAAACATACTGTTTGAAAATACACTAACCCTTTTGCTTATTCATACATGAGTGTAATGTTTGAACTTTTCAGTTACAACTCAGTAGACACTTTGATGACGAATATGAATCAAACAATGCTTCATATACCAAGCAGAGTGCATTGCATTAATTTAGTTTCAAGGTGACAAGGAAATTAATTACAATGATTAAGTCTGCATTATGAAAAAAAAATGTTGAAAACTCCTAGCCAGATGGAAATGCTCAAGAGCAGTATTCTAAAAACTAACTGGGGACCAACTAGCATCACAGAAAGAAAATCTGTGGAAATACGTTCAGTGGTTTTGGTGCATATTTTGAGCATATTTGTAGAAGCTATCCAACACTTTGCCAAGACTAAGGCCCAAGCTCATCCTTCTTCACTTTCTTTTCATCTTACCTGTAGGAATTTCACTTACCTATTCTGTCTAGTTCAGGAAAAACACACAGAAGTGCAATGAAGTAGCTCTATTGTGGAAGATTTCTTCACGAAGGGGCTATATACATTTCCAGTAAGAAGGGGGCCATACATATTTTCCAAAGATTTTTGGCACTGCAGTGGGATCCCTTTCAGATTTCCAGCAGCATTCTACTTCTTCAGAAACCTTTAATCATCTTCACTGCTGGCAAGACATCTGTTGGAAGTTTTGGAAAACTGAGAATGAAAAAGCTCATAACTCTACAGAATTCACTAATAGAAAGTGAGAAATAAAACCTGCACAGTATTACTTGAAACTTCAAAATGTGCTGATAATAAATGGAATCTGGCTAGAAACATTTTGGAGTTGAAGTCCTGCAGTAAGCATCTCCAGAGCTAGGCAAATCAGTTCTTACAAGAATTAGGAATCTACCTACGCTGCAACCTCTGTCTGAACCCAAAAAAAGTCAAAAGTTACTTTTTATTCATGTAAAGAGAACCTCCTCTCTTGTCCCAAACACACTCCTTTTTGTCTCTCCTCTTGCCACAGTTCCTTATTCTACATCTTCTCCAGTTGTCACAGAACCTGCTACGATGTAACCACGGTGCACTTTCTGCCAGATGAAGTTCAGTGTTTCCAGAAAATGCTATTCAATAAGGGTATGTTAAAAAAGCAGAATCCCAAAATATGATAATTTCAAGGTCAGCAATACCTAGGAACTTCACAGAAGTTCTTGTGCTGCTGCATCAGAAAATATGAGGCATGCACAGTCCCTGGGAGCTGCAGAGGTGCTGATAGCATCTGAAAAGAAAAAATCAGACTGGGGCTTGTTGAGGAAAGACTGTTTTAGTCCTTGAACATTTAAGAAAACTGACATTAAAATTCTGAACAGGTTCTAATCTTCATCCAAATGGATCATATTTAAAGACCTTTGTGAGCAATTCTACACTGTTGGGAGTTTCCACATTGTAAGACTGTCCTCGGTCCTCTCACCACTGCTGGTCGTATGTTCTGTAACTACAAAAAACAATAGGTTTTGAAATTTTATCCAAGTTATATTTGCAACTAACATCTTACATTATTAAACAATTGTGAGTTAAACAGAATCATAATTTCTACCTAAAAAAGAGCTTAAAATCTATGTAGATGTTGACAAACTCAAATGCTACAGTTGACTCAAACAATGAGCCTCCTGAGTTTTGGACAAATCAAAACTTAACCCCCCCAAAACAGAAGCTTTTCAGCACCGTGTCTCCTATGTGTGTAGCTGTCAAAAGAAGACGTGGGTAAGGTCGTGTCTTCCTCTGCCCAGAAAAATGAGGAACAGCTCCCCATCTCTCTGGCAACAGTATGGATAGCATAAGGCAGAATATTCCTACTTCTAAAGACAGAAAAATTAAAGAGGAACCTGCTATTTCCTTATATTACATAAATTTAAATGAAAAATCTGAATTTTTATTTTAACAAAACACAGTGAAAAAGGATGGGTGGATCAAAACTGTAGAACATTGTGAGCAGATTTAAAAAGGAATCTAAAGAAGTATATATTTCTTTGCTTAAAAAAAATAAAAAAATGTTACTTAGATGGCACATTGGAATATAAACACAATTTTGTGTTTGTATTTTATATTTTGTACAAATACACGCACGCAGGTATGTATTAATAGATACATACACACACTACAGATATAGTACACTGAAGTATTTTTCATGCAGGTGATAACCAGACTTATCCTTATATGATGGGATTTATAGAAGCAGAGGAGTAAGAATAGCAACTCTGAAAACATGCAGTTATTTACACCAACACATGCAGAAATAGATACGTGTCAGTTGATCTGCAATGTGTATTCACCATTATGCCTGTGATGATTCAGAAATGAAAATACTGATTCAGCTCTCTGAGCTTTCAAGATAAAGCTGGGCAAGAAGCAATTTGCCTGCCCCATGAAAATTTTAAACATTTGAAGACCGTTATGTTGTACCAGGATAAACCCAAGACCCTCAACATGTGTCCCAGTAAAACAGCAGAGGGACGATGGTAGAGGGAGATCTTTCCATTGTTGCTCTGCTCCTCAGAGAAGGGAGCTGAACTTTGGACACTAACACTCTATGGAGGTGATCTGTACAGTGGGCTGCAGAGTTAGCCTTTTCCAAACCTATTGAATGACATATACAGCAGATTCAAACTGGAGCCTTTCTCCACTCCTTTTCACCTAGGATAGCCAGAAAGTCCAAGTCCTTAGATGAGAGGCTACCAAGCCTCAAGTCTTTGATTCCCAAATTGAAGCATATTCAGAGCTCAGGTGCCAGTTCCGGTGGATAGAGTCAGAAGGCATTCGGTCATCAGTAAAGATTTGGTCACGCCTTCCACCTCTGAGAAGTGTGAAGCTAACCATTATACCCTTCCTTACTTCTGCCCGCGGATGCCACTCTGGATAACTCCTCCAAAGATAATTCCTCATTGGTACCTCCAGATGGCATTGCAGCAGGAAAAAAGATGACAAATATATCCAATGAGTCTCTCATGGCAGGTCCAACCTGGCAACCCTTTGGTTTTCACCCTTCCTGACACTTGTGGTTAAAATTAATTGCTTCGGATGTGAAAAAGTAAGATGGGCAATAATTAGGGCAAATATGAAAAGGCAAATAACTAGGGCTTTACTCACTCTCCTTTGCATGTGGAGCCAGTTATGAAAGTTACAGGCTGTACCCATTGATAGGTAATGGCTTGGTTCCCCCTTCATCCAGAAAAAATGTCCTCACTTCAACTGTTGACTGATTAAAACACTATAATCAAATGCCTAATCTGGGATCACACTGTAAATGTAGTCTCCAAATTCACTTTTGTGTGCCCCTTAACAGGTAAATCAACCTTCAGTTGTGCATAAGCCATGGGACACAAAAGCATTGTGTGCAACTGTTACAGAAGAGCCCTTTACAATCTCAAATGAGACACTGCCAATCCTCTGTTAAATTTCATGGGATAATTTAAAACATATGTAAACAGATGAATGGTTTAAAATTCTTTTGGATTCTATTATAAAGACAGTATGCCATCAATTTCAGTAACTGCTTTAACATGCAGAAAATGACAATAGATTGTGATCCCTGAAGTATAGCAGTGATTAATCATTTGGGGCGGGAGTATTTTGTTTTTTAAACTTGCTTCCCTCCTAGAATTTTTATCCCCTAGGCCACTATTGTTAAGAATAGTGATCACAAATGAGAAGCAGGTCATAAGTTGATAGAAAATACTAAGAAAGGGAAATGTTCATGCACCACCTTGATTCCCAAGACAAATCAAGTCTATAACTGACTTTACCTATAAAGTCTAATTCAGTTACGCTGAACGTTTCTGAGATACTAAACTGCATCTACTGTCCACTCTTTTGATGCAGTAATCTCATATCAAAAAACCTAAGTAGGAAGATTCCAAGCACTTACCTTTATGAGTTTGAAGGCTAAATAAATAAAACTGGTATATAAAAACCCAAGTGTACAACTTTACATTTCACATCCCTCATTTCTAAATTCAGACTCAATCCATGAACACAATTTACAAATGTAAAAGGTGCTACTCAGAAATGGAAGAACAGATATATATGCAGGCAGCTACAAAAATACAGAAAGTAGTCATCTAGATCTGTGAAAGGCGGTATAAATTGCTAGCAAAATAAATTTCATTCACAACAGATCTCCATAGGTGCTACCAGGAGTGGAACAATAGTAGAGAGAGTGCTTGGGTATTTTAACATTGCGTCATCTAACATAAACATCTGCAATGTGTCTACACTAGCACTTTATCCCTTCTATTTTAACTAATGTTGCTGCTCTCGGAGTGAAACAGTTTTCCCATATTGCCATTGTAAAGCAGGCTAAAATGTTGGTAAAAAAAAAAAAGGAAGAGCTAATGGTACATGTTTATTTGAAATCAATAACATGTTTCAGAACATTAACTTTAAAAAAAAATAAAAATCAAAACACAAATAGTTGCTTCTTATAGAGCTAACACATCATGTAATAAAGTATGTGACCTGAACAACAAAGCTTTTATGCATTCATCTGAGAGCCCTTGATCCAAAATGAACTCAGTTAGATAAAAACAAATCAAGTGTACAATTAAGGATTTCTCTTGACTAGCTCTCTATATTAAAGAGCAGGATAGTGCTTTCTCTGAAGGTAGAAACCTCTTCCAAGCTCCAGGGTGACACTCGGAGATAGAATCGTAGAATCACAGAATCATTTAGGTTGGAAAAGACCTTTAAGATCATCAAGTCCAACCGTTAACCTGGCACTGCCAAGTCCACCACTACACCATGTCCCTAAGCACCACATTCAAACGTCTTTTCAATACCTCCAGGGATGGCGACTCAACCACTTCCCTGGGCAGCCTGTTCCAATGCTTGATGACTCTTTCAGTGCAGTAAAATTTCCTAACAACCAGTCTAAACCTCCCCTGGCGCAACTTGAGGCAGTTTCCTCTTGTCCTAGCCCTTGTTACCTGGGAGAAGAGACTGACACCCACCTCGCTACAACCTCCTTTCAGGTAGCTGTAGGGAGCGAGAAGGTCTCCCCTCAGCCTCCTTTTCTCCAGGCTAAACAACCCCAGGTCCCTCAGCCGCTCCCCATCAGACTTGTGCTCATGATTTCCTTTCCATATTGCATAAAGAAAAATTATCTTTCATAGACAAGTCTCTTGTCATGTTGCATTAGACCAAACAAATGCAAACTCTATTTCCATTCTGAAAAAACAGAGACATTTCTGTCACCAGAGAAGAAACAAAGAACGTCCACATTAATCTACTGGAAATGACTGTACGTGTTTTCTTCTGAGTCAAAGCAGAGTCCTCCTGAGACCATGGCTTTAGCAATAAGAGCATCCCAGTTTCAGCACAGTCCCAACCTGAGAAGGCTCTTGTTGGATTGGTACGTGACTCCTGAAGGCAACCACTAGCTCACAAGGGTGCATTGTCTCTCCTTCATCCCTTGCTGTCCTCAGACCACAGGAAGGATTCAGGACAATACAATGGCAGAGTAACACCCTATGCCACCATTCAGGTTTCACAGCAAGACATTTAAAACAAAATAAAGAGCACATGAGCAAAGAATGTGAAAACAAATATCTGCATGTTCAGTTTTGCATATGTAGGTGGTGTCTTTGGTTTCATCTAGGCTAAAACATCGGAGTAAAAAAGCATTGACTGTAACTGTTAAAAAACAAATCTTGGACTAATAACTAATATCTATAAGGGGGGGGAAGTTTCCTGTACCAACCTGTGCAATTAAAAATACTAGAGTTCCATTGCCTGTATTTCATATGTAAATGTTATGCTAAATATTCCAACATTTCTTTTAGTCCAAATTTCACAATGCTTTCATCAGCATTTCTAGCACAGGGATAAATATTTGCCCTGCTCTATTTTAATAACAAATAAATGGAGGATGAGATTTACTGAAAGGCAATCTCCCCAATAGATAGGATTGACTTCATGAGTGATTTTATGGCAGTAAAAAAAAATGACCTTTGATTAGGGTAGCTCAGCAAAAAGACTGTTGCATTTTTTCTTCTGTCAAGATGCTCAGTAGACATACCTGGCTTTGTTTCTACATCGAAAGATTGCGATATTCTCACACTCAGTATGTATGCATCATCCTGATGTAGGTATGTGCTTGGCCAGAAACAGTAAAACAGTCAGTTTGGTGACTAGTTGGAATCAGGAAGCATTTTTGTGGCTTGGCCATATCTGCAAAAACAATTTTTTCAGACAACAGGCTGTAATTAGAAAAGAGATATTCTGAAGGGATTTCCAAAGAGCATTAATCTAGGTCAGCATTAATCCAGTCTCAAATGGGGTTCAGCTTTTTTCCTGCATCTTTCCACTAAAATAATCATTTTAACAAAGTTTTGAGAAACCCATAGGATGGCGTAAATTACCTTTCCAATTTATAGAATGAGATTTAGAAAGAGTTGCTGTCAGTATGCTGCAACCCATGTTACCTTTCCTTTTTTCTTCTGTACTTCAGACACACAGCTGGAGGCACTGAAGGTCACAGAAGAGAAGAATACAGCTCAAATCTCTGTGAGAAAAAAAACCTGAAGGTTTTGCCCGAACATTTTTCTCAGTATGGAGTACTGCTTTTCCAAGATAGCTGGAAATTAAAATATATAAGAATTAAGAATCAGCAAAAGGTTCAGTAACATTTATGTACTCTCCCTGTTTATGGAGTAGAAGAGGTAACATACCAGCATTATGTGTGCTTAATACCTAAGCTTGACTTAAAAGTATTCCAAGATATTAGCGATGACTACCTGTTTTGCTTATTTAGAAAAAGAAAGATAAAACACAGAGAAAATTTTATGCAACAGATTTTTAAGAAGGACTCATCCCACCTAATTTACACTTTACTTACATTATCCCTAATCTACAAGCTGGGCAATCAGGCTTTCTCAGTGGCCTGCAGAGAATTTCAATTCCTCCCATCCCAAAATAGGCATGCTGCACTCCCATATGGAAGTACCTAATTCCTCACCATTAACTATTGGATGTTTCTAAATGCTTCAGGGTGTACCACAAGTATCTCTCATCAACAAAGATGATCTTCTTTTTTTCTTTTTTTCTAGAAAATCACCCTTGTTATGTTTTAAATATCTGTGTATTAAAAGTTTTCATCAAGACAGATTTTAAAACGTTAATTTAATTTCAGTATCTGTTATGGCACAGATTTTCCTTTAAGAATAAAAATGAAGCAGAAGGCTTATCTTTGTCTGTCAGATTGTTTGGATTGTAAAAGTCTCTTCTCCCTGGAAGCTTCAGTGCCAGCTAAATCTGGGCTCTGCCTTTGCTTTTGGCCCCCCAAAACCCTGACCTTGTTACAGGAAATTTTAAAAGAAATTTCTAGAACGTATTCTGGAACACTGCCATCTTCAAGCAGCAGCAGCCGAAAGGTCATGATGCTTAACTTATACGTGTATCATAAAATGAAGTTTGAAGGGGTTTTGGAAAAAGAAATACAAAATGCAGTTTATGAGGCTCGTCTCCATTCAAACTTCTGTGATCCAGACCGTGACAAGTTGCCAATTTGCCAGCATAAATAGGAAAATGGTTATAATTATGTTTCCCTGTGCTGCTGTTCTGGAAAGTTTTGACCATTTAGGATGTTCCAGTGTCAGTGGTTATCCAAGAAGCACAAGTAAGAGGTAGGCCACAGCAAGAAGATATTGTGCATCACTGAGCATGAGGATGCCAGCCCACACGTAGAGTACCAGCAAATGTACCAAGATGTTTGTAGGGGGAAAAGAAACTCCTGAGAGGCCTTAAAGAGGCTGAATTAACCAATGGGTTTCCATGACAGCCACATCCTATGGGACAACACAGAAATGTGACACAACTACACGAAGACCTTCCAGAGAGATGGAGTCAGGATGATTACGTTAGTCAACTGTCTCAGACTTTTGTCTCATGCAGGGTTTTGCTGTTGACAGATGATTACAGCATGAGCAAGATTTTTGAGATGGTTCTTATGGGTTTCTTTCTTTTTTTTTTTTTTTTTTTTTTTTTGAGTAAGAGTCTTTTATGTAGATAAGTATGAGAGGGAAAAAGGGAAAGAATTAATTCACATCTACTGACCTAGGCATCTAGCTTTCTGCATAGCACAGGTTTTTTAAGAAGGTGAGTCAGAGCAGGAATGTAATGTAGCTCCCTAAAATTAAGGGTTAATAATGCCTCTCTATGTGCCATACCTCCTTCAAGGTACACCCACACTAAAGAAAAAACAAAAACCAAACCAACAAACAAAGAAAAAGGCCCTGATTATACAGTTTGCTCCTGAAATTTGTGCTCAAAAGTGTACTCGTTTGGTAAACACCATCTTTCTGTTAGGTGGTAAATATAAAACAGACTTTGTCCATTTACATATTTCTGGTTCATACAATATTTAACTGAGACTGGATACAACAACCATGAATAACTGAGGCAAAACAAAACCATATCTGTATATTCAAAAGCATAATTAAATACATTTCCATTGATACTTACTTGTTTTCTCACAGTAAGCAACTGAACAGGAAAAAGACTGACAAAACTGTACCAGAGTGATTTAAGTTATTCATTTGTTCATTTTTGCAGGAAAACTGTTCTCCTTAAAAAAAATTAGAGACAAATTCTACAGGTCATTTAGGGATCGAAGAAAATGGACAGAGAGGGCTAGCAACATTTATTTTGGTCTCAAATGAGCAGCAATAGTGAAAAAACTGCCAAGGTTTCTTTCCTATGCCAGAAAAACAAGCCAGGTCCTATTCATGGAATAGGAAAAGTTAAGTCAGTGCAGCAAAGCTGGCCAACTAGCTTGCATTGGGCAGAAGTTGTTCTAGACTGTAGTTCTAATTTATTGGGTTTGGTATAAAATACTTTACCTACCCCATGCACCTCTCTGTAAAACCAGTTCTTCCTAAGGAAGTTAAATTTGATGGCATGGGCTGCCGATGACTGAGCACGATTTCAAGCATTTTGCAGCAAAGACTGGGTTTAGACATGCAATTTCTACTCCACATCATCAAAACAGGTTGCTGCAAAACTGTGTCAAAATAATAAATCACCTATTAAAAATGCTACAGGCACTGATCCATATATTTAACATTATCCAGTATAAGAAGGCACCAAGGAAGCCTAGGTCATCACCTGCTGACATATTTATTTAACTGAAAAGCAAGAAAATGAATGGTTGCGATGTTAGGAGCTGACATTAGGGATTTGCAGAAATGTAGAGAGCTAAGGTAGGCCAAGAAAGAAGAAAAAACAACCTGATCTGAGGCTTCAGGAGTTACCATTACTTCAAAGTAAGACATAACAGTTGGACTTGATCCTAAAGAACTTTCCAACCTAAATGATTCTATGATTCTATATCTACAAAGGCAACAATATGACAAGCTGCAATTGCAGTCCCAAAGCACGTCTACTTTGTTGAAGTTGCCATTTCATTTAAACTGAGGACCTGGCAGCACATTTCTCATCACCCAGAAGTGAGGCGGGCAGCAGTGTGAAAATTTTGTTCTGGTACAGAAGTCCTCCAAGAGGGAAGACACAGAGCGGACCGAGACCATGGCACACAGAGATCATACATCACCAGAAGGAACAAATGTCCTGCCTCCTGCCAACAGCACCACTGGCTGCCAACAGCTATCACAGGGAGATGGGTAAGGCTGGGACACAGTACAAAACAGCCCAGAGATCACTGAGGCCACATTAAGAAATGGAGAGATCTCTTTTCTGTAGCACGAAGACAACTGGACGCAGACACCAAACACAGCAGCTGAGTGTGGAGCACCTTGCCCGAGCCTGTACCCATCTCCTCGCCGTGGGGATATGCAGACTAGCTGGCTCGGGGCTGCTAGCAGCACAACGGTCTGTGTGGACCAACCCAGCCACTAAGGACTCCACTCCCTGCTGGACTGGGAGAGATAAGCAGTCATGGGACTCCACATAATCATAAACACCATTACCCACTGCATATGGAACTGGTGATGCAAGAGCACTGTCACTTCCCTCCATATGCGTGCATCTGAAACCGCAATCTAACTTGAATATAAGTTAGCATAAAGGAAAAGGGTTAACACCAAGCTCCACTGTAATGAGGCTCTTTAACAACATACAAAACTAATCATATTGGGGCCAGGGTTTTGGGGGCACATTTTTTCTCCACTACGGTAATAAGTATTTTCCGGAAATGTACCTTATGTTCTTTTTTGTGCTGCTTTTCCCTAAATTGTCTGCTGATTTTTCCCCTTAAATCATTGACTTCACTTAGCCTGTGCACAAATATTTCTCTGAATGCATTTCAAATAAAAATTATTTCAATTTACTGACCCATGAAAAATCTTTCCATAATTTAATCAAGGATAATAATCATTCTTGAAGCTGTGAAATGCCTCAACTGCAATTTTCTGTGTAATGAACAATAAACTTTTATATTCAATAATAATGAAGTGTATATTCACTGAAGCATACATTTCTAACCACATAGTTTTGAGAGGAATGACATTTTTAAAAGCAGTTACACTCCACACTAATTAATTTGGAGAACATAAACACTCTCCAAAGTTGTGAAATTAGACAATTATACAATAATACGTTGTAATCGCAACAGTTTTTCAGCTCTGAAGATTTTTTTTTTACTTATTACTCTCACCACTACTAGGCTCTTGGAGCATATGGATGAATACTACAAAGCCAATCAGCAATACAAAATGTATGCTTTCCATTTTAGCTTAGACTTCTGGTGTTTGCAGAACAGTGTGTCAAACTGCTGTTCCCACAGCTGTAAAGCTTTAAGACTTAAGAAAGCATCGAACCAGAGTCTGTCTTCACATAACTGGAATGGCGCAAAGTTTTGTTTGGGGGTGTTCATTTAAAACACAAAGTTCCATCTGACAAACCCCAGGTTATCCCCCACATGATAAAAGTGCAGGATTATTCATTACTCTGTGACATACAATTAACATGATGATTGGCTCTATTATACACCTTATGGGCAATGAACACTTTTTTTTTTCCCTTTTAACTACCACTGTTTAAAATCGCTAGGAGAAAAAAAAAAAAAAGGAAAAAAAAGAGACAGCCACTGAGGGAATT
Organism: Ciconia boyciana; assembly: GCF_034638445.1. Lineage (NCBI taxonomy): Eukaryota > Metazoa > Chordata > Aves > Ciconiiformes > Ciconiidae > Ciconia > Ciconia boyciana. Next base: position 76,657,870 of record NC_132938.1, on the reverse strand, counting down.
TCCAAATTAAGAGGTCCTTGAGATTCCAAAACAAGCCCAAAAAACATAGCAGACACTCTTCTCTTCGTAAAACATTCACAATAGCAGAGGCCCAGCTTACAGCTTTTGACTGCTGCGGCGCTGGCGCTTGGAGGCAGGATGCTGGGAGGCCATACAAAGGGATCCCACAGCTACCGCGCATCACGGACTAATGAATCTTTTCCCATGACAGGTACAGACCTCGGGACTGGGGTGGGAGCCAGACTGTCAGAGGAAAAGTTCAGTGAATCTGCAGTGGCAAAGGCTCAGTGTGCAAGATCCTGCAACAGCCTGGAAGATTTGCCTTTATGCATGTATATTATACTAAATATTTCGTAAATCCTTACCTGTCACCATATGTTTCAGTCAAATCTATGTGCTATCAAAAGTATACACAAACCAAGATGCCGTCAATCTTTAGGTTGCTTCCTGAAGACAAATATACCTATCAGAGCTGAGGAAATTTTCCTTTTGTTCTGTCAAAACCTTTTTTAGTCTCTTGAGCAGTTCAATACCTTACAGGCATTTGAAGGGGGCGGAAAAGCTTTCTCCAACCTTTTTGTTAGTTGCTGTTTATTAAACATAATGTAATAATGCTGACTACTTCTTAGTAATTAGTGAATAATGCCACTAATTCTATCTGAAATGTAGCATAGGACCCTGAATACATTTTCCACTTATCCACAAGAGAGTTTTCGCTCTCATTTGCGAGAACCAGGCTACCAGACTCGTGGCTGGAGCTAATGCACAGAGGTGCGACTCCCCCAGAGCAGCGCAGATCTTTTCAGTCTCTACTTACTCACAGAATATAGGGACCTCAGATTTCTCACATCCTTACCATGGGACAGCACTGGCTTTTCCTCAGTGTGAGGCCTATCTAAACTTCTACCTTTCCTTCTACTCTTTTGCCTGTTTCTGAAACCCAAAGCCTCAAAAGGATTTTAAAGCAGGATTCTTCTCACCTCACTTCAAACGTCACAGTATACATGTCTATGTATGAACCAGTCATCTGAACTGCCCTTTAGCCAACAGAGGGAATAAACACCTCCAGATTACACATTTGACCTGTTTTAAAGTCTAACTTAAGTAGAGATTAATTGTGTGCTAGATGCTCCTTTTTTCTGTGCTGACCATGAAGACAGTCTAAATGACAGATAAATCCCACCATGGCTAACCTACCTTTTAAAAGAATAGGATCCCTACAGACATATTTTAAAAGAGTTGCTGTGTGGGTCTCTCCCTTAAGTCTTCCTTTCAGTCTCATTGAGAAGAAGAGATCTGAGTGAATTTTTTTTAGCCAAACTTGTCCTGAAAGAAATCACAGACTCTGGTCAAGAAATAAAAAATAAATCACAAAACAATGATGGTCTCTATTAATTCTTTTGGTCAGAAAAATAAAATCTTTTTCTTTTATTCTCTGAAGAGAACATTTCCATTTTAATGTTTTTCTAATGAAACTTTTTGTATTCAAAGCCACGCTTTATTTTGAAATTTGCCTGCATTTTAATCACAAAACAAATTCCATTGGAACGAGCCAACCAAAAAATCAACAGCTCCAGCCATGAGCTCATGTTCCACATTTAGGGTGTTGTCCTGCCGCAGAACAGAATTGCCTTTGCAACTGTACCCTGCTCTCCTCCAGCTTCTTACCTTGTGTCTCAGGGCAGTAGTCCTTGCAATGGTGGAAGTTTTTGGCATTGAAATTTACCTTCCCCTTCAGCTTTTGGCTCATCCCTAGGGTATATCTGATGGGTGCTAATCCACCCTAATTCGCCTACTGGGAAAACAGCAGATAGCTTGCAAGCCTTGAAAGGCTTGTTCAGGAAAGTCGACATCTCTGGCAAAGAGCTTACTGTGTCTCCAATCAAGACAAAAGGAGAGATTGGATCACCATAATGAACTCTAATTTTGTATTGCTCTAGAAGGATAAAACGAGGGTGAATTAAGGCTCTGAAATCTTTTAGCACAAGAGCAAATGAAAGCTTTAAATTATGCATTTTTTTCTGTCAACTGAATAAGCATGACTTTATAAGCATGATTTAATCCGAAAAACAGATGCACTCTTCCCTTAAGACAGAAAACTAAGCCAACTGGCTTGCATAAGTGTTTTCTGTGCATGATTATTGGACGTGGCAGGTTGAAAGAACCAAGAAGCAGGATTTTGAGCCATGGCAGGAGATGCAAAGAACAGAGGTCCAAATCTTCACAGGAAATAAAAGCAGGCAAGAGAGAGAATAGTGGGGGAAGATATTCAGCAGTGTTTAATCACAGAGTTCAGGAATCAGGCTCTGAATGCAGTGATGACATGTATAAGTGGCGGTCCTCTTTGTGCAATTTTGCTGCGCGAGCAGCATTGCAAGTTGTTGTGCATCATCCATAGCCATGGTTACAATTTTTACCTAGTAATGATTCCATTGTAATTAATAGATGTTCCCACTGCATAAGGCAGAATACTGATGAGGAATTTGAAGGGCAGACAATAGTTTAACTATCTTTCATTAAAGTCTTACTGTACGTTGAGCAAGCTGCATTCATCATGTTGCCTCTCTCTCAGTTTCCTATTCTTTCTGATTATCGATAAACTGAACTAACAGATTTCCACTCCAGTAGATCTTTCTTTATTCGGTTTTATGCACTGCATCTCCTGCCTTTTCAAGGCAGACCACAGATAGAAGTAGGAGCCCATTACGCTTTTAGTTATCTTTGTTTTTGTAACAGAATGGATGCCATTCCATGCGTGTTGCTGTAACCATGTCTCCAGCTTATTAACAACTAATTACAGAATATCCTGGATACAGTAGAAATCCATTAAGTTAGATTTGATGCTAACATATTAGTGTATGCAAAATTTACTGCTGATTGAACTTTTCAATCTGTAAATGGCCTAAACGAGTCACATTTTCTATTGCCTTCATAACTGTCAAATTTTCAGCTGCGGCTCAATACAGGGGCTTTCTCACTGTCATTTTATCACAGTCATTTTCTCACTGATGAGAAGTTATTTTTTACGGTATCTACCAATTAGAGGATAAAATTATAGCAGTAATAATCTCACCAGGAAATGCAAAGGGATAAAAAGAGGAAAAAAAGGTCACATGAGCAGAAATCATTGCCTAATTCTGAATCCTTAAATTGGTGTTGGCAGTGGCTGTGGCACATAGACACTGATTTTTCTTTAAAAATTCGGCACCACACAATATTGTTCTCATTGCCTGTTGGAGAGTTAGTGGCAAAACCCCTACCCATATCGACGGTGCAGGCCCAGAACTAACAGCTCCTAGCTGCCTAAGTCACATTTGAAAATAGACCTATTTGCCACCTCTCTTCACCCAGAGAGATCTCCCTGCATGTCTCTGCCAGCTGAACTGACAGGGAGGTGATGCATATGGGCATATTTATCAAGCCTATATATATATATATTCTTTTTACCATACTGAACAGCAATGATTGGTTATATTTTACCATTTAACTGTCCATTATAAAATAAAACAATCAATTTGCTTATTTATGGAGTCAAGCTTCAGATCTTGAAAGAAAATTAGTCAGAATGGGATTTAAGTGAATGAATCTGCCTTCAGGACAAAAAAAACTCAGCTGAGATTTTACTTTTAATTTGAAATTCAGTTATCTTAAATCTCAGCATAATGCTGAATTGTAAGGAAGAAAGGATAACATCCACAGCTAATTTTGGATTTTTGAACACATAAAATTGATAGCTTGGTAAGGTACAGAGGCCAAATTCTGGCCTACACTCCATCTACACAAATGTCTCTGATTCAGAGAGAACAGCAACAGTTCTCCCTTCAGATTTCTTTTGATTAGTGTTATTTTTCAGTTTTGGTATTTCCATATCACTTAATTTTTGTCCTGATGTTTCCAGCTGCTCTTGAGAACTTCATGAAGTTTGTGATTTTGGTGCTTGGTTAAAAAACTAAACGCATGTTGGTGCTTTCCCTCTATTCGCTCCCATGTCCCCTGCACCCAGTGGAAAGGAGAGAAGCCTGAGGAGCAGCAGATGAAGCAGGACCACAAAAAAGAGGAAAGTGAAAGCTGGCTGCTGCCAGCTCCCCACCAACACTCACTGTATGAGAACTGGAGCCTGTAATCCTATATACGTGCACATGCATATGGATGACTGTAGTGCCATTGATGAATAGAAATGTTTGTGTCACTCGTGAAAAGACATCAGCTGCTTTTGGCTTCAAAGTCGAGATGTCTGTTTTTAGCCTTTCTTCTGCCAGAGACACCTGATGGATCTGGATTGAATACTACTGATAGATCAGTAGTATTTAGCTACCTTTTCTGTAGACCATGTAGATTAAGGAAAATGTTTAAAGTCATTATGAATGGTTTTAAAAGTTTTGTTAAAGTCTCTCTTTTCCCCTTTCTTAAGGAAGATACTCACACGCTGAGAGCTGTTAAGAGAATGGAAAAGCTCAAATCCAAGTTGTAGGACAGAGGACATGGGCTATATGCTGTGCACAGAATAAGGACTCTTCTTTAATCCTGGCTGGATATTTACAGGTAATCCAATAAATAAGAGATGTGTTAACATAAATACTGACTTGACTTTCAAAAGAAAACCAGGCGTTAGGGACTTTTTTCTCCATTCCAAAACAGAACTTTGAGTAATTGTCAGCTTTTGTGAATCACCAAAGAAATGTAACTATCTCTGAAGATCTTCCAGATATGATGTGCCACACAGTGATATACAAGATTAAACAGTAGTCTGTCACTTCCCCCCCCTCCCCATTTTCATATTGTACAACTCAAAAGCTGTAACAAGCACTTTTAAAGGCAGACATTTGTTCCTCAGAACCAGTGAGTAAACTCAATGTTTTTCACTAGCTACAAGTCTAAAACCAGAAACTCTGTTGAACAGAATCAAGTTAAGAACATTTTTATTTCCTTTATTCTTCTTGCTCTTAAGGACTAAAAAAAAAACCCTACAACCACAATCAACTGTTTGATTTGTTTTAAAATAAAGAATATAAACATTACCAAATCATAAACTTTCTCCAAGTTTGGACATGTGCTCTGAGATGATGCTACATAGCTTCTTTGCAGTTTAATATATTGACACATCCCTTAAGAACCGTTTGTTGACCTACAGAGGAAAAAGGAGTTGGGATTTCTTCTTAAAACTTGGAACATGGTGAACGGAAAAGGAAACTCTAATTTGATAATATTATTTGTTAGTCTTAAGCAAGCCATTTCATACATTATTGAAGAGGTCCAAAAGAAATTACAGAAACTTGACCATTTGAGCTATTTAAAACTCAACTAAGTAAAACATAAGAAATACACTATATGGAAAAAGTGTGCAGAGGTAATAGCAAAAGAACCAGATGTCTTTGTAGGGCTTTTCGGTCTTTAACTTTTGCATCAGTATGATAAAGAGCGACATAAAACCCAGTCACTGCTATGGCCAAGCAAGCATACATACACTTTCAGCACAGCCAAGATATGACATTTTTAGGAACATGGAGCGCATCCATTTTGCTCTTGTGTTTGTACATTTCTGTAAGTATAGCCAGGTTTTTGCAAGGCAGAACACAAAGAGAAAGACCAGGAGGCTGGATATGCTGAGTGTAGTCTAGCAGGATATACTGGACTATTGGTTTCCCTCCAGACATTTTTCAATGGAACCAGTGTTTCAATGGCCAAGTTTTACTGAGCTCCGTGATGTCAAACATAAGGTCCTCTACCACATGACTCAAGAAATTAAGGATAAAAGCACTGTCTTAAGTGTGATTGTGAACCTGGACAAATTCCTAGTGATAAATTCCTGTTGCAGAATGCATATATTGACAAAAGACACACAGGGGAGGCCAAATGAAGTTAAGTGAAATATTACAAAAGTAAAAAAATCATGAACGTGTGTTAAAAAAAACCATTGTAACAATTATTATTATGAGGAAGTTTTCCATAGGCACTTAAAACTTCCACTTAAATCAATTCACCAGTTTAGGTACACAGTTTTGCTGGCAAACCCTATGAATTACTTTAATGGCCAAATTCAGGAGCCTAAATTTTTACATTATTTTTTGATATTATGGTCTATATGATTGTCGTGTTCTGGTGACCAACAAACTACTGAAACATGTAAAAAACTTGTGCCCCCAAAAAGAGAGAGAGAGAGAAACTACTTGGTGTCACATTCTCCTCCCCTCTTTCAAACTGAAAAGGATTCTTACATTATCAGATTTCACACAGAATCTGTCCTCAGAAAGAAACTAAAAGATGAGAAAGTTGAAACAGACACCCAGACTTCTCCTCTGCAACACACTGAAAAGGCAGTGGATGGAAGGAAGAAAATGATTCCTGCCCTATTGCTGCTCTGATTACTATTTATATATCACTTAGTGAAGAATTTGTCATACTTCACATAAGTTGTGACTGTATCAGACAGTGATAGCAACTGAAATACCAGCTGCCGATTCATGAGTCAACCATGTATTTTTCTCTCTATAGGTTACAGAGGACATTAAAAAAACAAACAAAAAACCCTACCAAACAAACAAACACACCACCCCCCCCCCCAAAAAAAAAAAAGTGGAAATTTTATGCCAAAGTAACTTCCCAGAACAAAATTGCAAATATAATTTCCATTAGAAAATCACCCTCCTTGGCTTCTCCACACCTCGAAAAACATTTCTATCAAGAAAAAAAATGGAATGGCAGGTATATCCATGAAAAAAAGTTTGACTTTTCTCTCGTGTTCAAAACAGGAACACTCTCCAAGCCATTGCCAACCCCTGCGTAAAGGATATCTGTTTCTTTCTATCACAGAACAGACCTAAACAGTAACACAGAATTGATGGAGTTTACCTTTTTTTGAAGAAATTTCTTGCCAGTTTTACAAATGCTAAGGTTCAAGAAATTATCTTTGTTTCAGTTCTCCAGAAAAAAGTTTTCTGTAGACTTCTTGATAAGCTCCCATCACTCTTGTATCACACTCGGGCAACCTCAGCTAAAGGCCTCACCACTGCTCCATCTATGAGTCTAAACCATACGATTTCACAACTGTCTCTCATTATCTTCTACCACATAAAATCCTTGGGATGAATGTGCCGTACTTACTTAATTCAGTATTTTTTTCCAGTTATGGAGAAATAGAGAGCATCTACATACCAGGTTAAGATTCCTTGGAATGTTTGAGAAGAAAGAGGATGCACGTCTATAAATCATTTGAAAATGGACATGCACAGATGGTTTTAATTGACATAAGGACATGATTCATAACAGAATATAAGACAAAAATCTAGTGACTTTATTTTGGTCTACTGATTAACCCTCCTGCACAATCTCTGCATGCAAACAATGTCAGTTAGCGTTTTAAGAACCCTGCTGACAAATTGTCCAGAATTACAAATGGCTGACACCTTCATGTCATAGTAATATTTTCAAGGCAGAACCTACAAAAAAAAAAAAAAAAAAGAAGTTTTATAGAGAATTAGCTTACTAGAGTTCTGCCTAATTTCAAAGTTACACCCAGAATTTTAAAAATTCTCCAGACAGTATATTGCTCTGGGTAATACACTACTACTAAGTGAGACTTGTAGTTCTGCTTAATGTTAAAGCAGCTCAGTACTTCCTACAATAGCGTTGTTTCTCACATGACTGCCAAATGTGACTTTTGGGCTGATGATTCCCAAAGCAGGGGGTCTGCTTCACAAGACTTCTTCTGGAAGCTTCAGCCAAAAACATTTACCTGTTTCTAAGGAACAGACAGGGGAAAACACAGAATTTTTGTTCCTGCTGAAAAAATAATACATGAATAAGCTTCCCTTATTAATTCGGTTGTGAAAAAAAGCCTGGGATTAGGCAGGGAAGTTGTTCTGTGTCAAAGATAGTCTTTCAACTACACCTGTAAAAATCTGCCTATACTTGGCCCACCCAGACTCCTATCAAGAAAAAAACACTATTTAAGTGAGCCCAGCACAAACTGGAAGTTGGAATTGAACTGCAAATTTCCCTGAAGACTCCTCCTATTCTCGGCTCACTGTAACAAGCAGCTGAGCAAAACATTTCCTGCAATTAAAGTATAAGAAGAGAACTTGTAATGACACTTCTTATCCTCTGTGACACTTTGGCTTAAATCTGAAGGAGGGAAGCTATGACTGGATCCAGAGTCTGGAAGTGTGAGGATGGAGAGCAGCTAGAGACTGAGAAGCAAAGACATTTTGTAAGAGGAATCAGGAGTGCAACTGGGCCTGCTTGGCCAAATACCAAGGATGGAAACAAATGCAGCAGGTGGGGGAAATTGCCCAGTGGAAACATGTGTGGGAGCAGAGAAGGGAAGGCAACAAAATGTTGATACATCCCTTCAGGGGCAGGAACAGAGCTCCAGACTGCCAAATCAGTTTGTCATTAGGAGCAAATTTACCACTTAACTTAATTCATGACATGTGGAGATGTCTTCAGAGGTGTCTCCACCAACAAGAGAAGCAGTGTAAACCACAAGGTTGTATAAGACATCTACCTTCCAGACAACAGGAATTAGATATGGTAAGCTAGTGCTTATTTGCTTATTGGCAAAGTTGGGCTTAGGCTACCTGAATATTTAAAAATTCTGCAGCAGAGGTAGTGAGAGAATTAAATTTCTCTGGGCAATGCACAAACCAGGTGAGACTAATACTCCCTTCTAATCCAACATCTTGTCTCTTCCTTCGTTCTCTAGCCATGAGCAGATACCTAGGGAAGCATAATAATGTTTCCCCCAATGCACTCTCACAGTCTCCAGTGAGATGGGAAACAGGATCTTCCTGACCCAAATCCAATGTCTCAGTGCTGTGTCTTTCCTTTTTCTTCAATGCGTTTACTTGATTACTTTAAGAAGCCAAGTCAATTTTAAGCATCCACAGTGTCCCAGGCCACAGTACTCCTTTATGTGAAGTTACTCCCTTTGGTTGGTTTTGAGCCTGCTGCTGGCCAGTCGCATTTAAAGCTCTAGTTCTTATATTAGAAGAGACAATGAGCAATCATTCCCTCTTCCGCTCCCTTCTCCATCACACTTACCAGTTTACAGACCTTGGCCTTTTGTTTCCTAAATGATCTGCAGAGTTGTATCTATTTAATCATTCTTCATTCAAAAATGACTCCTCATTGCCTTTCTCTCGTCGTCTTCCAGTCCTATATCCTATTTAACAGAACACCAATCAGTATAAAAAAAAATATATATAAATGCAGATACAATGCACAAATGTGACACAAAGATTTGTATTTTTCTGAATTACTTTAAATAGGTAAGAAAATGCTGGCTCCTTGCATCTGTGCCCCATATTCAGTGTTTTCATACAGGTATTGCAGATGAGCTTTGAAGAAAATTTTTTCTAAGGGGAAGGAAGAAAAGTATCCTTCTGGAAAAGCTCCAGAAAGAGAAGATATTAAATATATAGCCCAGGTTCACATAGTGAGGGAGCAAAGGAAGATGGTTGCTTTGACAAGAGAAACAAACAGAGCCTCCAAAGCGAGAATAAGAAATTTTAATTTGGTGCCAGAAAGCTTACTGAGAATATCAGTGAGAAAGGAAGTACAATTACTCAAAGATTAACAACTGTATTCATTCTGGAGAGGTGAAATGGAGTCAGGAATAGTAGTGGGGCTAACAGGAATAATAAATAAAAGTGTGGATTTTAAAAAAGCTTTGGTGTGTTTGAGGACACCAGTATTAATGCTAAAAAACAGAATACAAGGTTCAAAAAATTTAAAATATTTGTGTGTGCACGTGTGTTTCCTTCTCTTTCTCCAAACATATTCAGCATCAGTCAAGACCCAGGGCAGAGCATATTGGGGTGACCTTGCCAGTACCAAACCATTTAGCAAAGAGCAACATCACATCATGAGATTTCAAATAATAGGGAGTTTTTCAAGGTATTCAGAAAGCAGGGTGAAGAAAGAGGCAGGTATTAGACACGTTGAATCAAAAGCTACTCAAACAGTTCTGCATTCCTGAACGTTAGCCCTCACAGGCCTTGCGATCGTGCAGGACCATCATCTTAACAAGCAGAATCTTGAACAAGTAGTGCTAAAAGCATTTGAAAGGGCTCTAGAGAGCCAGCATAACAACTCTTAGAGAAAGCAGATCAAGCAAAACAACAAGATTATTACAGATTCCCTAAACAGAAATTAAATGCTAGCAGAATACCTCACAACCCTGAAAAAAATAATGATCTCCAAAACAGGCAGCTTTTCACCAAAGGGCCAGTTTAGATCTTCATCTGTTTGCAAGAGAGTTACGTACATTTTCCGTCACTGACAATGAGATCAGTCTTGGGTTCCAAGTGTAGGTCCAGAAGCCATTATACCGAACGACAAAAGCCGTCACACACAAATTACCCTGGAATGCCTGTTCTGAGGGCCAAATTTAACATCTTCTATTTGGACAAAGTATTCTGGAATATGTTTCCAAGTTACTAGAAGATAAATAAATTTTTTAAAGGACAGCAAACAAATACCGAATGCACCTTTTCCAGTATAAATATTTGGGCAAATAATCCAAAAGTTCATAAAGTTCAACCTCAGGAAATTTCAATCCACTTACGTTGCTGATGCAAAACTTAAAAAAACTGATTTTAAATCTTTTAGAGAAGTTAGGAGAAAGTGGATGTAGCATTTCACCTGATGTTTTACTGTTACTGCAAAGGCCAGTGTTTGGGGAATGATTTACAAAAGTGCAAAGAAGCGCTCAGTCACTGTTAAGACTCAGCAGAAGTTGACTACCTAATTCCACTGTGTGCTTTTAAAAAGCTCTCTAGATATCTAGCAACCTAGTGCTCCACACAGCAGCTCAAATAAAAGCTAGAAGACTATGGCGTAAGTGTTGTCAAAAGGGGAAGAAGTTGACTACTGCACAGTAAACTGCTGTGCTAACACCGTCCTCTGACAGAGGGAGCAGGACAGAAAAGCCATTGGCAGAGTTCTTCCTCCACAAGAACAAGCCGAATACTAATATGGAGAACTGTGGGAACACACTGAAGTGAAAAAATAATAATCCTTGGCAACCGACGCTTACAATACGAGCTCGGATAATACAGAAACATGGGGATGTTACTTGCATTGCTGCAGAACTAGGTGTTTTAAAGCGCATAATGTCCCTTTAAATTGGACCATACAATTTTATATAAACCTCTGCATAGAAAAGAAATTAAATATACTACAGGTCATGTTATATAAACTGTGTAACAGATGCTTTATATTTATTTTTTTATTCTTGTATAAGGTTTTACTCATTCCTAATCAAATGTTTATATGACTAAAATTTGGGTTAACTTGAAATTATGTGTTTTATTTGAATTTTTGAAAGCATGCAATGCCCATAGTTGTCCTCGCGGTATTTAAAAAACTGAAGTCATTAAAATATTTTCCAGTCTAGTAGGGAAGACAGCAAAGTTGAATGTACTATACGGCACCATTTTACTACTGGATGTACTGTTGCATCTGCCAATTAAAATCCACTATCTTCTCATGCCACATAGGAAACAATATTGATCCTTCAAGCGGATATAATACAAATTAATATACATCAATAACATACATCATGAGAAAATAAAATATATCAAGAATATATCATGAAATAGATCATATATTTGTATTTCTTTTCTGCAAGAAAAGAAATTAAATGGTTTAAAAGGAATTAAATTGATTTTATAGTTTTTAAAAAGTAAAAGCAAGGAAGCCTGCTAGCATGAGGATTCTTAATCAGAATTTAAATGAAAAGTACCAAATTATTTGAGGCATAGATTGCAAAAGGGAACCTTTTCCCAAGTCATCCTGTGTTGAAAGTTTAGAGGTCAGAGTACTTTTAGAAGTTCAAAATTGCCAAAGTAATGTTTCCAAGAAGTTTTTTAATGACCATTGGTACCTGATGGTGTAGCACTAAGAAATTTTTTTAAGTGTCAATCTTCACTTCAAGAACTCAGGCTAAAAAGCTTAACAGTAGGCTAACAGAGCAAATGTTGACTACGTGTCACTTAAATGACAAGTGGACACCAAGGAAATAGACAATATCATGTAGTTGTGACATTCTATCTTTTACCATGGGGTCTAATGCTCATTGTGAGGCTGTGGCACCTGCAGCAAAGGGGCCTACACAGTAGATGTTATTTAAGCCATCTAAAGCGATTATTTACGGTATATTTGGCTTTCAGTTTTAGGGGCTGGGACCTGTTGGCCAAGGTCAGCCAGCCTGTATCATTCTTAGTTGTTTTCTTGAGATGAACAATGAAGGGAAGTCAAGCAATTATTTATTCTTAATATTACAAATAGGACAAATTTCAGAGGAAAGAGTGCCCAAGCAAGGGAGAAGAATCTGTGCATGTGTCTCTCAGGATGGCTGTTCATCTGCTTTCCAATTGCTCGTAACCAGAATGCTGCAGAGGAATTGAGCCTTTGAACAGCCCTGCTCCTCCCTGGACCACACCACGAAGCTCTTCCAGGTAATGTGCCCATCACAGTATTGTCTGAAACAAACTTACTTCAGTTGCAAACAAAACCTTCCAGCAAGTTATTATTTTTAGAGAGATTTCCCTCTCTAAATGTAAATGAAAGCTAGCAAAAGAAAGATGGATGATGTTGTAACGATACAAAATCATCAGTGAGTTATATCTGTCCCATACTCTTTCCAAGGATGGTATGAATGTTTCGGAAATAACCTGGTGAGTGTATCATATCATTTCAGTAGATAGAAAACCTCGTCCCTTGCCAAAGTCAGTAACCATGTGGCATTTATACAACAGTACACATGGTACATGCCTGCAATCCCATGAGTGTAGCAAAGAAAAAACAGAAGCTCCCAAGCTGTGAAGTTCAAATCCAGTCTTCCCCCAAATTTAAAGATAGATGAAGCCAGATATTGTTTCAACACAATAGAAGGTTTGGAGCCAGCTGCAAATATTGGCTTTATAAATGACTGTTTGTGAAATTCAAGTGTTTTCATGAACTAGGCTTTGGTTTGATCCACGAGCAAGGTACAGACTAGCCAGAAAAGTTCAGATATGAATTTGGGCCCAAAGTCTGGGTCAAGACTTACTTGATCCAAAGTGTGCAAAAACTCACACTAATTTGCTCTGAGGTGCAGCTGACCCAAAAAAAGCAAAAAATACACTTTGGATGAATGTGAATATTTTGGTTCTCTTTTGTAAAAGTGCACAACTGTGATGTAAGAATTGGCAGTGTGATAGACTCCACAACAACCCTTAGAAGATTGCTCCAATGGTAACTAAAAATGTGCATCTTCTTTCTAATCTAAACTTATCCAAGTCCCAACCTGCAGTCATTGGATCTTCTGACAGCTTTCTCTGCTAGACTGGTGATCCCAATTTTCAAGTTTTATTCACCTTTGCCTTCAAGTATGCATCGGCAACGACTGAAGTACCCATTAAGCTTCTCATAGTCAGGCTAAACAATATAAACATAAATATAAAACATACATGTTTCCTAATCCCTCCTTGATCCTGACATTTGTTTTCTGATCAGCTTTTGACCATCCAACCTGAATTCTTGATGCTTGGGCACACTAAAGCCCAATAGTCACTGCATCAAGATCAAATAAAATGTGCCTTGAGATTCCTTTGCTTACTTGTGTACGGATCATATCAGCTCTTTTGGCCACAGCAGTAGTCCAGAAGGTAGCAATCAGTTATTATCCATCTTGATTCCCAATTCTTTATTCACTCTTTCCAAGTCAGAGACCCCTCTCCTATAATTACAGCTGTCCCCTTGGCTAGTAGATGTAGGAAGTATTTGGCCATATTCAGACATACTATTTGTTGCATCCAGATGACCATATGATCTGGATTTTCCTTTCTCATTAATCACTCCCCAGTCTTTATGCCACTATTACACCATCAGTAAAGCTCTCACATTTTTTTCCTGAATGTTAATATGGATAAATGTTAGACGTAACGTTAATGCCAATTAACTAGGATTAATACCTTTTGCAGATAGTATCATGCTTATGGTTGTGGAGGAAGATGGTATTTTCACCAGAATGAGGACAACAACATGACCTTAGAAACTTTTTAAAAACTCCAAAACCCTCAAGCAATATAGTCTGCCAAGTTCTAAGGTCAGAGTCTCTCATTGAGGAGAAGATATGGAACAAGACAGGCACTGAGAATTTTGCAAAGTTCTCAGGTTACTTTGTCATTCTTCCAATTTTCCTTTTTCCAACCCTCCATCCAAGATTATGGGATGAAACCATCTGAAGGAATGAGTTGGAAAAGTCTGAAGGATAACTTGAAACTCTTCTTGGCCTCTGGAAAATTCTGAAATCCCTCCTATTTAATTACACCACGTCTTGTATAACACTTTGGCTGCATTTCCTTCTCTGCTTTGTTTTGTTTGTGTTACTAAGAATATTTGCATGAAAACAGGATATTTGTTTATTAAGAGTTCATCATCTCCTGCTGTGTATTCCCCACTTTAAGTCATATTCCTTAACATTTATTAGCAGAAGGAGACCATAAATCCTGTTTCCCGTAAATGTGCCTAATAATAAAGTGAGCAAAGAAACTAAAGTGAAGTAGAGAGATTCAGGAAGAGAGATTCAGAGAGAAAGGAAGAGAGAGTAAGTGAGAAGGAGAGACTAGATGATACATACTATAACTTGTGTTTTCCAGGGGCAATGGCCTAAAATGTTCGCCCATGCTGTGTGAACTTTTCCTTATTATTTTTTATCCACTCTTCCATTCCCAAGCAGTCATTCCTCAAACTGGGCAGACACACATGGAAGTCCTACCTCTCCATCTGAAAGCAAGTGAATAACTCCCCCTTGCCCCTTTCAGTTCTACTGATTTTCTCTAAAAAGAATGCCAACCTATAGGGGGAATATGCAACATGGGAAAGAAGTATTCACATTGCCCACACAGCTGGCACCCTAGATATGGAGCAGCAGAAGAAAAGATTTAAGTGTTTGCCAAGAAAGGACTAAGCAAGCCTCAAGTACTGTCTTAGGTTTAGCTTCATACTGTCTTCTCATTTATCATTTTCCTTCAAAATATGGTTTGCATTTCCAAGATGTACTAGATTGATAGATTCTCACATGACTGAAGATGTTTACAATTTTGCAGGCTTTTTTTAGCGCTAAAATCTGCAAAGATCTACAAGTAGTTGGCTAGAGAAAATGAGTGAGGAACTATTCTGAAGTGCTAAGCCGTAGCTCAAAGCATTAACATACACAACACACACCCAAAGGATTTCTACTTACCCTTTGCAGGATAAAAATGGAGATTACATGCAGTTGCTAACCATTTTCAGGGCTAGACGTTTATAAATCTGGGGACATTTTTCTTCCAAACAGGAATCTAGGCATAATAAAAAGATCTAAGAAAAGGACTGGGAATGATTCCACAACTCTGGCATACAGTACAATCAGTATTATACGATCATATCTTCAGAGACATTAAGCAAACAAAACCCACCTAAAATAGGATAAATATCACCTTTTAGAAATCAGGCGATAAGCTTCATTGGGTGTTAAAATGCATCTATCTATGCTGGTCCCAGCTAGCATAAAGCCAAGGACCCACCTACTAAAATTTAAGAGTAGTATTTTAAATGCTATCTAAGAATGAATTATTTTTATTGGTTTCACAAGAAACTGGCATGTCAGTTGTATCCTTTTCTCTTTCCTTTGTCTCTCTTGAAGTATTACTTTGTTTTGCTAAAGTTAGATTCAAGCTGATCTGTCCTTGTAGACCTACACCACATATTTTCACTGATGTAGGGATGAATTCTGCAGCTACACCAAATTTCTCCTCAACCTGTGGAAGTTTCACATACACAAACTGAGTCCTAAAACGCTGCCATTCAAAATGCCCACTGGTACAGGAAGCTTGACAAGAGAAAACAAGAAACTGGGCAGTTACTTTTCAGCCCAAATATATCAATGACATTCTTGGGACCTGTTTTCATGTGATGTTCATTAGCTTCTTCAAGTCTATCCAAAATGCTATGATGGACCAAATCCCAAGTTAAGTTTTTCAGCATGCTGTCTCTCACAGTATCCAGTACTAAATGCAAACAACCCCATGTTAGACAAATATGAATTAACCCACTCCCTAGAAAGGTCAATTGCTAGAGATAGGCTTAAGCTCTAAAATGATGAGACCTTTGTCTTTTTGTCCCCCTACACAAAGAACGTACCACAATTCCCAGAAGATGAACTTTTTTCTTTCCAATAACATGAGTATCATTCTTTTGGTTTCTTATGTGTGAAATCAACACTTTCATAAGCAATCCTCGCTGATGGGCTCAGTGCAGAAAACTAAATTCCTTACTTTCTTGAAAATTACAAATACTAGGAAGTAACAGAACATAACAAAGCATAACAAAGCACAGGCTAAGTGCCTATAAAACACCTGAAACATGAGGGTATATACAACTACGATCCATGGTCCAGACATGGGTCATGAATATAGTTCTCCATTATTTGGTTCTGTAGTACCCACTGTTCAGCATCCCACCTACTTCTTTCGTCACATTCACTTAATCAAATGGTCTTGCTGTGACACAAATCTCAAGGACTGTCTCTCTTGTTTGGGAGAGATGGCCTCCCACATGGGGAGACAGCACCTGGGATGAACTCCCCCTGGGGCAAAACCCAGGTAAATGGACACAGAAGGTGTTGCAATGAATTCCAGTAGCTACCCCAGTACAGACCACTGGGTCATCAAGACCGTGCTCTTACTTCGCAGCTTAAAAAGCTTGCAAAAACCAACCTCCTCCAGAGATGAACTGTGGGATGCCTCTTATTCCATTTGTTCCCTTCAGGAGGGCTGAGGACAAGACCTCTACTGACAGTTTCTTACCTTTAGTGGTCTTTCCATGCTCACTAGGACAGGCAGAGAGGTATAGGCTAAAAGAACATGAATTGCTCAAATTTTAATCAGAGACTTGACTAGCTGCCAAACCATCTCAGAATTGGTAAGGAATCAAAAGGTCTTAAATCACGTTTTAGACACAGGCTTTAAATCATTTGGACTTTACATTTATAATAAACTACATGCTTTATATTTTTATATATAAAACTCCATCAGTAACAACTCAAGCCAAACACTCGCTAAAACAAAATTATTCCCATGACTAGAAGTGCAGATTTTTTAACCGTATTAGAACAGAATTTGAACAAAAGAAGTCATAGCACTATTCCAAAATTGTAACTGGCAAATTTTAGAGACAAAAAATTGTCAGTCTCAGAAACCTGCTGTGAGACTCCTAATTCCATATTTATACTACTAAAATACAATGCACTTACTTTCAGAAGCAATGAGACTCCACAAGTTCCTCTGTGGCTAGAGGTCTAAAGAACTTGAATAATCCTTATTTAGGATAATCTCAGCTTTACAACTCTTGCTATTTTCCACCGTAAGGATACAAAGTGCTAACTATTACATCTGATGTATCTTGTTGGGAATTCGGGACCTGCATGACTTATGTTAAATAATATTTGGATATTTCATATTTTTCTTGGACTCACCTACACATTTGCCTTGGTGCCAGAATGAGGAGAAAATTAAAAAATATTTTAAGAGATCCCAGTTCTCAAACCATTTAAGTTACAGTCCTGAACATTTTCTCATTACTTGACTCCAGAAAAAGGAGGCCAACATGGTTCATGCAGACATGGAAGTAGGTGCCATATTTTATTTCAGAAAGATTAACAGCCATCATAACCAGAGAAAGAAGATTCCTTTGCACTGTGACGTGAATGGCAGAGATTACGGCTATGACATAGGCCAAGATGTAAGGACACACACTTTTGCCTGGATGTTCACCCACAACCTCTGGATCAGCATCAAGTCATCAGTATATTAAGCCCAGACCTTACAGCAGGATCTGCTTGTGCAGACTCCTATTCCTGTGTGGCATCTCATTAAGTTCAATGGGACTGTGGATTGGATAAGAGTTCAGTTATTCAAAGATCAGAGCTTTGATTGCAAGCTCTTTGTGGCAACAAGGTTGTCTAATTCTATGTTTTATAAAGTGCTGTGAATATCTATAAAGCTATATAAAAGCATAATAAATAAAGTGACAACAGAAGCAATAAAACAAATGTAAGGCTAGTGGGTGCAAGCAGTCAGTAGAAAAACAGCAGTGTTGGATGCAATTACCATATATGTAGCTACTGGAAACCATACGGGTCATATCAGACAGCAGCAGCAAAAATGCCTCTTCTGTAAAGCATACTTATCCTAACATTTTGCCAGGTTTGTGTTATTTTCCTATACCACTAATGCATTGGCTAATCCATGTGTGCAATGTATCCCAGTTTCATGCATATCAGCCTTTTTTACTACATAAAACTTAAGCCAGGGAGCTTGGTGTCATCCAACCCAGTTAGGATTTCCTCCGGTACATACAATTCTCAAAGTGGCTAACGATGTTCGACTGTAGAGGGGACAGTCAAAGAAGCAGGGGTGTTACTCACTGACTACCCATTTAACCAAGGAAAACGGCTTCTCGTTGGTGGTTTTTGCACACCTATGTATTTGCACACAATGGAAGATTTAGCAAGCAGAATGAATCTGTTTGTTTATGATGATCAGGTAGAGAGAGTCTAAAATTCCTCTACAAAGATCTAGTCACAACCTACCAACATTTTTGTGAATACCCACCACTTGGCCCACTAGTTCAGATCGACTTCCCAACAATGTCAATCAAATGCATAAAGAGTCAACAATAGAAGTTTAGAAGAACCCAATGATCTCCACATACAAGTAATGAACGTGTACATGCCTCTTCACCTGAAACAGTATTTCAGCAAAGAACTCCTGGAAGCTGGCAGAGCTCCTTTAGTAGACAGATGAGGAAACCTGAATTGGCCCATGTAAGAAGGGAATGGTTGTTCTGTTTATACTACATATGAGACTACAGCAGAGATTCAGATTCATACTTAGAATTTCCCGGTGTTTGGAAACACTGTTCCAGTGTTTGGAGTTTTTATTTCTGACCTGTCTCTAATCAAGGTGTACATATATACCTTGAATCAGATTCTACAAAAAACTATTACTTAAATATTTAATGAAGAACAGAGTAACTTTGATTTTATATTTTTCTACATATTTCTTTCCTGTATCTTGCAAAGCAGTGGCACAAGAGAGATTAGATAAACTTGAGGGATTTTCCTTAAGAAGGCTTTTCTTCTTTAAGACAGCTTCAAGTTTCTTAATCATTCAAAATCACATTAGAAAAAACAGCAATACAGATCCCAAACTCTGGGTACTAGTATGTAATCTCACAAGTTGAAGCTAGAACCCTTTAAAAACAATTGTTACTAAGGATAAGCACGTACAACTACATTATCATGCACTACAGACCAACAGGAAGAGTTTTTAAGGGTGAGAATTTGCCACTGAGGACCCAAAGTCTGCACACTAAGCATTTGAGGGGTAGGACTGTGGGGCTTTCTGATTTTTTTGTTTGGCTGCTTGTTTGTTAAACTTTGGACCAGTCAGGTCTCATGGCCTGAAAGCCCTATAGCAGCTGGAGTGCATTAGCCGCAATGCGGGAGTGTATCTTACAGCATAGTTCATCTGAAAGGAATCCAGTTCATCTGCTCCAAGATCACTTGCCAATGCATATCAAAGCAAGGTAAATGGGGACAACTGGGAGATTCACTTCAAAAGAGCACTCCTGAGCTGAACTAAAACATGCAGGTAGATGCTCCCTATGCATATTCTTTGGAAAACACATTGCAATGTGGAGACTGGCAGAGCTCACTGACCCACAGAACCTTTTCTAGTGGTTTGCAGGGACAGTGCTATCATTGGTATGGCCTTCCTATTTAAAAAGACCATATGAATAGAAATTTAAAAAGTCATATGAATAGAAAACTAACATAACATTATTCCTTCCCTATAATACCATTTTTCCACATACCAATTGGTCTGGCTTCACCAACAGATCTGCTATGTAAATGCTAATGGAAACAAGAGATAGTCCAAGCAACTACGAAACGAATAAACTGGTCAGTTACGTAATCCTTCTGTTAAGTTACGATCACATTATGGAAAACTCTGAGAAATCTTACCCTAAGCGATTCCTACACCATTTCCTTTCAAGCTTCCTCACAAATGATGTGTGTTGGCTCCAGGGTTATGGCAGGAGACTACACATTTACCTTGATCTACTTAGCCTAATCAGAAAAAAAACCCAAAAAAACAAAAACAAAAACCAAAAACCAAAAACCAACTTTATATTCAAGCAATCTGATGTAATGAAGTAGATTGTCTCCCTGTAGGCATTAGGCTGTAAAACCAAAGGTAACAATGAGTTTTTTTAAAATGAAAGGAAAACTGAAAATTTCTCATATGCCCTTTTCTGTAAAACCTAAACATCTGCTTAAGATCCTGATGCAGTAACACAATATGTCTGCAGCATTCACAGTTCTGAATAAATGCATCTTAAAACACAATACTGTAAAATCCATTCCTCCTCCATTTGCCTGCCAAATTCAGAGTTCAAAAATCTCTGACCTGGGTCCTCTGATGAGTTTCTGGCCCTCTTGCCTCCTTCGGGAGCTGCAAAGGTGGAGGGAGCTGGTCACGGCCAGCCCTGCTCCCTCCTCTTGCAGGACAGTCCTCGCTGGCACACGTGTGCCAGATCCAGAAACGTCTTGTGCGTCCCACTGTCAGCCCTGACAAAGGAAGAGGTATTGGAGGAAACGGGGACGCAGCAGGGCTGTGGCCAAGGCAGCAGAGCTCAGGCGGCGGATCCACTTGGAGAACTGAAACATGTCTGTGCAGCTCAAAGCGCCTGTGAACTTTGTTTAGTAAGCGAGAATCACAAGCAGTAATGACGTCTGGAGTCAAAATTACCTTATCTAAAGAACATCTTTGATCTGTCATGCTATGGTCAAAGATATCCCCCAAATACACCGTCAAGGGCTTAATAGGCATGAAAGCCTGAAAATTATTTTCAGTGTACTTCATTACATTAAAAAGAACAGTTATACCAAATAGAGCCTTGAATCCAATTAGACAGAACTATTAGCTGTATTTTAGCATCTTTCTGCTCAGGTTACACTTTGTGAACTGAAATGAAAATCTCACAATGTTTTTCAGACTTATCCTACGCATACTGTTGATGCTACTCCCATCTCACAAATACGTAGATGAAGGCAAAGCGATACTTTGTACTTTGCTTGTGTGTGCACAAGAAACAAAAAGGAAATTGAAAAAAGAATTGGATTTTACTTATTTGTGAGCTAGTCCCAGATGAAAAATCAATTTAACTCACTGTTCTTACAATGAGACAAGGACTATGGTCCTTGTTACGTAGGGCTGTGAAGCAAGTTTGTGGAACTATTTTAAAACTCTACTTTAGAGTTATTCATGATAGCTTAATTTAGAATTGGCTTAGTCAGTGACATTTCTGTACATTATTTAATGGATCATAGCTGTGCACCAAGGTAAATGAATGGAAAGATAATTTATTTGATGTTTAATATCAACACGCCTTGTGAATATCACAGTATTCAAACAGCTGTTCTAACAAGAAACACCTTTAAGTTTGGAAGGCTTTTTAGCTGAGTCCATTTGGTTTCTCTCTGATAAATTATTTCTGATTAGTTACTTAGTATGAGTTATAGAGTTATCAGCTCTTCATGAAAGGCATAACCCCCTGAACCTGCTATTTTTCAAGGGGGTGGGGGTATTTCTTTATTGTGTTCCACTTCATTCTCTTTTGTTTCATTTTCTCCTGGTAGAAGACTCTGCCAAATATTTCAAAGCCCTTTTTGGCAAGTAGTAAAATAATTTGGACAGAGTATACCGCAATTAGAATTTTTTGGCAGGTTTCATATTTTGGATGCTGATGAGAGGAGTATCAGTTGTAACGTACTTGACCAGTTCATTATTTCAGATAATTTCCTGCCACACAGCTCCATTGCCACAGATTGTGTTTGCTT